>NC_143562.1:56076562-56411875 GCF_054136105.1 Typopeltis vanoorti
TTCAATGATTCCCAAAATAATCTGATTTTTTTTTTTTATTATTACAGTAAATATTCAGCTTTGGTAAGTTGAGGATGGCTTTAAATATTCAAAAATGATATACAAATAATTTTTATACAGAAACATCCATTTTGGTAGGTGATATATACTGTAATTGAGCATCTTGGAGATAATTACATAGTAGAATAGTTTATTTTTTATTTTATTTAAATTTCCAAAGTAATGACATTGTGAAACAGTAAAAAATTTTAAATAAAATCAGCTTAAATTAGAAACTGTTCCAATACCTGCTGTTTAAACACATATATGAATTGCTACTGTTTAGTGCTTGGTCTAAAGTTAGCACAAGTAAATGGAATAATTTTTGAAGCTGCTGTTATTTTGTTCGATTTCAAACAGCCATTCTTGGAGCACACAGGAAAAAACATCCCAAAATACAAGTCACTAAAAATTAATTGTAGGAAGAATTAACAATTTTAATGACAAACGAACTAGTGACCTATCATTACATCTTCTTGGGATGGATATAAAATTGTCTACAGCTAATGGGCTGAAGGTGATATTAAAATGATCACCCCCCCCCCAACTCTTGGTAATACATTAATAATTGCTATGGATCAAGGAATGCTGATTAGTCCCAAAATACTTTCTGATATAAGGACTTCTTTATAGTATCATGGTTTTGTGCCATATAATCCTGTGCAAAGGGGTGTCCAGCATGTTGTGTTGCCAAGTCTTGGCTTGTCATAATGATGGTAGACTGTGTTTGTTCTTCTAGGCTTATGTTAACAGTTCGTCCTGTCTATCCATAATAAGTTAAGTTACAGGCACTGGGTACTTTGTACACTACTAGGTATGTTGAAGGGTGGAGTTTGTCCTTCAGAGAATGGATGAAGATTGCTAGTTTGATGTGAGGAATAAACTGTTTAACATTTTGGCTACTTTTTCCAGATCCTGGATATATTTTATTTATTATGTGAATCCCACCCATGAAAGGTTGTAAACGTATAGTACATTAGTATAAGTGTTGTGAGTTGGCATCATATAAGAATGACCTTATTATTCTAAAGAATAAATATGGGATCTGTTAGCCACAACAGTAAGCAGAGTGGCCTCATTTGAATAAAATTCATTTACCACGTAAAAAGATTCAAAAACATCCATGAATGGATTCAAAAACCTACATCCTGTTTGTAGGATCCACTTGGTCAACCAGTATAATCTTGTATTCCCTACCTATCTTCACTTGATGTACAAGATCATTGTGATCTTGTTTGTCAAAGATGGGAAGAATAGGTAGTATTTTATCTGTTATACAGGAGTTGTAGCCAATGGCTAAAATGTTTGGCCTAGATTGAGTTCTTTAGCAAGAGCCTTGCCATTAGAACAAATTGTTCTATTTCCATGTGTCAGTTTTTAAGGATACCCTATTGTTAAGATAGGGATGATGCTCTGTTTATGTGAAACTCACAAAAGGATGGAAGCTTATAGTATGTTAGTACCATGAATGAAATGATAGTTAGATAATCCAGGAATAAATTATCCATCCATTCTCCTCTAGAGACCAAATGTGGTACTTTTTCCATCCACCCAAAGATTTGGAAACATCCATGCTAGAGTGTGTTTTGAATCCACACCTGTTGGTTAGGGAGTGGATATACTATCCATTTAGTCAACCAGGCAAGCAAAAGATCTCTTCTAGTGTATGTTAACTTTCCATAACAGGATTGATTCATTTTGAAAGATGTGCAACTGATCTACCAAAGGAGGGCAGGCAATTATTTATTTTATTTTATTTTTTATAATAAAGTATATTTTAAAATACTGGCTGTTGAAATACACAAAAAATCTGTCTTTGCTGTTACCAAATAATAATCATATTATTGACAAAGCACAGCCAGGTTAAAGGTTTGAGGATAACTGTGTTCAGAGTTTGTTCTTTAAATGTTTTATGTAAAAATTGAATAAAGGGAGATAAGAATTCACTGTAGTCCTATCTAGTTTATTTTCCCCTTCCTTATAAATAGCATTTAACAGTAAACAGTAAGTTGCAGGCACAAGGAACTTTATACACTCTAGGAGGATGAAGCTGATCCTTAGGAGAACAGATGAAGGTTGCTGGTTGGTTGTGTGGTTTGAAAGTGGTATGGAGATTATTTTTGCAGAGAACTTTAGCTGTCTTTTCGGAAATACTTTGAATATAAAGGATACAAATAGTTTTATGATTTTTTGTGGTGGTTGCAGGAGGGGGGGGGGGGAACCTGCAGTATTTTGTTTTATAGGGTTTGTAGCCATTGACTAAAAAAAGTAGCAAGACTGTGTCATTTGAACAAATAGTCCTTGTTCTAAGTATTTTGAGAATGTCATACTGTTGAGATGGGTGATGGTGTGATTAAGTAAGTACCTTCCATTGAGTTTCCTATAAACAGAAAAGGATAATGAACCATTTGGTAATTGTGTAACTTGTGTGTCTAGGAAGGGGGACAGTTATTTTATTTATTTATTTTTTCTTTCCTGTAGTGCAATGTACCTTTACATATTAACTGTTTTAAGTGTACTAAAAATGTATCTAATGTGTCTGGGCCATGAGGCCAAATAGCAAACACAATATCCACATAACTATTGGATATTGGGTTATGTATGCTGGTGCCTGATTTAGAAGAAATTCCATGTGAAAATTGGAAAGAGGGGAACCCATTGCAGTCCCAGTTAGTTGTTTATATATTTTCTTTTACATAAAAAATAACCTGAATAAATGTTTGAATTTGAATAATTTAAATATGTCAGAAGAGAAATGTGGTTTGATAAGGTCAAGGGTCTCTGTTGAAAGTTTATTTTCCACTTGGTTAGAGTATAATAAATTTAGTTTAATCCTTTATCCAAGTGTGAGCAAACAAAGTTTGCACCTGAAAGTATCTTCAGGACTGGGTTAAGGTGGTACACACCAGGGTAACTCGTTGCAAAGGTGGAGCAAGCTACCAACACTCCTATCCTAGTATCTCCTATAATGCAAAACACATCTCCTTGCGGATATGTCTATTGTTATGCATTAAGGGAAGGGCCACTACCCAGACCAGTTTCGACCTTTATTGAGGTCTCTTCAGTGGGAGCCAGGCCCAAGTTGAGATATCAGGCAGAAGCATTTGCAGGTCATCTCCACCTATAGGAATTGCCAATTGGTGTGCCACCGTTTTTTTAATAAATTACTCTGGATTTAGAGAAAGATGTTGAAAGTTTATTTTCCACTTGGTTAGAGTATAATAAATTTAGTTTAATCCTTTATCCAAGTGTGAGCAAACAAAGTTTGCACCTGAAAGTATCTTCAGGACTGGGTTAAGGTGGTACACACCAGGGCAACTCGTTGCAAAGGTGGAGCAAGCTACCAACACTCCTATCCTAGTATCTCCTATAATGCAAAACACATCTCCTTGCGGATATGTCTATTGTTATGCATTAAGGGAAGGGCCACTACCCAGACCAGTTTCGACCTTTATTGAGGTCTCTTCAGTGGGAGCCAGGCCCAAGTCGAGATATCAGGCAGAAGCATTTGCAGGTCATCTCCACCTATAGGAATTGCCAATTGGTGTGCCACCGTTTTTTTAATAAATTACTCTGGATTTAGAGAAAGATGTTGAAAGTTTATTTTCCACTTGGTTAGAGTATAATAAATTTAGTTTAATCCTTTATCCAAGTGTGAGCAAGTGTCAAGGTCTCTGTCAATGGTATATTGGTAAACACTCATTTATCAATGTACCATCAACAGAGCAATTCGGTGAGTTTGCAGTTCGATCATAAAGAATGTTGGGCAGCTGTATGTTTAACAAGTCCATTGGAAAAAACAGAAGAATGATGGATGCCAGTTTAGTGGAGCACTGCATGTGGAGGTATCTATAGTGAAGATGTAGAGCTGAAACGGGCTGTGAGATACAGTAATACCCTGACTTACGTGAATCCGGAGTTACGTGGTTTCTTATATGTACGTATTCCCGTCCCGCTTCACCTCGCCACTAGTCGTATCTTTCAGGCTCTGGCCGCATTCGCCAGTGTCGCACATGCTGTGAACAAGCACTGACGTGTTTCGTACAGTCTCTATTTATACACAATTTTTTTATTCTACAAACCTTGCGATTGTTTAATGTTATGTTCTTGATAAAAATTTTATCACATAAAAAATAATAATGTCATCCAAAAGAAGCAAGTCCGATTCTTCTACAGCTAGCAAGAAAAGAAAAACATTGACTTTGGAAACAAAACTCAACATTATTAAGGATTTTGAAGGTGGAATGAAAATTTGTGAGCTAGCAAAGAAGTTCAATCTACAGGAATCCGCAGTAAGAACGATCATAAAAGATAAAGAAAGAATTCTCGCTGCTGTGAAAAATGCCCAATCATTGAATTCAAGCATAATTCGTAAACATCATGGGATTATTGATGAGATGGAAACGATGCTTAAATAATGGTGTGATAATTGAGTAAGAGTAAAAAATTGTCCAGTGATCAAGCGACAATATGTAGCCAAGCCAAGCTGATTTTTGAGAGGCTAAAAGTTGAAGCTGGAGAAGCAGCCAAAGAAGAAAATTTCGTGGCCAGTAATGGTTGGTTCAACCGATTTAAAAATTGTTGTAATTGGCACAGCATTGCGGAGAGTGGAGAGGCAGCATGCTCTGATAAAGAGACGTCTTCTTTTCCTGAGACACTTAAGGCTATCACCGAGGAAGGTAGCTATAGCAGTCAAACCATATTTAATGTAGACGAGACCGGCTTGTTCTGGTAAAAGATGCCTAAGAGAATTTTCATTGCACATGAAGAAAAAACGTTTCCTGGCTTTAAGGCTTCCAAAGACCAGTTGACAGTAATGCTTGGTGGAAATGCAGCTGGTGATTGCAAGTTAAAACCTCTCTTAATTTATCGCTCCGAAAATCCAAGAGCTCTAAAAAATAAATCTAAAGCTGGCTTGTCAGTGATTTGGAAGTCAAATTCTAAAGCTTGGGTGACATCTTCTAATTTTGAAGACTGGTTTGGTCACCACTTCATACCTGAAGTTGAATGTTATTGCCAGTTTAAAAAATCCCGTTTAAAGTTATGCTCATTATTGATAATGCACCTGGTCACCCTCCTGCAACTTTAATTGATTTTGATCTATGTGTAAAAGTTGTTTTCTTGCCTCCAAATACAACCAGCTTACTTCAACTGATGGACCAAGGAGTTATCAAAACATTCAAAGCGTACTACACACGGCATTCGTTTGCAAATCTGAATTAAGCTATGAGGCAAAATGAGCAACTATTTGTTAAGGAGTTTTGGAAACAGTTTAATGTTTTAGATGCTGTAAGAATTATCGGAGATTCTTGGGGTGAAATTTCCCAAAAAACCTTGAATGGTGTCTGGAAAAAACTTTGTCCATCCTTTTTTAAATGCGAAACAGAAATGTTGCCAGAAACTGATCAAGTTGCTGAGGCAATAGAAGAAGTTGTTAACCTTGCAAGGCAATTAGATTTAGAAGTCGACAGTGAAGATGTCAGGGAGCTGTTAGACTCGCATAACAAGGAGCTTCCAATCGACGAGCTCATAGAGATGCATGAGCAAAGCGCTACTGAAGAGACCGAAACCTCGGATCCAGTTCTACCAGAAAAGCACATGTCAGTTGCAAAATTAACAGAAGGTCTCAGCTTAATTAAGAAAGGTTTACAGATTTTGGAGGACAGATTCTAACGAGGAACGAATTGTATCCACAAGCCAAGGAATAAAAAAATCATTGGCTTGTTATGAAGAAATTTTGCGACAAGAAAAAGATATTATGCCGTCAGACGAATCTGTTAGATTTTATGAAGACATCGAAATAACTTTTTTTTTTATGTACGAAAAACTACAATTATGATTATATTTCTTAAAAAATATAGGTGTTTTTGTAAACCTTTGGTCCCAGTTAACTAATATTTTGTATGCTTGTATATATAAATTACATGCAAAATTATACCCCAAGTTACTCGAATTTGACTTATGCGCTTTTTGTTGGTCCCACCTACTGCATAACTTCGGGGTTTTACTGTAATAAGTTGAAGTGAGCCAGTAAAGAGGAATTATCTATAATTTCAGTGACCTTTCTCTGGACAGCATCAATAATTTTTAGGGATTTTTTTGTGCATCACTCCTAACATATGAACTATGCTAGGTGGATTTTGAGGGCCACATCTTTTCTGCTTCTCATAGTCCTTCCCAACTTTGTATCATCAGCAAATAGCTGCATATTTCCAGTTAAGCCTCTTTCAATTATCATTAACATACAAGTTAAACAGTAATGATCCCAAAACAGACCCCACAGCACTCTGCTAGTAACCTTCCCATTTTGGGATAATAGTCTTTCTTCCCCACCCCAAACACAACCTACTAATACCTGACAGTCCCATCCAATAGTTGGACAGTACAAATCATACTCTCAGCTGATATGTACACGAATATTCACTGAGCCTATTTTATATTATTATAGTACGCCCACGCTTATAGAGCTTCGCTTGGCTTTGTGCCAAGAATAGTCTATTCATGCTGAAGGGGAGGAAGAAATGAAGGACGTACGAATTGGTCGCCATCACGTGAAATCACATGCTTTATAGGTAAAATTTTCCAACTGTTATACAAACAAAATAGTTACCACTTTAAAAAACTACAATGATTATAAAAGAGAAGTTAGTTTTCCGACGTGTAATAATAAACAACTCATCCCACAATATGGATTGATTACCCTATTATCGGAATGGATTCTCCTTCTGTTGACATGCGCAGCAGTGTCGAAGGGTCTCGTATCTGTGGGTGTACAATATTGTAGGCACCTCCATGGAGTCCAAAGACTCATCACTTAGACCCCAACTGTCCACACAATCTATCAAAACTTTCCTTGAATCGATTAAAAGACAAAGCACTCATAACTGACTCTGGCAACACATTCCACTCATTCACAACTCTCCAAGCAAAAAATCTAATCCTCGCACCCCTACTAACCACACCTTTATTCAACTTCCTGGGGGTGACCTCTTGTTCTGGCCCCTCTAGCCAAGTGCTAAAACATTTCCCCTGCATCACTCTTATAAAACCCTGTAAGTAACTGACATGTTTCTATGATATATATCCTCTCTTTTTCTCCTAATCAACCAACTCTGCAATCCACACACCCTCAGTCTGTCCTCATAAGGAACATTCTACAGACCACTCACCATCTTGGTCGCTTGCTTCTGAATCTTCTCCACCACTTCCTCATCCCCAAGTGAAACATGCATTTCACACAGTACTAGATTTGAGTATACTGAGACTATGTTTACACAGTCTTTTATATTTTAATTTTCTTTATTGTTTTATGTTTTAATGTGGTGAAGTGTAACATTATTATTAAAAACTAAGGAAAGATTATCTTTCTTTGTATGTCATTATGAATGATGGAATGCAGATATGATCCCCCCCCCTCTCTCAGCCTTATTCAGCTTATGTTATGCAAGGCATATTCATATATTTTAACATCTATGGAGTGGTATGCAGTGGCAGAACTTCAGACTTCTGTTCAATAATATAGACTTCAGTACTATCAAAGTATAGTCCTGTCTTATTTCCTGCAAGAAAGATCTCACTACTTCTTGTTTTGGATAATAGTATACAGATTTTCAGCTGTATAACTTTTGTTGCTAGCTGAATGGCTAGCACTTCTGTTCCCAAGTCTTGAGGTTCAAATCCCACTGTTGGGCATGGGTGCTTGTGAATGTCTTTAAGTGGCAGATAAATTTCAGTGACTGATGTGACCACTGTTCTGTGTATTGCTACTTGATGAGTAAAAGGAGAAACAATTATGGAAGGATTTGATTAAAGTCATTAGCTTCTATGCACAAGTAGCCTGTTATGAAGATATTTTATTGCTTTAATGAAGGATGAAAACAAAATTATAATTTCTTGTCGGTTATAATTTAATGAGTACTGGTGGTATGGAGGGAATAGAAATAGATGCAAATAATTTTATATTCAAAATCTGGCTCAAATATGTAATAGAAATATTAGTAAAACTTGCAGCTTACTAAATGGGATGTTTGAAAAAGAAATTATGAGTGTAACATAGGTAGGATATGATGTTCATTATATGATTTGATACCCAACCTGTCAGTTAAACTTATTCAAGTTAAACCCAAAGGTTTCAGCTCCAATACGTGGGTGTCTGGCATATCTAACCTTTTTCCCATTCATTAGATTGGGACTGAAAATCTTTTGTAGATTTTCAGCATTTCAGAAATATGGATAGGATTGACATGAACTTAAAATTTATGGCTTGCATTGTTCAAAAGTGGAAATATAATGAAAGATGGTGAACTTTTAGTTAACCATGCATGAGAACACTAGGCAAAAATATATGTCGAATTAGAAAACTAATTCACAGTAAGAGTTGTTCTTTTTACATAGAAGTTTTGATTCTCTTTCTCCCTCTGGAATGAATTTTTGTTACACAATACCATTAACATTAAACATACTTTAAAGCATGCTTCTCTCCTCTTCAGCCATAGAAATGATGATGCTGGCCACTTTCAGTGCAAATTGGTCTCTTATCATGACTAATTCTCAGATTTCAGGTGCACTTTTGCTCACTATGTTCCTGGATAGATTCTCTGAACCTTTAGCTCATCAGCAGAGGTCATTCAATTTTTTAATCTCTCTCTCTCTCTCTCTCTCTCTGTTCAGCTTGTTTCTCCAAAGAAACAGAAGCAGAATTTGATGCATGTGCAGTGTTCATTGATCTCTCTTCCTCTGTAAAACAATTTCATCAAATTCATAGTGAATGCAAGCTTATTCGATGTGTCATTTCTGACTGACCTATTCTGTTGATGCACTTGTTAACATATGAATCAGCAGTCTGCTACCATGAACCTAATAATGAAGTTTATACTAACTGCATTATTATTATTTTATGGCATCTCCATAGAGTCTGGAGACTCATCGTGGGAGACCCAAATTAGTCATTATACATACAAATCATATCATACCTCTCTTTGAATCCATTCACTGTCAAGGAATTCACAACCAATTCTGGCAATCCACTCCACTTCACTCACTCACCACTCTCCACACAAAAAATCTGGTCCTCACTCCCCCTACTTAACTACACTCTTACACAACTTCCACAGATGGCCCCCCCTAGTTCTCTATTTGTCATATATCGAAAATTTTCACTTGCTTCAATTTTATAAAACCCCTTTAATATCTTTAAAGTTTTTATTATGTCCTCTCTTTTCTGCCAATCAGCTAAACTTTGTAACCCACATACCTTTAACCTATCCTTGTAGACAGTATTCCACAGACCTGCCATCATCTTGGTCACTTGTCTCTGTATCCTCTCTACCACATCCTGAAACCCAGGTAACCAAATCTGTGTGCAGTAGTCATTTGGCCAAATCATAGCCAACTAGCCAACAAATCATAGTCAAAACACTCTGTAACATCCAAGTAATCCTTTGAACCATTTTACCAATTTTTGCAATATGCCCTCTGAACTTCAGCTCTGTGTCCACTTTTATCCCCAGGTCTCTAGTCTCATCAATTTCCTGCAGTCCAGTATCATCAATATGATACACTGGATGCAATCTTTTTAACCCAAAGTGTATACATTTTGCAACATTAAATTAACAATCATTATCCTTTGGCCATAATGTCAATTTATTGAAATCATCCTACAGGGATATCTGTATCACCTTTATCAACTGTTGCTCTCCCCAGTTTTGGATCATCAGCAAATAAATGAATATACACTCTTAAATCTTTCACTATCATTGATATACAAATTAAAGAGTAGTGGCTCTAATACAGAACCCTGAGGTACTCCACTAGTCATCCTCATCCTTCTAGATCCCACTCCACCATATACAGGGTGGGCCAAAAGTCACGAAGGGGTTTCAATATTTAATAACTCCTTTATTTTTTGTTGTAAATTTACAATATCATAGCATCATATACAGTATATATAGGAAATAAATTTACATTAGGTGTGAAAAATCAAATCTTGTAAATATTTGATTTTTCTGCTTCACACAAATGTGTCCTTTCTAAGATGTTTTTCATGACACCTCTTAGTGTTTCAGGTTCCAGTGCTCTGATTTTGGCCCAAATATTGTTCTTCAACTGTTGTCTGTGACTTGTTAACATAAACATTTTCTTTGAGATAGCCCCATATGAAGAAATCAGGAGTCATCAGATCTGGAGAACGCGATTGCCAGCTTATGTTGCAACCCCAGGAAATCATTCTTCCCTCAAAAATTTGCCTGAGCAGTTGGATTGTGGCCCTTGCTGTGTGAGTTGTCACTCCATCCTGTTGGAACCACGTCATGTTTATTTTGAACTGCTAGGAGTAAAAAATTTTCTATCATAGACTGATGTTCATCTCCTGTAACATTGACAGGGTTCTCAACATGGTCTTCAAAAAAAGTAAGGTCCAATCACTTCTTCCGATGTGACCCCCACACCAGACTGTACACTTAAGGGAGTGCAATTCAGTGCAAGGACCCCCTGTGAAAAAAGGGTATATGTGGAACTACAAGGGGGGTGATTATGAAGAGCTCAGGAGACAGCTTGCAGGTGTAGCATGGAATGAGGAGTTAGCTGGAAAAGAGATCAATGCAGCTTGGGGGATTTTCAAAAAATATTTAGTGGATGCAATGTCTAAATGTATACCACGGGTGAGAAGGTTAAATAAGTTAGGTGTGAGATGGATGAATAAAGAGATTAAGCATGCAATACAGAGAAAAAGGGCATTGTGGAGGCAGCATAAGAGAAGTGGAAGTAACCAATTTCATGAGTTCTACAAAGACCAGGCAAGGAGAGTGACTTGGTTGGTGAGAGTAGCTAAAGAGAGGTATGAACAGCAGTTAGCTAATGAAGCTAAAAAGAATCCTAGGGAGTTCTTTCGATATGTAGCCAGCAAAAGAAAGAATGATTATGGAAGGATGACATTGATTGGAGGAAATGGTATAAAGACAGCTGTTGCAGAATGTGTGGTGGAGATACTTAATGAGCAGTTCATAAAGATCTTTCAATCTTGTGAATGTGACTTCATGGAGAGATTAAGAGCAGTTGATGATGGGGAGGAGAGACTGACTGTAAGTGAGGAAGAGGTGTTTGGGGAGTTGAGTAAACTAGATGTAAATAAGGCTGTGGGACTTGATAATATATCACCGCGTATTCTGAAGGAATGTGCCAGAGAGTTGACACCTGCCTTGACATATTTTTTTAATACGAGTCTTGCACTTGGTCAAGTCCCTAAAGAGTGGAAGGAGGGCAAGATTGTGCCACTTCATAAAGGAGGTGATCGAACTCAAGCATCAAACTATAGGCCTATCTGTGTGTCAGGTGTTGTGGTTAAGTTGTTGGAGAAGCTTGTGAGAACTAGGATCCAGAGTTGGGTTGACAACAATGGTATAATCTTTGATGGACAGCATGGATTTGCTAAAGAGAGGTCGTGTTTTAGTAATCTACTTACTTATTACAATAAAGTGACTGCTTCCTTGGACAGAGGAGAAGGATACACAGTAATATATTTGGATTTTGCAAAAGCTTTTGATAGAGTACCTCATGATAAGTTGACAGTCAAACTAGAGCAGATGGGGTTGGATATTAGATTAGTGCATTGGATTGGAGACTGGCTATCTGATAGGTATCAACAAGTTGTGTATGGGGGTGCAATATCCAGGAAAAGGAAAGTCACTAGTGGAGTGCCTCAGGGATCTGTTTTAGGGCCATTACTATTTAACTTGTATATTAATGATATTGGCAAAGATTTGGATGGAGATATTCAGTTGTTTGCAGATGATGCAAAGTTGGGACGAACCATAAAGAGTAGTGAAGATGTTGTGGCCTTGCAAGAAGACTTGAATAAATTGAGTGATTGGGCAAGCAAATGGGGATGTGAGTTCAATGTTGCAAAATGTAAGGTTTTAAAATTTGGAAAACAAAGATGGGATGCAGAATTTATGCTTGGTGAGAATATATTGTTGGAAGTAGAGGAAATAAGAGATCTGGGAGTGATAGTGGATAAGGATCTAAAATTTAGAGGACACATCGCCAAAATTGTGAAGACAACACAAAGACTTCTGGGAATGATGAGGAGGACACTGACGTGTAGAAGTAGGGAGATTCTTGTTCCATTGTATAAGGCTTTGATTAGGCCACACATGGACTATTGTGCCCAGATTTGGTCACCTGGTTTTCAGAAGGATGAAGAGATGTTGGAAAGGGTCCAAAGGCGACTGACTAAGGTAGTTTCTGACCTCTGGAATGTCGAGTATGAGGAAAGATTGAAAAGATGTAATTTGCAGAGTCTAGTGGAGAGAAGGAAGAGGGGAGATATGATAGAGACCTACAAGTTGGTAAGGGATCAATGGTTGTTATAGGATCAATGGTGGAGAAGTTCTACAGAGAATAGTGGGAGATCAGGAGAGAACCAGAGGTCATCCCTGGAAACTGTATAAAGAGGGTGTGAGTAGGGGAGTGAGAGGCAGGTTTTTTTCGTGCAGAGTTGTGAATGATTGGAATGCCTTGCCTGAGAGTGTGGTGTCTGCAAGGAGTTTGAATGTGTTTAAGACCCGGTATGATGAGATGTGTGTGAGATAAAAGGACCTCCTAGATGAGTCTTTGACTCCATGAGGTCTTGTTTAATAATAATAATAATAATAATAATAATTCCCTTTGGTGAATTGCCCTAGAATTTTCTGAACCTGAAATCCTGCAGTTTTGTTTGTTAATGAAGCCATTCAAATGATGATGTGCTTCATCTGACATTATCAGCTTGTTGTGGATAAATTCAGGATCTCCCCTTGCTAATTCTTGAAATCTGACTGCATATTGAAATCTGTGGGCATAATCTGGTGGTTCAACTGTTGCATCAACTGGATTTTATACAGAAACAGGTTTAAGGTTTTCTGAATATGCCAGAGTGACGTCTGAGAAACTTTAACCTGTCCAGGCCAGTTTACGGAAAAGTCGCCCCTGGCACATTTCGCCCCCTGTAGATAATGAGTAGGTTACAAAAATGTAAATACAGTCAACTCTTGATAACTCAAATTTTTATTGAGGTCCCAGCCCCTTTTGTGGAGATTCAATGTTAAATTCTCTCGATGACTCGAACTGAACTTCGAATAACTCTAACTTTTCCGAACAAATTTTCAAAGTTACATTCGTGTACAAATTGTCACGTAACTTTTAAATTAATTTCTCCTCTTTTGTATGTCTTCAAGGTTCTCTTTCCATTGTGAAAGTATTAACTGGAACTGTTAATCCTTTCACAATGGAAAGAATACATATTCGACCACGAGAGCGATAGTCACGTGGTTAGTGATGGACACGGGGGGGGGAAGTGGACAGCGTGCGTTTGCTGATTTTGCTGCCTCATTATTGGCGGTGAATCATGTGAACAAGCTGAACGTCGCAGGCAGTGCAATATCTACATGTTATTTTTGCATCTTGATTGATTAATCCTGTGTGCACAATGGCAAAAGGTGTTCAGTCAGTAAGAGGCAAAAGAAAATTGGTAGATGACAACCACATTTACGTGTTTTCAAAGAGAACTGTAGATGAACAACATGGAATCTGGGTTTGTGAAAAACGTTCCACTTGCAAAGGGCGTGTTTGGACAGAGGGTTTGGAAGGCCCAGTTGTGAAAGTCTTAACTAAACATAACCATGCAGCTCAAGTTGCAAGGTCGGAAGCATTGCAATTGATTGGTCAAATATGGCAACATGCAACAGCCATGAACGAACGGCCACAGCAAATTGTTGCATCAGTAATTGCAGAGGCTCATGCCAACGTCACAGCATTACTTTCTAAAAAGGATTCACTTAAACGAACCATTCGTCAAGTTCGATCCAACAATGGTACTCCTGCTTTACCGAGCAATCTTCAGGACCTAGTAATTCCACAAAATTATCAAGAAATTATTATCGATGGCAATGCACAACAGTTTCTGATGTATGATTCTCAGGATGAACTGCTCACGGGTCGCATGCTTATTTTTTCCACTAGTAACAATCTTCAGTTATTGCATGCATAGACTTCTGTGGCTAATTGGTTCAAAAGATATATTTTGGTGATTACACCACATTTTTTATTATTCAGTTATATAAAATACTGAAATAATAGTTCCCGACAAGTTTCTGATTACACCACATTTTTTATTATTCAGTTATACAAAATACTGAAATAATAGTTTTTTATACAAAATACTGAATTAGTTATACAAAATACTGAATAATAAAAAATGTGGTGTAATCAGAAACTTGTCGGGAACTATTATTTCAGTATTTTGTATAACTGAATAATAAAAAATGTGGTGTAATCACCGAAATATATCTTTTGAATCTTCAGTTATTAGCGCGTAGCCAGGAGTGGTTTTCTGATACAACTTTTAGCAGACTACCCACGCATTTCCAGAAGTTTTATACAATTCATGTGGTTCAGTTGAATGCAGTTATTCCAGTGGTCTATGCGCTTCTGCCAAACAAAACTCATGCCACATATGTCAAGTTGCTTCAAGAAGTTAAAAATCTGCAACCGGGTCTCCAACCCCAGCAACTTATGACAGATTTCGAACAAAGTGCCATACATGCCTTCCAACAAGAATTTCCTGGTATTGTAAATACTGGTTTTTTTTTTCATCTTTCCCCAAGTGTTTGGCAAAAGGTACAGAATGAAGGTTTAAAGCCCAATATGAACAAGACCATGAATTTGCTCATTGGATTCGAATGATTCCGGCATTGGCATTTATTCCTCCTGCTAACGTTATTCAAGCATTTGAAAATTTTGTTGAAGATGATGACTTCCCCGTTGAAGCTATAGTGATTGCAAACTACTTTGAAGATGCATATATTGGAAGAAGACAACGGAGAGGCTGGCAATTACCCATTTTTGCCATTGAATTGTGGAATGTTTACACACGAACACTGAATGATCAGCAATGTACCAACAACGGTGTGGAGGGGTGGCACAGGAGATTTCAGGAAACTTGTGCTACTTTATTCCCAAATATTTACCGATTCATTTATTCTTTAAAGAAACAACAAGGGCTGCACAATTTCGAAATTACACAACTAATTGCTGGTAATTCAGGCAATTAAAGGAACAAGAAGTATGCTGCAATTTCTGCTAGAATCAAAACAATAGTCCAAGATTTTTTCAAAATCGTAATGTCGGGGGTGACTTTTCCAGGTCACGTCCAGGGCGCCTTCGAATTGATGTGCTCTGGTCTTCTGCAACACTTTCCCTTCCATGCTCAACTGTGGCTTTGCTCCTAACCAAGTACAGTCTACTTGTTTGTGGAAGGTCACTTACTGAACCTTGTTCCTCAAAACGAACAATCAAATGTCTAATCATTGATTTGTTTGGAGAATCTCTCAAACCGTAATGGCATTCTGACCCAATGAGCAACAATATGCTCATTGGGTCAGAATTATTGATCCTTGGTTTTGATAATAAAATTTGTGTTCACTGTTCAGTCGTGAAGTTTTCCATGGTTAATCTCCAAGGTCTTCTTTATAAAATCTGTAAAGAAAAATAATTAAAAAATTAATTTTAAAAAGTTATTAAAACTTCAGCCTCTTTTGTGACTTTTGGCCCACCCTGTACTAATCTTTGTTATCTGTTTGTCAGCCATTATTCATGCCACAAGCTTCGTATCCATTCCCATTTGCTCCAACTTTTGTATTAGTTTTCCATGTGGTATTCTGTCAAATGCCTTTGCAAAGTCCAGTGGCTTCATGGTGTAGCCATTTCCTTTATCCAGTTCTTCTCTCACTTCATTATAAAATGTGAATAAATTACTAAGACAGGACTTACCCCTTTGGAGCCATGCTGCCCACTATAGAGTATCACATTCCTATCCACATAATGTTGGATTTTGACTTTAACCAACTTTTACCTCTGTCTTAGAGCCACCTTTATGCAATAGAACTATCTTACCCTCTTTCCACTACCTTGGAACCCTGTCTGTCTTAGAACTGAGACTTAGATTGAACAACTTCATCAAAGGCATTGCCACTTCTCTTGCACATTCTGCTGAACACCTCCTCTTGATTTACCTCAATTTTGATATACGTTTCTGTCACATCACCAGCTGCCAAATCTCCGACACCTGGATACTCTTTTTGCAAATTGATCACTCAACAGCTCAACTATTTCTTTTGCCTCTGTCATCATCTTATCATGAGCATTGCTTAAAGTCATCCTACCATAGTCATTTTTCCTCTTACTTACATGAAAAAAACTTTTGGGTTTACTTTAGCCTCCTTAGCTAGTTTTCTCTCATAATCTGATTTGGCCTTTCTTAACAAGAGTAGCATGCTGATCACCTTTTACTTTATATTCCCTCCACTTGTTTTTGCAGCTGTTGCTTTATATCTCTACTCATCCACTTAATTCCCACTTGTTTATCCTCCTGACCTTGCAGTCAGAGATTGCTTCTCGCAAACAATCTCTGACCATTTCCCATGTGTTCTTTCTTTGTAGCTTATCAAGCTATGGTACTGCTCCAAGATGACTCCTAATTCTGTCATAATAACCAGCTTTATAGTTCAACATAAACCCTTTCTTGAGATAGAATTGCATGTTTTGCAACTTCCCAGAACAAGACTGCATGATCACTCTCCCCAATTGGAGGCAGAGTTGTCTATCTTGGTTATAGATATACCTTCTGATGCTATTATCAAATTCAGCACTCAAATCCCTTGTCCCCTCTACAACATGTTGTTTCATGTAATTATTCCTTAGCAACTATATAAATTCTGCTTCCATCTTACCATGCTCCTTGCCTCCCTCTATTCTATGTCCCCATTGTCAAAGTCTCCCATAATAATTGTTCAGCCTGCACTCATTGTGCTAATCTGCTGATACATGGCATCTATATCTTCCATAGTTCTCTGGCCATAATTACTTACTCTGCACAGCAGATCATGTGTGGCTTATCAAACCTTATAAAGGACAGTTGATAATCTTCCTGTCACTGTGTTCTTCAACATCCAAATAATCCTTTGAGCAGTTTTGCTCAATTTTGCAATATCCCCTCATATCTTTAACTCTTCTCTGTCTGCCATCATCTCCAAATTCTCCTGGGTTTATCAATTTCTGCACTCCAGTGTATACACAATACAGATCATAATCTTTTCATCCTACAGTGCATCATAACCTTATACTTTACCACATTAAACTGATAGTCATCATCCTTGGTACAAACTGGCAGTTTATTTAAATCATCCTGCAGGATAAACCTGCATTGTCTTTAAACCACTAACTGTTACTCTCTCCAATTTTTTATCTTCAGCAAACAGTTGAATATTCCCCTTCAGATCATTCCCTATATTGTTCATGTACAAATAAATAGTAGCAGCTTAAGTACATATCCTTGTAGCACATCATTGGTTCTCCCCCCCCCCCCTTATCCTTGATTGACTCTCCCATATACTGTTCTCATGTCTGTTCATCAGCCATTCTGTTATCCATTTCACCATCTTCATATCCATCCAGTCTACCTAACAAGGTTTTATGTGGTATCCTGTCAGGTGCCTTTGTAAAATCTAATATTTCAGTGTAGGCCATTTTCCTTATCCATCTCAGCTTACTTGATTTCAGTGGGTAGATTACTTAGATGAGACCTTCTCTTTGCACAGCTGTACTGTCTCACACAGAGTATCATACTCTATCCACCATTCCTGAATTCTACCTTTAACCAACTTTATTATTACCTTAACTACTAGAAGCAGAGATCAGTCTACTACTCCTGAGATCAGTCTATAATTTGCTGACCCTTCCTTGGAGCCTCCTTTATGTTACAGAACAATTTTGCCTTCTTTTTCCACTCCCTTGGACCCTTGCTGGAGCTGAGAGTTAAACAGTCTGATGAATGGCATTGCCAATTCTCTTGCACATTCTAGTAACATGTAGACTTTTATTCCTTTTTTAATATCCTAATACTTCTATTTATGATCACTCCACCACCTTTCTATTTTTGCAGTTCCTGCTTAATGAGTTCCCCCTCCTCAATCCTTTTTTTTACTCCCACCTGATTTAACCCCTGACTTGGGTATGCAGTGAAATACTGCCTTCTTCAAATACCCTTTATCTGTTTCTCATGCACTTCTGACATCCTTCCCTTACATTCTTAGCAGTGTAGCTAAGAAACATTGCTACCTGCTCCAAGTGCCCTGCTAAGCTTGTCATAATCACTGGCTCAAATTCCACACAATATCCCCATGTTAAATAAAAATTCCACGTGATAGCAATATTCATTCTCATATGCATACTTATGAGATTAACATGCTTACATTTCTTAACATTAAAAACTGCAGTCTGAATTGAGTCTCAAGCAGCAGTGGCCTAACCTGTATTTTGATTATCCTTCCATATGTATGTTATTCCCAACTCTGACTAGACAGTTTTTAAAATCTTTTGTATTGGCATCCTTGGGGAAGTTTTTCAAACCTCAGTTTTTGTGTTGGTCAAAAACCATTTGCAGAACTCGTCTCAAGCTGGAATGGAATTTAATTGGATTTGATGTTGGAAGTTTATTTTTCACTTGGTTAGAGTATAATAAATTTAGTTTAATCCTTTATCCAAGTGTGAGCAAACAAAGTTTGCCCCTGAAAGTATCTTCAGGACTGGGGTAAGGTGGTACAACACCAGGACAACTCATTGCAAAGGTGGAGCAAGCTACCAACACTCCTGTTTCAGTATCTCCCATAATGCAAAACACATCTCCTTGCGGACATGTCTAATGTTATGCATTAAGGGAAGGGCCACTACCCAGACTAGTTTCGACCTTTATTGAGGTCTCTTCAGTGGGAGCCAGGCCCAAGTTGAGATACCAGGCAGAAGCATTAGCAGGTCATCTCTACCCATAGGAGTTGCCAAATGGTGTGCCACCCTTTTTTAATAAATTACTCTGGATTTAGAGAAAGATGTTGAAAGTTTATTTTTCACTTGGTTAGAGTATAATAATAGAGTATATAGAGTATCTCAACTTGGGCCTGGCTCCCACTGAAGAGACCTCAATAAAGGTCGAAACTAGTCTGGGTAGTGGCCCTTCCCTTAATGCATAACATTAGACATGTCCGCAAGGAGATGTGTTTTGCATTATGGGAGATACTGAGACAGGAGTGTTGGTAGCTTGCTCCACCTTTGCAACGAGTTTCCCTGGTGTTGTACCACCTTACCCCAGTCCTGAAGATACTTTCAGGTGCCAACTTTGTTTGCTCACACTTGGATAAAGGATTAAACTAAATTTATTATTGGATTTGATGTTACACTAAAATTTGTTCATCCAGCTCAGTTTTTGCAAATTTTGCCAAATTGTCTTGATGGAAATTTAATCAAATTTAGTATTTAGAATCTCCATTAAAATTAGTCAAATAAACAATTATACGAGGCATGTCCAGAAAGTAAGATCCATTGAATTTACTACCAAATAAGGTAAGAGAGAAGAATCATACATGTGGTGACATAGAGTGGCTCATTAGCTAGCTGGTGACTATTTTACTTTTGTTGCATTATTATTTGTTGTCTTCTATGAATAATTTATGATGAGTACCGTGATGGCAGCTGCTCCAATGCCAAAGCATTCTACACCTCCATGTGCAGTCATTAAGTCTGACATCCCATGTCAAAGAAAGCCAGATCTCGAATCTTCCAGTTTGATCTGCTCTGGCTTAAAATTTTCTTGCTACACTGTTACATTCGTTACACTCTGTTGCTTTCCAAATTCTGATAACCATTCTGACCTCTTTGATTATCATCTCAAAAGGTTTGTTTTTCTGCAGTTCTGAATATCCAAACAGTAAGGTCATCTTTGAGGACTTCAGTGGTCGCTCCTCTGACAAATGTCCAAAACCTTGGTTCTCCAACAAGTATATTAAGGCAGTCCAAGAGTATTCAGCATATCACAAGTGCACTAAAAGTAAAACTCCAGCTTCAGATTTGGCTTTCACTGCATTTAACAACAGAAGCTAAAAATCTTATCAAAAAATTGAAATCTCATTTCGAAAGGGCCAAATGCAGAAAGCTTTCCTCATGTTCAAACAGTAGTCAAGCTGTATGGTTCCTTGCTAGGGGACCATTGGGGACAGCTTCTGCTCTTCTATGCTCACACTCTTATCCATCGTTACTCATCTTGATGTGATTGCAGTCATCTAAAAACGAGGTAGACCTGGTATTATTCTTCTCCTCCAAATCTTATATTAATGACTGAATTGCCTTCTACATTATCAAAAAAGCCCACTCCATTTCTAGAATTTTGAGAGAAAGAAATCAGAACATTGAATAACTTGGATAACAACAAGTTATCCACATTTGAATGTGTCCTGTGCTAAACCCTGTACTCCAGAATTAACGCTGTTTCTATTTCACCTTTTTAATCTTTGTTATATTGACATCCTGCCATACAGCATGGAAATAAGCCTGTGTTCTGCCTATATTAAAAAAAAAAGTAGAAGTCAACCAGCAAACTATCATCCAGTTCACTCAAAAATCAAGGTCAACAGTCAAGTCAACTTTTTTACCTGGAAGCACACCTTCTAATTAGTGATAACCAGTGGTGAGCTATGGAAATTTTAACAAAGGGCTCGCATCGTCGAGCAAAAAAGAAGAAAAAAAAAGCTGTATTTTTTTTCTTCTTTGTCGTTTTTAATATGATATTGCCATTGATGCCATCTGCTCATGCCTCTAATCTTTCTCAGGACTCTCATATCTGCGGTCTCTAGTCTTTGGTCAAGTGTTTTACTTCTGACCCAGCTCTCAGATCCATAAATTAAAACTGGTTTGAACACTGTCTTGTATACAGCTAATTTAGTGTTCCGACTAATTTCTCTCTTATTCCATATGAATTTATTCAATTGACTTCCCACCATACCAGCTTTGCTGATTCTGTTGTCTATTTCCATATTTAATTTACCATCTTCACTAAAAATCGTGCCCAAGTAGCTGAAATGCTTTACTTGTTCCACAGGTTCTCCATTCACAACACAGTTGACATTTTCAATGATTCTGCCTATTTTCATTGTCTTTGTCTTTTTATTGCTGACCTTCATACCATATCTATTACAACAGCTATTCAATTTAGTCAGAGAATCTTGCAAACTTGTAGCAGATTTATTTAGAAGTATAACATCATCCGCATAAAGCAAAGAGCTGACATTAACATCTCCAATTTTGATATCATGTTTAATACCACTTTCCTTCATAATGTGATCCATATAGATAATGAATAACAGAGGGGATAATGTACATCCTTGTCTCACACCAGATTTAACATTAAACCATCTTCCTGTACTTCCTTCAATTCTAACTGCTGACTTACAACTCAAATAAAGACTACGTATTGCTTGATATAGTGCCCCATTGACACCATATAACTGCAGCGTATTGAATAGCTTCTCTCTTGGCACCATGTCATATGCCTTTTCCAAATCGACAAAACTTAAATACAGATCTTTGTTATATTCCCATGCTTACTCGACTATTTGTCGCAAAGTGAAGATCTGATCCTGACAGCCTCTATTTGGCTTGAATCCAGCTTGTTCTTCATCCAGCTTTTCTTCCACAATTCTTCTCAACCGTTTCTCAATTATACTTGCATAGATCTTGCCAGGAACACTCAGTAGGGAACCTCTGTAATTCTCACATTCAGTTTTATTTCCCTTTTTATATATGGGTACTATGAGAGCTCTACTCCAATCATCGGGAATTCGTCCCTCTGTCCAGGCTTTCTGAACTATGCAGTGCAGCCACTGTAAGACTTTTATACCACCATACTTCAGCATTTCTGGTCGAATATCATCTACTCCTGCTGCCTTTCCACATTTCAAGCCTTTGATGGCTTTTTCTACTTAAAGTATGGATATGTATTCCTGACTACATGCCTGGTCAGTGCTTTTTACCACTGTGCTGTCATCACTGCTTCTTTCATTTAGCAGTTTTTCAAAGTAATTACTCCATACTTCAAGGATATCGTTTTCTCCTGTTTTCATGTCACCTTTATCATCTCTAACTCCTTTTACAGCACTCTTTCCTCCATTCCTAAGCTTCTTCAGCAACCTCCAGAATATTTTGAAACCTTCTTGATATTTATTTTCTATATTCTTGCGAAAGTCTTCCCATGACTTTTGTTTAGCTAGTTTTACACAGTGTTTAGCATTCTTGAATTTGTCTCTATATTCTCTAAGAGCACAAGCTGACTTATTTGACAGGAATTTTTGATATGCTTTCTTCTTTTTCTTCACTGCCTCTAACTTCCTGTGTCCACCATGGAGTTCTGATTTTTCTATCCTTGCAGAAAATCTCACCACATGCCTCTCTGGCAGATTCAATCAATGTTTTCTTAAGAGTTTGCCACTGAATCTCCAAGGTTTGATTCCTGTTCTCAAACTCTTTCATTTTCTTTTCAATAATCTTTCTGTATTTTGGTCTACAGTTCACATCTGAGAGCTGCTCAACTTTTATTCGCTTTAAAACTTTCTTACATGTTATTCTTTTCAATATGAAATTCAATTTTATCCTGCTCAAGACTAAATAGTGATCACTTCCAATTTCAAATCCTCTGTACACTCTGGTGTCCTGCACCAGGGAGAAAACATCACTATCAACAATAACATAGTCAATGAGACTTTTCTTATTCCTTGCTTCTTCTCTCCATGTGAATTTATGCACATTTTTATGTTGGAACATGGTGTTAGTAATAACCAGTCCATGTCCTGAGCAGAAATCCAACAGATATTTGCCATTATTATTAGCTTTGTTCTTTTCTCCAAATTTTCCCAAAATATTTTTGTATGTCTGACAATCATTTCCTACTCTGCTATTTAGATCCCCCAACAAGGACCAACTTATCCTTTTTCATTGTGTCAGTTGCTTTTTCTAAAGCATCAAAAAATTCCTCCACTTCTACCTTAGTAGAACCTTCTGTGGGACCATAGGGCACAAATAAGTCTCATTGTCCAGTTCCCCATTCTCATATTGCCCACATTACTCTACTTGAGACTGACTGCCATTCAAGAAGATTAGCCTCGTATTCTGTGTTGAATACTATGGCTACTCCTTCTTTTTCTTGATTGTCATTGCCTGAATATAACATTTTGTATTTATTGCTTAGAAAGATCTCACCAGTTTTGGTCTTTTTTTGTTTCAGTCACTCCTATTATGTCGATCTGGTACTCATCGAATTCTTTAGCTAGCTCCATTTCTTTGCCATTCAGGCTTCTTACGTTGATAGTACTGATCTTTAACTCTGGTGATGTTGAGTTGGGGTTTATTTTCAGATTTGTTCCAGTAGCTGACTTTTTGCTGTTTGCCCTGGTTCGCTGGCGAAAACAACGGGGGCCTTGTTTAACTGGGCGATGCCCCAGCCGGCATGAAATTTTGTCATGTTGTACCATCATTTTTTATTTTGGTTTAACCAATAAGAATACAATTTGGTCGGCTAAATCCCAAATTGCCAGCCCATCCTCGTTCGTTCAGTATCCAAGTAGATATCCAACAGGGTGCACCACGAGAAGGTGAAGATTGGACATTAGGTCAGAAGCCCTGGTCTGTTCTTCGCATTTTTTTAAAGGCTATGTGGAGGTCTCCTCTCAGTTATACAGCTTTGACCCTTAAGCACCCCAGAGAAATAAACATATAACATATAAACATGTTATTAGCCTTTTTGTCCAGTAATGAATTAAAAAAGATTTAAATATTTTTCATTTTTACAGTTTATCAGAGAATTTAATATATTAAATATATAATATTTAATGGTGCTTCACGGTGTTGGAAGAATGTCATGTTGGAGGTTTAATGGAGTATTGACAGCACTAGAAAGGATTAAAAACTAATTTTCATGCTTCCAATATTTCATCTCGGTCACTGAGACATCTTCAGGGAGTACAAATAACACTTGTAACACACACACACACACACACACACACACACACACACACACACACACACACACACACACACACACACACACACACAGTACTTAATGAAACCCATGGGTGATTCTTAAGTCCTATTCTGAGTTGTATCCAATACATGGTCTGTAAAGCCAGATTACCCATAGTCATGATTGTAGATGTACAATTTGTGTTCATCTAAACAGATCTAAGTGGCTGATCTACACGTCTGTCTGAAGTAAGCCAACTTGCAGGAACAGGGTACTTTATATACTCCAGGGGCACCGAGAGAGAGGAGTGTGCTGATCTTTGGTAGAACGGATAAGGGTAGCAAGTTTTCTGTGGGACCTAAAGGCTGTGTAGAGGATGTACTTTTTTAAAGACATGGCTATTATTTTCGATGTGCCACAGATGTAGGTTATGGCGATGCATTTCTGAAATCCTGAAGTAATGGGATAGGAACTGATTATTTCTTTAATTCTGTAATGACTGTAGCCATTGTATACGAAGGTGCTGTGTGTATATGGCTTAGTTCAGTTGAAAGAGAGGTTTCACTGGAACAAAGATTATAGGCTAGAGTTTTAATGATGGCACATTGTTGAGAGGGGTGGTGGTGGGAAAGTTTGCAAATTTATCTGCCTGTGTGAGTGGATTTTCTATATACAGTGAAGGAGATCATCAAAAGTCCCAATTTACATCCTAGGCTGCCTACAAACACTCACAGAGGGCACACCGCCTAGATAGGACTTTAAAGTCATCCACATGTTTCATTAAGTATCGTGTTGTCTTTGTGCGTGCTCGTACGCGTGTGTGTGTGTGTGTGTGTTATTTGTACTCCCTGAAGATGTCTCAGTGACTGAGACAAAATATTGGAAGCATTAAAATTATTTTTTAATGTTTTCTAGTGCTGTCAATACTCCATTAAACCTCTAACATAATATCCTCCCAGCACTTAAGCCTTAGCACACATTTGGAAGAATGACAGAGCCCGTTCCCTTCCATTGCCTCAATGTGAGGGATCTTTATATGCCATTTTTAACTGAAGGTGAGTTAGTCATCCTTCATTTAGAGATAGGATTTTTTGCTGCCAGTTTTGCAGAAAAGAAAACTGTTTTTTTTTTTCTTACAAAACTGGTGAGATATTAATAGACAAAAAATGCATAATGTCGTGTTGACGGTGTGGCAGAGTGTTGAATGGTTTCTTGCAATGAGTGAGTCCTGGGGCTCCATGAGATGCCACATAATCATCATCCATTATTGATCCACTACTGGATGAAGTCCTCTCCAAGACTGTTAAAGGCTTTTCTTCACCATGTTACTCATGCATATCTTAAGATTTCATCACTTAAGATTTCATGATTTTGGTGTCATGGCCATTTAACTTCTCGTGTTACCCAAAGACAAGACTAAAGTACTGGAGTGGACATCATTTCACCCTCTTTTATGTCAGATTTGATTTAGTTTTTCCTCCAAATATTTATTTTTCAATTCCATCTTGTGATACTGAGTGTACATCTTTCCATAACAAATTATTTTGTTCTTGGTTTTTGAGTTTTCTTTGCGTTTAATGTCCATAAGGTTTCAAAAACAAGGAACCTTATACATCTGTATATGGTTCTTTGTTATTGCAATTTGTTAGATTTCTCTTGGTCTTTTCTTCCATGGTATTTTGATCCATTGATATCATTGTTCTAGGTAAATGATAGTCACTCGTTCAGTTTCATCATCATTGATGCATACATTGCTCTTGAACATAACTCATGTCTTCTTTAGGTTTATCTTTATACTAGCTACTTTGTTAGTAGTTTTGAGTTTATATACAAGAGTCTGCATCTCATTGTAACTTGAAATGAACTTAAATGTCTTAAATGCCTCTTCTTGTCAAGACAATAAGTTTGAATACATTTTCTAAGTATGTGCTAAATAGTTTTGTGGAGATTGCATCATCTTATTGTTATGCCCTTTTTTCCCCCCACAGTGGATATGTTTCCATTTGAATGAATTGTTGCCATTGATGGCCTCCTCTGCTTGATGATTTTGTAATACTGCAAGCATTGCAGAAATGTTACTGAACCCAGAAATCTCATAATCAGTAAATCCAAAACATAATTGGAATTGGCATTTGTTGCATCGTTCAGTAATTGAGTAACTTACAAGTGGCTTATTGTGATGAATCTATAAATACTGCTTGTTCTTTTGACTGCAAAAGTCAGAAGTCTAGAGTTGCACAGATCCCCTGAACAAAAACTTTTCATTTCATGTCTCTGATAACAGACTTATGGGTTGATAAACTTCGATTTTTTATTTTTTACAATGGTAGTACTCTTTTCCTCATTATTAGGTTTAATGGAATGAATACAGCATAGAGAAACAATAAAATACAAGTTTATTGGATCCTTTATTTCATCTCTGCCACAGAGACATCATCAATGATACAATCTCAAAATTGTAAAAGCACACACAAAAATACTAAAAAAAATTAGACTAAAGGTGATATATAAGCTGTGATTGGCTGAGTGGATAGTGTACCTGCTAACCAACCAGCAAGCTGTGGTAGACAGTTTACATTGCCAGTTTAGACCACCACCATGCTTGTTAGAGGCCTCAAGTATCTTGAAGAACCTTGTTTGCTTTCTGCGACAGGACTCCTGAATTGTCTAACCTTGGCACATGTGCAGTATACCGTACTATAGGTTGACAGCTTTTCATGGGTCGGATTCACATAAAACATATGATAACGTCACATGGTATCCAGATTATTTGGAAGTGCTGCAGACTGAATAATGAGAGGATCACATAACAGATTTTTCACATGTTTATTTCATACTCTATAATTGCAGAACAACTGTCACAACGCGATTACCTTAAATGGAATAAAGTAAAGATTATATTATATTAGCCAGTAGTCTAAGAAATGCAAACTGTGTGATTCCAAACTAGTAGAAGACATTTTCTGAAGAGGCCCATATAATTGCCTTTTATTAGTTAAGATTTCACATCAAATATTACTGTTTTGAATTTCAAGTTTTTCTCAGTGGTATACAGAAACTTATTTGATGTTAATGCCCTGCAAGTCATAGGTCAAAACTTGCCACTAAGAGGAATAAAGTTCAAAACTCCTGTCTGGTAGTAGAATCTTAAAAGTGAACTAATAAAAACCAATTCAGTATTATGACTTTACATTTCTAGGCTACATAGTTAATATTAACTGTTTTTATTTTAATTCTCGGTATTTAAAACTCATTTAACGTTAAAAGTGAGATCAATGGCATGGTGTGAGTTATCCATTATGGCTTATTCAGTATAAACTATAAATAGGAATCATCAAAGAAAAAAAAAAAAGCTTAATTGATCCATTTTCCTACAGCTGACATATCATGTTATATCCACATCAGCCAACAGGGAACAAAATGCAGAAAACATCTTAGACACCTGCAGGATCCCCGAAATTCATTAAGAAACTTTGTTCAGGGGTCATTCTAGTCCAAAAATCTTGCAGGAAACATACGTCTAGAATGGCATTTCCTTGATATTCCTGACGAGATCAATTTTGAATTAAAAGATCAAGAAGTGACAGCCATAAGACAAATTCTTATACATGTAGGGATGGTGTCCTGGTACTGAATAGGAACATTTAACACCCTGAAACCACAACAGCTGGTAAAGAATGGAATCTCAACTGCCTTGTTTGACTGTACATTCTGAACACTTTGTACAGTTCAATTTCAGATGTCTAAAATATGGGCATACTCAGACTGTCTGCTATGATGACTCTTTCATCTGTATACCCAATACAACAGTAAAGAGTATGAAATAAAAATTGCAAAAATAAAACACCGAAATGCACTAACTGTGAGAGATCATCCAACCTACTCCCAAGTATGCCAAAGCTGGAAGGATGAGAAAGAGATTCAAGGATCAAGACAGAGAAGAACCTACAATATCAGGAGGCAAAGAAAAAGTATATCATAGCAACATCTAGTGGAAAACACTGTTATGCTGAGAAAACAAGATCTAAGTATCTAAGAGGACATCAACATGCATAACTGTCTCACCTGAACATTATAATATGCTTGCAATCTCAATAGAGCAAATCAGAGGGGGGGAAAATGAATATTGCCTCACTCTGAAAACACGGGAAAAATGATTGTACTGTATTATCTCCTCGTTTAAAAAAAAAAAAAAAAGACAATAATGGAACACACACCTAAAAGAATTAAAAACTTTCCTCAACATACTGGAGGAGATAAATACCTCTTCTGTCTGTCCAAAAGAAAATAAAACCATGAAACTACCCAATGTCCTGAATAGAGTGAAAATTAACATCTTCAGTATTTTGCCTGGGGAGGAGACGTATACTAATCATCCACAATTCTCCAAAATGGAAAAATGCAAAATTCCACCAAAAACATTAATATTAAGGCTCACTTGCAGAAGCCAGTGTTCCTCTGTTAGCATGAGACAGGAGGATCCTACATTACAGTATATCTTTATCATGAACAGGTCCATTCCTTATCCTGCAAAAACAGGATAGGGAATAGACCTGCTCATGGAGCATTCACCATCCTTATAGGCCACCATATCCCTTTCAAAAGTTCCACTCGATACTAACATAGAAGCAGTTACTATTCTTCTCTCAATCCATCTATCTACTAACCAGTGCAAATATATCCCAGGATGACTTTGATGACCTCAAGCTGCACTTACCCCTGTACTCTTGACAGGTAGGGTGACCATCCCAGATTTTCCATGATAGTCCCAGATTCCAATACATTATCCTGCATTAGTAAATGTCTCAGAAAGCATTCCATATTTTGAAAATAGTCCCATTTTTAAGGCACTAGTTACTTTTTTTTTTTTAACTTGCATAAAAATGACAACACTTCGTACTTTGGTCAGTTCTTTTTTAATTAAGTTATCATCACTTATTGGTGGTAATATTATTTCAAAAATGTGAAGTGTTACCAACAGTGTTACTTTGTTTTTCTTATATTCACTTTTTTAGTAGAAAAGTTAATCAACTAATCAGTAAGTAAATAAATACCTAAGTATTAATCTCATTCAAAATTTGAAAGCTATGATAATTACAAAATGTAATTTTGCAAATTCATTCAAAGATATCAAGAGGGCAACTGAGTCAGTTGAAAATGTTTCAGGGGAAAAAAAAAATCCACTTGATCGATATTGTTTTTAGACGTGAAGTGTCATAAGTTATATAAACTAATTATTTATTATTATCTTCTAAAAGTATTTTGTAACTTTTTGTTATAATTGTTAAAAATATCATGCAGATTAACACAGTAAGACAATAAATATGTTTTTTTTTCCCATGGTTTTTTTGTTTTATTTTATTTTTTCTGCCGTCAATTTTTATGTCCGGGATTAGCATGAATAAAAAATGGTCACCGTCCTGTTAAAATGGGAGAGAACTGAAATAGCCATAGTACTCTGTGGGAAATATCAGATGAGGAGTTGTGGAGTACATGCTTGACAACAATAACTTTTCGTTCCTCAACACTGGAAGTAATACCTTCTTCCTCGTGCCTTCCCAAACATTCACTACTCTCAATAAATTAAAGATGGCAAGAAATTATATTCTTGGTTTAATCCTTTATCCAAGTGTAAGCACCAAAGTTTGCATCTGGACTAGGCAACTCGTATACAGAAGCTAATGACTTCACATCACTTGATTAGTATCCCATAATGCAAAGCACATATCCTTACGGACATGTATAATGCTATGCATTATGGGATGGTTCACTAACCAGACCGATTTCGACCTTTATTGACTCATCAGTGGGAGCAAGACCCAGAGGTAACGCTGACAGTGATCCATTCCTCATCTCAATAGACAGTAGAAGCATATATGGGAGTTATCATTTTTCCATGATATTCAGTCTTCTACACAGGCATCTATGTATTTCATCATGGATATCACAATTGAAAATAGATCAAGCTTACTGGAATAACCTCTCATCAGCAGGTGTGATTCTCTAACAGCTGCTGTTCTAATAATGAAAACAAATGTAATATGTTTCATGTTATAACTCCTTCCTACAAGCCACCAAAAAAATTTAGTTTACAGAACATTAAGTTGGTTTCTGATTTTTCCCCCAAACTATGGTGGTATTCAGAATATGTAATAGCTAAAAAAGTCCAAAACAGTGTTTTGCAAAATATTGTCTTTTGCAGATATCCTATCACACAACGCTTTATTGCTCCCCCCCCCCCCCCCCCCCCCCCCGATCATGATATGTTTGCCCTCAAAGCTTAAAGGAATTTTGGATTAAATTCACATATATCACTAAATCAGTAAACACCAAAGAGGTCTGGGACAAAATTTGGAGCTGAATGGCAGATATATAACCCTTCCATTCTTAAATAGATATACAGTTTATGACATAAAAGCACTTAAGCAACATTACAACATGCCATTCTAGTAATAAGAAACAGCTGAAAGTTGACCTTCTTCACTGTCAACCAACTGCTGTATGATCAGATTTATTTATTTATTTCGTATGGGGGGGGTTCTTCCCCCATCCCTTAGGATGGGTTGATCCCTCCTAATGGGAGATTAAGTATGTATTTTATGACTGTAGATCATGTGTGTTCATGGGGCTGGTTTGCCTGTTCTGAAGGACAGAAAAAAAAAACAAGTTTCTAGGTGAAAAAACCTTCTACCTCCATATGAGACTGGCACAGATGACATTATGAGAAGAAACATTTTCAGCTTCCATGGATATACAACCTTCTAGATATGTTCTGCCTGTTTTTCAGATATCTTACCACACAGCATTTTATTGCTTCCTAACATGCTTGTCTCCCCCACCCCACCCAGAGCATGATATATTTGATATATACCTCAAAGCTTAAAGGACTTTGTGGATCAAATTCACATATATCATTAGATCAGTAAATGCCAAAGAGCATGTTTCTATATTCCTGAAGGACAGGAATATAGAAATTCCAGGAATGATGTTGAATGCATCATTTGACAATAGATTATCTGTTAGACTAGAAGCATCAATCAGAGATACTATGATCACATGGTATCACTTTTCTTTGACATGAAAAAAAGTATATGACACAGCTTGCAGGTTCAGCATAACTGAAAGTCCTCTACAACTTTGGTCTTAGAGAACATCCCCCATCTCCTCCTTTTCATCAGAAACTTAGTCTCACCAAATCTTTCAAGTTTGAGTGGGAGCCACTCCCAATCCTTTCTAAAGGAGGTGAACCTCTCACTAAGGTCAGTTTAGTGTTACACTATTTACAGTCTTTATAAACTTCATAACAGAACAACTCTCTCCTACTGTAAGCAGTGCTCTTTATGTAGATGCCATTACTGTCTTTTGTCATTCTGTGATGGGAAGATCATTGAAAGACAGTTGAAGCAAGCCATTGACCACTTTCCTAACTGGGCACTTGCAAATGGTTTCAAATTTTAGCCGATCTCATATGGAGATAGCAGGGTTTTTTCTCCCGGAAACTCTGGTTTTTCATCCCACATACAGACAAATTGGCCGTTCAGAACACATGCAATTTACAGACAAAAAATACTAGTTGTGGTGGTGGTGGGCAGTAGATGGCATTGATGGAGATGAGTGGTAGTAGAGGTTCATTGTAGTTGGTGGAGACAGTTGTATAGTGGGTGTCCTCCCACGATGAGTCTTCGGACTCCTTAAAGGTGTCACGAATAATAATAATAATAAATCTTCACCTCTCTCTACCAGCAGGTCTTTCATTCAACAGTGAAGAATACTCTGATTTTCTACTGATCTACACAGATGGTTCAAAAGTCTCTAGTGGGATCTGCTTTTGTTTTCCCAGACAATGCAATATCTAATCAGATTCACTTGAATGCAGCAATTCAAGATCTGCCTGACAGTATAAGAACATTTTTATTGATCTGCCAGAGGTAGCTCAGTAAAAATGTACATATACCCTCAGGCAGATCTTATCAGAATCATCAAATATACCCAATATTTTAAAATGTTTGTATTCTAATTTATATCATTGGATATATTTATATATTTAAAATAATTTTTATGCATGAACAAAGCATATAATATCCATTAATACTAATACACCATTAAATATTCAACTAACGAACTGAATGATTTTTATTCTTTTATACGTTGACTTCATGCATTATAATAGCTGCTAATGCATTATAAAAAGTGAAAATAACATCGAGCCTCTGTTTTAGAATGAAACATGCAGGCAGGTATGGTCTTTTTTCCACAGGTGGTCTATACTGCTATCAGATATAAGATAAACAGATATAATCCTAGAGTGAGTTGACTCTGCATTTGTGTACTGTCAATACCACATGAAGAATCCAGACTGAGATATTATCAAAAGTTATTACATAAATGGCCTATCCATTTATGACATCATTAGAAGGCAGAATCGCCCAAAATTAATTGTAGGCAATATTAGCAGAAGATAGAAATTAGAGAGTACTACTATAGCCAAGAAATGAACAGGAAGACCCAAGAAGCTAGCATTGGAGACCAAAGAATGGTTCAGCAATTATGTTATTCTGGTTATGAAGAGCAGGAGAACATTGTGTAAAATGCTGCACAAACTTGGTTTCTGTATAGCTCTGAGCCTTAGTTGCATTGTCTGTAATTTCAGATAGTGATATGATCATCATCAGTTTCTACAGAAGAGTACCTGAATACAAGCCAAACATCAACAAGGTTGATATTTGGCTTTTGTTCACTGACTCTTATACACTGACTACTAAAGAACATCCTGACTGGTTCATGTAATATTGGAACTCTGTGATATGGAGCAGCAAATCACGCTATATCCTTTTTTGATTGGGTGGGTGGGTGAGTGAATGTGGCAAATGCCTGTGCAAAACGTTATACATCAGTGAGTGTATTATCCTGTGAAATTTTCTACAGATTTGTACAAATTTTGTTCAGGATAATTATTGGGGTAGTTGTATGAATATGAAATGGATATCTCCTTCAACATAGTAGTGTACCATGTTGCACTACATATGCTATTCTGAAATTGAGGAAAATGATGAAGAACTTGATGGCCTGCACTGATCCCTGTATGAACCCAGTAGAACACCTTTGGCATGAACTTGGACATCCAGCTTAGACTAGATCAGTGCATCAAACAATGGTTTGATGGACATGATACATGGACTGGTGGACAGAAAGAGTGGTCTAAATACTTCTCATCCTTATTATAAGTAGTAGAGAGAATGCTTGGAAGTGTAGAAAGTTAATCAAAACAGAAGAGGGATTCACATGTTGTTGGGGGAGGGTGCACTAAAGTTTTCTAAAATATAGTGTCTTCCAAATAATCAAGTTTAATATTGACATAATTATGCAGCAAAGTAATGAAATGTTGAAATAATAATTAAACAGAAGATGATAGTATGGTAGGAAAGGTAGTGTATTGCCCAGATGTGATAGTGATTAATTGAGATGGCAACCATCATGAATATTATGAGTATGCTATCAGAGATGTGTGAGGAGAAAGAAGTGCAATTTATGAATGTGTGTGATGAGCTTGAGAGACAAATTGGATTGCATAAGGGTGATGGACTGTATTTTAATGGTTTGAGTGTGAGTCATCTGGAGAGGCTGTTACTGAAGGGCAGGTAATGACTGTAAGAAAAGGATCTGAACAAGTAAGAAGTTATGTAGGAGAGTTGAAAAGAACAGTAGGGATTAAAGGATTGCTTATTAATGGGGAGGCAAAAAGAATGAGAGAACAGGAGTGCAATATGGAAATGTGGGGATCAGAGCGGACAAGGAAACCAGTATGTGAGAAGGGCAGATGTATAAATGCATGTTTGAGCAGACAAGAAAGGAATGGGTAAGGTGTGGGTAGCATTTGGGAGAGGGTTGCTGGATAGGTAATTAATGACAGGAATGGCTGGAAGAAGGTGTGGAGGAGTCGCATCTGGGAAGTGATATCAGTGGGACTGTTACAGACTCAGAAATGAACTGTTATGTTTGTATATGAATGCTAGATGTATCAGAAATTAGAGAAATAAAATTGTTGCCTTGATCAAGTTCATTTACCTAAAAATTGGTGGAATAAATGAAACATAGTTGAATGATGACAACATCATGACAGGAAAAGATATGGAATTAAAAAAGGCAGTGGAGTGCTGTTGAGATAGAAAAGGAGTTGTGTCCATGCAAAGTAGAGATGTAAGTGGGAAATGGTGGCAATGGTTTTGAGGCAGTATGGGGTGAGGTGGATGTGGATAGAATGCAATATTGAATTGGATATTGCTATAGATGTGGTAATGTGAAAGGCAGTGATAGTGAAATATATAAACAGATTAGCCAAGTAAATATGAAAAAGGGGTGATGGGTGATTTTAATTATGGTAATATAGATTGGGATGAAGAGAGAGTATCTGGGAGTAAAGAGAATGAATTTCTTGAGTTTTTGAGGGACAACTACTTTAGGCAGTATGTGACAGAGGACACGTGAGGAACAAGGTCTTGGATTTGATCATCTCATCAGAGGATGTTTATATATATAAGGTGTCAAATCTCCTTCCAGTTGGTGAGTGAACTACAGGGCAGGTGATTATGAAAAGGTTAGGAGACATCTTGTAGCTGTAGCATGGAATGAGGAACTGGATGGAATTAAGATCAGTACTTTTTGGGTAGTATTCAATAGCAAAAGCAATGTCTAAATATATTTCAAGGGTCATGAGGTTAAATAAAGTATGAAACAGATGAATGAAGAAATTAGGCATATAATCTGGATGTAGAAGGCAATTATGGAGGCAGCATAAAATGAGTGGTAATAATCAGTTGCATGAGAATACAAAGAACATGCAAGGAAGGTGACTTGCTTGATAAGGATTGCAAAAACACAGTATGAGCTACACCAGCTAATAAAGCAAAAAAAAAAAAAAATCTAGAATGATGTTGATGATGATGAAAGAATGGTTGGTGAAAATGGAAGAAGAATAATCACTGTGAAGGATGTAGTTAAGATATCAACTGAATAGTTCATAAAAAGATTTCATCCATGTGGCAGCATGCTGAGCTTGAGTGCATCGGGAAGGCATGGGGGAGAGACCAATTGTTAGTGAGCAGAAAATAAGGTGAATTGAGTAAACTTGATGTTAATAAGGCTGTGGGATTTGATAATATATCACTTTGTGTTTTGAGGGGAACATTGTTTAGAGTGCCAGGAAGTTGATATCTGCCTTAATGTATTTGTTTCAGATGAATCTTATGTTGGGCCAAGTTCCAAAGGAGTGGAAGGAAGGCAAGATTGTTCCACTTCATAAGGGAGATGACAAGACTCAAGCTTTGAATTATGAGTCAATCTCCATGTTTGGATTTGTGGTTAAATTGTTGGAGAGGTAGTGAGACCCATGATCCAGAATTGGGTTGACAACAGTAGCATTCTCTTTGGACATCATGGATTTGTTGAAGATAGATTGTTTTAGTTGTGTACTTACATTATACATATACAGTAGTATACTTAGGTTTCAAAGCTTTGATATTAAAGTGGAATAGATGGCATTGGATAATAGTGTGTTGGATTTGATTGGCTATATGATAGGTGTTAGCAAGTTGTGTATCTCAGAAGAGGAAAGTTACCATTGATGTACTTCATGGGTCTGTTTTGAGGCTGCTCCTCTTTAATATGTTAATAATATTGGAATATAAATAATAATAAGTTAATTAATAATAATAATAATAATGGTTAATAATAAGTTTTAAATGGGAATATTCAGTTGTTTACAGATGATGCAAAGTTGGGAAGAACTGAGGTATAGAGCCAGCGGCAGCACCTAGTATTTTTCTTGTGTGTGCGATTAATGTTCGTCGCCTTTCCAAAAAAGTTTTTTTTTAATAAAGTGTGAATAAAACGAACAGGAAATGAAAAACAAATGAAAACCGCTTTACAGTATACTGTCATCTAAGGATTAGTCCTGCTTATACAAATTTTTTTTACACGAAACTCAACAATTAATCAAAGTTGATTTATGATACATCAAAAAATAAAGAACTATTTTAGGTATATTTTCGTAAATTTTAATAAAAAAATTAGTGATATAATCAGGTCCAGGATACAATTTCAGAATTTATTTGTTCATTTCCGGGAAGATCTGAAGGGGCCTGAACGGAAGACGATGTATGTTCATAATTATATGTACCATTCGTTGTTCATTTAAACTTTTATCTCATATTTTTTGACATCTTTTAGGTGCCTTTTCTTCTGCGGTGCTTGTGTATATTGCACACTTCACACACGCCACCAGCCGGGCCTGTGTAGAGCAAATATGTTATGGGTTTAGAAGAAGACTTCAGTAGACTGAGTGGTTGAGCAAGTGAATAGAGTTAACAGTTCAGTTTTGCAAAATATAAGATTTTAAAGTTTGTGAAACAAAGGTAGGATGCAGAGTATACAGTTGCTAGGGTTATCTTGGAAGAGGCAGAAGAAATAAGAGATTTAGGAGTAGTGGTGGATAAGGACTTTAAATTTAGGGGACACATTGCTAAAATTGTGAGGATAGCACAATGGATTTTGGCAATGATGTGTAATGTATAGAAGTAAGGAGATAATGGTTCCAAGGTATAAGGCCTTGATCAGCCCACATATAGACCACCATGCACAAATTTCATCACCTGGTTTTCAAAAAGATAAAGAGATATTGGAAAGGGTCCAGAGGTCACTTAGGGAGGTTTCTAGTATGTGGAATATTCAGTATCTGCTAGACTAGGAGAAGGAGGGGGGGGGGAACAAGAGGTCATCCCTAGAAGTCACATAAAGAGGGAGTGAGAAGCAAGTTTTTTTTTTTTTTTTTTTTTTTTTTCATATTGAGTGGTGAATGAATGGAACACATTGCCTGAGAGTGCAAAGATGGTAAATACATTTAAGGCATGGTTTGAGCTGTGTGTATGTGAGGGACCTCCCAAATTGTCTTGACTCCATGGAAGGTCTGTTAATGATAATAGTATTTAAAACAACCAAAAGTGCTCATTATTGTGGTCATGCTTTTTCACTATAATAACTGAAAAAAAGATCCTATATTTAGCTAGCATTAGTACATTTGATGTGATTCATAAGGATGGACTTCTTGTTATAGACTATACTGTTACATCAAATTTTTACTGTATATATTTGTATTTTATTTTTTAAGATTTAAAAAAAAAATTACATCTTCTAATGAAAGAACCTCCCCAAGACAAGTACTTGGCTGCTCCAAATTTACTTGGTATCCCAGTAGTAAATCTCCATGTTAGTTTGTCATTCTGGTGTGAATGTATTAAGTGCAATAAATGATATTCAACTCATGGCACTATTACATTTCCATATCCACTTGGATATGTTATAAAGGGACATTTCTATTGTGCCAACCTATATAAACTCCCACTGGAAATGAGTAAAATACTAAGGAATAAAATGAAAATAAAAATTTTAATTAAAATTAATTTGCTATTATAGCAAGCCAAGGCAGAGCAAGAAGAGGAATACATCAGTAATACATTACTGAAGAAAATTCAAGCATTGAAGAAAGAGAAAGAAACATTAGCACTCAACTATGAACAGGAAGAAGAATGTCTAACAAATGACCTTTCAAGAAAATTAAATCAGGTAAGATTCCTAAAGATCTGGTGAATATTGCAGCTGTTTGATATCGCATACTAATGTTTATATTTGTTCCAACCTCGAAACTTTTTTTTTTTTTTTTTGAACTTCATTGGTTGAAAACCTCTCTACTTCATTTATGTATTAGTATGCTGGCTCCTCCAATGAGTTAAGAACTCATTGAGGGAGGCTAATTCTAAATTTATAAACATTTTCTAAATATTTGCTGTTTAAAGTGTTATACATAAATAAATTCACTTGCTTTTGTCATGTAAATTCTGGTTTTCTATATTTAAATTTTCATTTGCATCATTTCAGCTTTCCTATTTGTGAAATCATTTTTCCTTAGGAGATTTTAACGTTGCAACTCCCACAGACTATTTTTTTTTTTAAACAGTACTAATCTTGAAAGATGCAAAGATATTCATCATCGCCAACATATTCACAAAAATGTTCACATACCTGTCAAAGTGCAAGATCGTCTTGATCGCTCTCAAAACACTGTTGCTTTCTTTCTCATCATAATCCTTATTTTGCAAACGTTATTCTCTAGGGCAAGTAACTTCTTTAATTGAAAAGCTATTGGTCAACAATTACTTTTACCATGGAACAGTGCCCACTGATTATTATAAAAAAATGCTGAATGGAATTCTTGTGATTTATGTTTTTCATTTTCTTTCTTGGGCTGTAGTTTCAAGTGTACTGATCACAGATTTGCATTGAATACAAATATGCAGATCAGTAAAGTTGAAACTAACTTTTTCATCTTTTCCTATCATTTTATAAATTCTTTATTGTTTATTGATGAAATTTTCTTCAGTAAATTCTTTATAGATATTGAACCATTTATTCCTTATTCCACTTGAAATTACTATCTGTTATCTAAACCGTGTTATAATATTTCAGTGTTATTAAACTCACAACACCAGGTACTGTGTTGGTAGTATATTATATAGATAATATACTATATTATAGTATATTATCTAAACCGTATTATAATATTTCAGTGTTATTAAACTCACAACACCAGGTACTGTGTTGGTAGTATATTATATAGTATGTAATGGTGGATTGTGTGGTGTGGAGTGTCACATAGTAATATGTAATAACCTCAGAGGACAAAATGACTTTCATAGAAATGCAAGGTGCGTCACTGAAGTAAATGGCAAAGCAATTCAAAAATTGTAATGGGGGGCAGAGAGAACTCAGTCCTCATGTGGCATCCTGTAATATGTAAATATTCATATTAGAGGATTTATAAGTAGGCTGTTTAAGTTTATAAGTACAGGATTTATAAGGTGGGCTTAAAATAACAATCCCCCAAACTGAATGCATCTGTAAATCTTAGATTAGTAGTGTACATCATTGCTGATGTTGACTCCACAGATGTTCTCTCATACTTGTAACATTTTATGTTAATACTGTGATTTTCGTCCATTTAATTCTGTGCCTGTGTAAAGTGGTAAGTAGCAGTTGATAGGCTAGTCCCCTGTGATGCTATAAAGGTAGCAATATATTTATTTCTTTTATTCTTCAGAGTGGATGTTAACAGTTCTTCCTGTGTATGTGTGTGTGCACTAAATTGCAGACATATGAAATATACGAAACTGGATTCCTGCCAAAAGATCTTAATCACTCGACATTCCTACCAATACCTAAAAAATCTAAGACAATCAAATGTGAAGAGTCCAGAACAATCAGTCAGATAGCAAAAGTTATGTTATATATTATTATCAGTGGCGGCTCGTGGCTTGAATGGTGCTGCAACTTTCAAAATATACATGCACACTGTAAGTACAGTGTATGTGTTTGGATAAAATATCAAAATTATGGTAAAAATTTAAAAAAAAAATTAAACATGAAAAAATATTGTTTATTATTGATAAAATTATACAGTTTGGTATAATTCAAAATTACTTAAAAATAAAATCCATTCCCTTAATTGTAATTAAAGTAATGGATTTACAATATTTGGACATTACAATTAAATCATTTAATTGTAATGTCCAAATATTTAAAGAGACGGAGTAAACGTGATAAGCACTACAAACACTACTACTGGCGCAAACTGCATAAACAACAGTGGAACTGCACAACGGACAGTGGCGCATTACACTAATAGCTTGCACCTCACTGTGACGTGCATATGTTTGCACGCGTAGCAATATGACACTGTGGTAAACACAGTGCTGCTAGCGTCCTTTGCCCTCCTAAGTGCTACAAGATGGATTTTTATTATTTTTTATACAAAATAAGAGAATTGTATAGGATTGTTGATGATAAAATTAAATATTACAAGCAAATATAAATAAATTAATAAATATATTTATATATTGGGAAAAATTGGGGGTGCTGCAGTGCCTATGCACGAGCCACCCATGATTATTATTATTATTATTCAGGCCTCCATGGAGTCAAAAGACTCATTGTGGGAGACCCTTCCTAGAAAACACAGTCTATCATACCACTCCTTGAACTCATTGACTGTTCATGCTCTCACCAGACAATGTATTCCATGGTCCAGTCATCCTCCATGCAAAGAAACCACTCCTCATCCTCTTGCTCACTTCTTTTTGTAACTTCTAGGGATGGCCCCTTGAACGCTCTTTCCCCTCTATTCCACCAAGAGAAACAACTCCCCAGTGTCAACCCTGTAACTACCTCTCAACAGTTTAAAAGTCTCAATCATAACACCTCTCCTTCGTCTATCTACCAAACTCTGCAGCCCATATTCCCTTAGCCAATCCTCATAACTAGCATTGTATAGTCCTGAAACCATCTTTGTTATCTGCCTCTGTACCCTTTCCACAGTTAATTTATCCCCTTCAAATCCTGGGGACTAAATTTGAGAACAATAGTCCAAGTGTGGTCTGATTAGGGCTTTATTCAACGGAATGACAACTCTTTTATCCCTGCAGGTCAGCGTCCTCAGTATTGCAGCAATCCTCAGGGTTACCTTCACCACCTTTGCAATATGTTCCCTGAATTTCATGTTTCTACAGTCATCACCTCCAGATCTCTTGCCTCTCCATACTTCCTCCAGTACAGCTCCTCCTATATCATCCAAAAAAGAAACAAACATAAAATCAAATTGGAAATTAATGAAACACAATCTGGTTTTCAGGAAAATAAAGGTACTAGAGATGGATTCTTCAATGTTCGAACCATTATAGAAAGATATCTGGAGAAGCAGAAAGAAATCTACTTATGTTTTATTGACTACACAAAGGCCTTTGACAATATAGAACATGCACAACTAATAGAATGCAGCAAAATTAGAAGAGATGGTAAATATACTAGATTACTCATAAATCTATATTGTGAGCAAAATAAAAATATCAGGAGAAACCTTGGACCAATTCCCAGTAAAGAAGGGTGTTAGACAATTCTGTGTTCTTTCTCCTATATTGTTTAACCTCTATACTGAAAATATCTTCCAGCAATTAGCAGAATTTAAAGGAGTCAGCATAGGAGGCAGAAATATAAACTACTTAAGATATGCAGATGATATAGTACTGCTGGCTGAAAATAAAAAAAGATTTTCAAAACCTACTAGAAGAGATGCTGAAGCTAAGTGAAAAATATGGACTTAATTTCAACTTCGAAAAACTAAAACCATGCTAGTAACAAGAAAAAGGGAAAATACCCAATATAAATATTAAGATCAGAGGAAATACTTTAGATCAAGTAGAGAGTTATATATATTTGGATCAACTAATTACAGAGAATGGAAAGTGTGATAAGGAAATATTACGAAGGATAGAAATTGCTAGATCAACCTTCATTAGCATGAAAAGCATTCTGACCTTAAGGGAAATTCACACAAAACAAGAATTAGGCTGTCCGAATGCTATGTATGGTCAACACTGCTATATGGAGCAGAAACCTGGACAATATTAAAATATTATGAAAATAAACTGGAAGCCTTTGAAATGTTAATCCTCAGAAGAATCCTTTGTCCTGTGGACTGCCAGAAAAACTAATTTGAGATATTAGAGATGATTGCAGAAGATGGGATGGGAAATATTAAGAACTAGACCTTTTTGTCTTATGAAGAATGTAAGAGAGAAGCATAAAACTGTACATGGTGGAAGCTCATGGTAGTCAACCTCCTGGAAGGAGATGACACCTGACAAGACAATATGGCACTTCTTTATATGCTGATGGAATGTGCCAAATAATGCAGTTTATCCTTAAGAATACATGTAAAGATTGCTAGTTTTATTTGTAGTTTGAAAGCGAAGATTATACTTGTAGTACTTTTGTTATCTTTACATCACTTTTGATCATTGACCTATCTCTTTTGCACAACATTCAATTTCAAACATTGGAGACTTAGTGGCAGATTCTGAAGAAAACATTAATTCAGTGAGAGGCATGTGATGAAATTGTCTGTAAGGTCAGAACTCTATGATGGACTCATTAAGTTTAAAGAGGTGGTCATGGTAAAGAAGAAAATATATAAAGCTCCTGCCATGTAATCTGAGAACAGAGAAAACTCTGAGAAGTAAAGCATAAGGTGTAAAAGTATCTAAACAAAAGTCATGGAAGATTTTGGTAAGAATATACAATCTACATATTAAGATGGTGTCAAAATGTTCTGGAAGCTATTGAAAAAAAACTTAGATATGGATGAAACTGTAAAAGGAATCAGATGATAATCTGGATGGCTGGAATAATTACTTTGAAAGATTATTAAATTAATCAAAAAGTGACAGAATGGTAGTAGAAAATATTTAAGAGGAATTCAATTTAGGAATGTCAATACTTAAAGAAAAAAAGCTATCAGCAATATCAAAAACCTGAAAACAGATATGAAAAGATATATTTGCCTTTTATTAGTGAATTTGATTAAGATTTTACTGGCCTGACCTGTCTCAAACTGGTTGGTTCTTTCAGAGATGAGGCAGAAACCTTAAGAGAGCAAGAACTCTTATTCAATATCAGAGAAATCCAATATCAGAGAATTGTATTCTTCATAAGTGAACTCTTGGTCAGTGCATAATAATAAATATCAAAAGAAAGAGCCATATGGTTTCGTTTCAACGATGTCTTGGGCAGTGCTCATGTCTTTTACGTAGTGCAAGCTAACTCTGACATGAGGATTGTATCTTATAAACTCTGGTCAAAATTTCAAAACTTTTGGAGTTTCTATATACATTCGGTTTTGAAATAATGTTGGATCTTAAATATCCACCATTTCTATATAATTTACATCACTTAACATTTATGGTTCTAAGAGAACAATATCAATTTGTATCTCTGTCCAGTTAAGGTGACTTGTTTACACTAGCTTATGTCAATCAGTTTTCCCCTTCCTTTGTGACAGGTGCTGATAAGTGATGAACATTAGGCTAACTGATGTAAACTATTGTTCATCACTTGTCACATTCCTCTTTTTAATTGGAGGTGACCGATACAGTTTTCTGAATGATGACATTTTCAGATTATATCTGATTTGCATGGTACAGACTGCACATATTTAGTTTATTATTTCTTTCATGCTTACACAATGATCAGAATACATTATGGAAAATTATGCAGACAACTACCATGTTAGAGCAAAACTTTAGTTTAATATAAACCAAAATGAACACTCGATGTTTCGACCTTCATATCAAGGTCATCATCTGGAGTACACACATATATACAGAGAAACAAGCTGAGCTGCACTACAATCTACATGGTTTGCTAAAGTTACTGACCAACTGTTACAACAATTATTGGCTTGACCTCTGGTGAAAAAAAAAAAGAAGGAAAAAAACCTTTACTACATCATAGCTAGAGTCCTATTATTATTATCTATTAGGTTACAAAATTAAATTGGGCTGGAGAGCAGCATGTTTATGTGTGTGTGTGTTACGGTCCAAGTAATTAATCGGTTTATATTAATATTTACTGGCTATTATTAATACAAACCAAATAACGAGGTTAGGGTAATTAATTTACGAGAATTAATCACAGGAACCAGTAATTTTTAATACTTCCCAACTATTGATGGTAAATGTAATAATTTTCAATATGCTAATAATGTTGGAGGTTTAATGGATTTTTTACAACACTCAGAAAGGATTAAAAAAAATTTAATACTTCCTATGTTTTGTCCTAGTCACTAGGACATCTACGTAGATATCCTAGTGACTAGGACGAAATATAGGAAGTATTAAATTCTTTTTAATCCTTTCTGAGTGTTGTAAAAAATCCATTAAACCTCCAACGTTATGTCTTCACAGCACTTAAGCCTCTATACACGAATTTCAATACGCTAAGTTTGGGGAAGGGTGGGCGAGTACCACGTGACTCCCAGCTTTGGAAATTTATTTCTGTTGGTTTTTGATGTACACTTAAACAGACATTGAACATTGTGAGCAGTTAATCTAATTATGTATTGAATAAGCAAAAACTCGTGCAATTTCACAAAACACTTTTTTTTTTTTTTGTTGAAAGTGCTAATGAAGAAGCGTTACAGATACTTCATAATGGATTTGTTTTTAGGTAGATAACCATAATTGACAAGTTCGTTAATTGTCAGCTGGACACGTTCATAATTTTGTAAGCCCGCTCTATCAATCGGCTGTTTTCAGAGAAAATTACATGTGACTCCCTGCCCTGGAAGAAGCTTAGTATTGATTATTATGTTAATAGGAGAGGTTGCTTTTTCCTATTTACGTCAGCCGCTAGTACGTGCGTACATTTCTCCACATTTTCATTGATTTTATGTACTCATAAGCATAATGGGAGATTTAGAAATAATGAAAACATGATTTAACGACCAAGTTAATATGTTGAGATCAAAAAAAGGAAAAAATAATCAGTTATTCACAAGAGAAGAGTATTATTTGTTTTTAGCGAAAGTTAAAAAGAACAAAGAGAAGGTTTCTGGCAAAACACCTAAAGATTATCAACGGTTATCAAGATATGATATTGTAATAATTAGAAATGTTGAAAAACTCATCATACCTGTTAAAAATGAAAGAGACCCGATTATGTATTACACTTTCTTGGAGGAAAATTTTCAGTTAATTCATGACACTCATATTGCCATCGGCCATGGAGGATGAAACAGAATGATGAAAGAGTTTAAAGAGAAGTATTAGAACATCACAGTTGAAATTGTTATGATATATTTGAATCTTTGTGAACCCTGCCAAAAGAAATTGAGCATTCCATAAAAAGGAATTTTAAACCAATTAAAAGCAGCGAATTTAATTCTAGATGTCAGATTGATTTAACTGATATGCAGTCAGAAGCTGATGGTGATTATAAATTTATAATGGTTTATCAAGACCATCTTACAAAATTTGTTCAACTTAGAGCTTTGAAAACAAAACGAGCTGAAGAAGTTGCATATCATCTATTGGATGTATGCAGAATATTTAGAGCTCCATGCATCTTGCAAAGTGACAATGGCTGGGAATTCGTGAATAAAATTATTGAAGAAGTCTGTGGAATGAGCTTAAGATGGCAATGTCAGTCACAAGGCTCGGTTGAAAGAGCAAACCGAGACATTGAAAAAATGTTATCCACATGGCTTGAAGGTGCTTAAGGGTCAGGGGTGCTTAAGGGTCAAAGCTGTATAACTGAGAGGAGACCTCCACATAGCCTTTAAAGGAATGCCTTTAAAGGCTATGTGGAATCTTTAAAGGAATGCTTCTGACCTAATGTCCAATACTCACCTTCTCGTGGTGCACCCTGTTGGGTATCTACCTGGATACTGAACGAACGAGGATGGGCTGGCAATTTGGGATTTAGCCGACCAAATTGTATTCTTATTGGCTTGAATTAATATAGAAAATGATGGTATAACATGACAAAATTTCATGCCAGCTGGGGCTTCGCCCAGTTAAACAAGGCCCCCTTTGTTTTTGCCAGGGAACCAGGGCGAACGGCGAAAAGTCAGCTACAGGAAAAAATCTGAAAGCACACCCCAACTCAACATCACCAGAGTTAAAGATCGGTACTATCAGTATAAGAAGCCTGAATGGCAAAGAAATGGAGCTAGCTGAAGAATTAGATAAGTACCAGATCAACATAATAGGGGTGACTGAAACAAAAAAGACAAAAACTGGTGAGATCTTTCTGAGCAATAAATACAAAATGTTATACTCAAGAAATGACAATCAAGGAAAAGAAGGAGTAGCCATAGTATTCAACACAAAATATGATGCTAATCTTCTTGAATGGAAGGCAGTCTCAAGTAGAGTGATGTGGGCAAATATCAGAAAGGGGAATTGGACAATGAGACTTATTTGTGCCTATGGTCCCACAGAAGGTTCTACTAAGGTAGAAGTGATGAAGATCAAAGGAATTTTTTGATGCTTTAGAAAAAGCAACTGACACAATGAAAAAGGAAAAGTTGGTCCTTGTTGGGGATCTAAATAGCAGAGTAGGAAATGATTGTCAGACATACAAAAATATTTTGGGAAAATTTGGAGAAAAGAGCAAAGTTAATAATAATGTCAAATACCTGTTGGATTTCTGCTCAGGACATGGACTGGTTATTACTAACAGCATATTCCAACATAAAAATGTGCGCAAATTCACATGGAGAGAAGAGGCAAGGAATAAGAAAAGTCTCATTGACTATGTTATTGTTGATAGTGATGTTTTCTTCCTGGTGCAGGAAACCAGAGTGTACAGAGGATTTGAAATTGGAAACGATCACTATTTAGTCTTGAGCAGGATAAAATTGAATTTCATATTGAAAAGAATAACACGTAAGAAAGTTTTAAAGCGAATAAAAGTTGAGCAGCTCTCAGATGTGAACTGTAGACTAAAATACACAGATTATTGAAGAAAAAATTAAAAAGTTTGAGAACAGTAACCAAACCTTGGAGATTCAGTGGCAAGCCTTGAAGAAAACCCTGATTGATTCAACCAGAGAGGCATTTGGTGAGGTTGTTTGTAAGGATAGAAAAATCAGAACTCCATGGTGGACACAGGAAGTTAAAGAGGCAGTGAAGGAAAAGAAGAAAGCATATCAAAAGTTTCTGGCAAATAAGCCAACTTTTGCTCTTAGAGAATACAGAGACAAATGTAAGAAAGCGAAACACTGTGTAAAACTAGCTAAACAAAAGTCATGGGAGGACTTTGGCAAGAACATAGAAAATAAATATCAAGAAGGTGGATAAATATTCTGGAGGTTGTTGAAGAAGCTCAGAAACGGAGGAAAGAGTGCTGTAAAAGGAGTTAGAGATGATAAAGGTGACATGAAAACAGGAGAAAAAGATATCCTTGAAGTATGGAGTAATTCCTTCAAAAAATTGCTAAATGAAACAAGCAGTGATAGCACAGTGGTAAAAGAACACTGACCAGGCATGTATTCAGGAATACATATCCATACTTGAAGTTGAAAAGCCATCAAAAGCCTGAAATGTTGAAAGGCAGCAGGAGTAGATGATATTCAACCAGAAATGCTGAAGTATGGTGGTATAAAAGTCTTACAGTGGCTACACTGCATAGTTCAGAAAGCCTGGACAGAGGGACGAATTCCTGACGATTGGAGTAGAGCTCAAATAGTACCCATATATAAAAAGGGAAATAAAACTGAATGTGAGAATTACAGAGGTATTTCCCTACTGAGTGTTCCTGGCAAGATCTATGCAAGTATACTTGAGAAACGGTTGAAAAGAATTGTGGAAGAAAAGCTTGGTGAAGAACAAGCTGGATTGAGGCTAAATAGAGGCTGTCAGGATCAGATCTTCACTTTACGACAAATAGTCGAGAAAGCATGGGAATATAACAAAGATCTGTATTTAAGTTTTGTCGATCTGGAAAAGGCATATGACATGGTGCCAAGAGAGAAGCTATTCAATACGCTACAGTTATATGGTGTCAATGGGGCATTATATCTAGCAATACTTAGTCTTTATTTGAGTTGTAAGTCAGCAGTTAGAATTGAAGGAAGTACAGGAAGATGGTTTAATGTTAAATCTGGTGTGAGACAAGATGTACATTATCCCATCTGTTATTCGTTATCTATATGGATCACATTATAAATTAAAGTGGTATTAAACATGATATCAGAATTGGAGATGTTAATGTCAGCTCTTTGCTTTATGCGGACGATGTCATACTGCTAAATAAATCTGCTACAAGTTTGCAAGATTCCCTGACTAAATTGAATAACTGTTGTAATAGATATGGTATGAAGGTCAGCATTAAAAAGACAAAGACAATGAAAATAGGTAGAATTGTTGAAAATGTCAACTGTGTTGTGTACGGGGAACCTGTGGAACAAGTAAAGCATTTCAGCTACTTAGGCACGTTTTTTAGTGAAGATGGTAAATTAAATATGGAAATAGACAACAGAATCAACAAAGCTGGTATGGTAGGCAATCAATTGAATAAATTCATATGGAATAAGAGAGAAATTTGTTGGAACACTAAATTAGCTGTATACATGACATGTTCAAACCAGTTTTAACTTATGGATCTGAGAGCTGGGTCGGAAGTAAAACAATTGACCAAAGACTAGAGACCTCATATATGAGAGTCCTGAGAAAGATTAGAGGCATGAATAGATGGAATCAATGGCAATATCATATTAAAAATGAGGATATTAGGAAAGAACTTGACATTGTCAGCATCCAGGAATGCACTTGCAGAGCTAATCTCAGGTGGTATGGTCACTTGAACAGAATGGGCAAGGAAATATTAGCAAAACAATCTCTGCCAGGTTGGCAGGAAAACGACCCAGAGGAAGACCAAGATATCGGTTAATTGATACGGTACAAAGTGCCTTAGACCAGTGCTTCCCAAACTTCTGGATGTCAGGGCCCCCTTTGCAAAATTAAAATATTTCACGGCCCCCCTCGAAAAAAAATCGTAATAGAGAGATATATTATTATAATATTTATTGTATTTATATTCAATACAAAACATACACCGCGAATATTGCAAAAATCAAATGCATATATTACATTTTTTGCCTCTTACCGTTTGGTTCTGAAGACGATGCGGGCTGTTCTGGTAAAATATGAAATACTGTCCTTTTTTTTTTTTTTTTTTTGAGTCTGTTTCTGATTGTTCACGGGAATTTTTTTTTTTTTTTATTTTTTATCAGACACTATCCATCCCAGGGTTAAATTTTTTAACGTAGAATAGATGAAATAATAGCACCACTTACCGATACTGGCACACTACAGACTGATAACATGAAATTAGTGAATATTACCTGAATAAAGGAATACCTGGACCAGGAACATTTTTCTCTTTTGTGACTTTTCTCCCTTTACGGTAATTAAGCCTAATGCGAAACAGACAGCAAAGGTAGGTTATTAAAGCGTGCATATGATTGGTGCGGTATTAACAAAAGATCGCGCAACCGAAAGATAGAAGCATAGCTGACAATTGAGTTGAAATGCTAACTCTCTTCAACTGAATTCCATATGTGAAACTGCCATAACATTCATTATATATATATTACTTAGTTTTAACACTTTTACGAATTTTAACACGTTCGGTTGAATTTTATTGCTGCCTTGGGAAATCGAACTCACATACATCTAATTAATAACAATAGTTTTTAGTTCGATACTGTGTTTGCCCATGAAACAAATAGTTTTGTTTCTGTCTATATATACAGCATAGTTTCTGTATGAGGGGACATGTGATTCATTAATTAGTGTGTTTTTATCCCAGTTGTGTCTAATTGTACTATTTGTTGAGAAATATATTACACAGACTCCTCATACCTTATTCACTAGCATAATAAAAGTACTTGTTTTTATTGCCTCTGCAGTATAGTGGCTGTTAGAGAGGGGTGTTGTTTACCACTGCAAGGGAGTTACTATCTCCCCACATGAATTTGTTTAAGCTTTTTTCATGTGTGAAGTATATACGAAACTTTTATTGGTGACAGAAAGCTAGCTCGGATGACAGTGATAATATAAAACGAGTTTTGATATGTATATAAAGTCAATATCAACAGTCCCTGATTACGAACGTGTGATGAAAGGGACGGGAAGATTTGGAGCTTCCCTGGAGAGCATTCGAAGTAAATACAATTAACCACTGCTTTGAAATGAAACATATCAATAAGCAATATTTACTAATATTCATTAAGCGCCGAAATACGAAGGAAGCAGAGTTTGTGAACTAACACCAATGCATGAATTTTTCCATTAAAATATAAAAAATAACAAAAAAGAAATAATAAATAAAAGTTAAATACGTTTATTTTAAAATAAAAAAAATCTACTTAGTCTTAAAACATTTTAAATTTGTTTTCATTATTTCACGGCCCCCTCAACAAAATCTACGGCCCCCAAGGGGACCGCGGCCCACAGTTTGGGAAGCGCTGCCTTAGACGATAGAAATATGAGATCTGATAATGTTGGAGTCTTGACAAGTAACAGACTGATTTGGAGGAAAATTGTAGATAGGAAGTTAGTAATGATGTAAATTTTTCATGTAGTACTATCATATCCTGTACACCCCTTGAGGGTACATGTCAGGAATTTGATGATGATGATGACATGGCTTGAAACAAATAAAACAACAAAATGGTCGGATGGGATAAAATTTATTCTATTTATGAAAAACAGAGCACGTCACTCTGGAATAGATCGCAGTCCCTATGAAGCTATGTTTGGCTGTAAAGCTAAGGTAGGTTTGAAAACATACTTACCGGTCGATACCTTGTCAGAAATCACGAGTGAAGAAGATCTTGAGATGATATTAAAAGATCCAACTAATAAGGATGTTGAATGTCAGAAGATAATCTCAGAGAGGTAAAGTGATATTAGGACAGAGAACGGTGACAATGTGGACGTGGAAATAGATGATACAAGTTTATCTGTTGGAGATCCAAACAAAAACAAAAATAAGAGTGTTAGCCAAATCGAAGGAAAACAACATTCTTCTGAAATAGGAATGATCGTCAAGGAAGATAACAAAAAAATACAAAATATAACTAATGTTGAATTAGAAAATAATGAAAAATGTAATGAAAGCACTTCTTTTGCACTCAATGAAATCACAGAAAAAATTCAAGAATCTCGAAACTCTGTTAAGCAGTCAGTTAACAAGCTGAAAAAATGTTACGGCTTTCAATGACTAAATTTTCAATTCCATATGTAGGATAAAATGTTGGGAGAAGAATTCCAGACGTAGATAGGGCTAAGACTGATAACCGAAATATTATAGCTGTTATAAATTCTATTGAGAATGAAAACCTTTATAAATTAGGTACAAAATATGGTATTTTAAACCAACTCTATTTGAGGAACGAATTTACGGTTTGTAAGGAAACTTTTATTTCAATTAATAAAGTTTCTGATATTGAGATAAGTCTAAGAGAATGTGCCCGCAAGAATTCTAATTTAGGGAGTCAAGGTTTCCAATATTGCAATTGTACAGCCCAATGTAGCTCAAATCGCTGCAAATGTAAAAAGTCAGAAATCCTTTGTAATTCCAAGTGCCACAGAGGTTTTTCCTGCAAAAATAAGTAATTTGTTTTTAACCGGCCAACAATAATCATATAATAAGGTATTTATCTCCTATTTTTTCTGCTATTAAATAAAATATTTTTTATAAAACATGTTTATTACATTTGCCAGACTCCTAGGAATTATTAATAATTACCTGTTCATGTGATTAATTCTCATAATTTATTTACTTTAACCTTGTTATTTGGTTTGTATTAATAATAACTGGATTTATTACCTTATCCATAACATATATATAAATAAAATAAATAAATTAAAAATAAAACTGTGATTATACATATAAATTTCAACCAATTGGTATGGAATAGTTTCCAATAAAAGCTGAAAATTGCTTAAAATCCTAAAGTATGGTAGATACTAAGTAGGCTGAATATGTGCCATCCAAATTCTTGGAATTTTTATGCCACCATTATTGTTGAGATTAGGGTGGTTAATCAGAATTTCACAGGTTTCTATAAATTTTCTTTCATACCAGGTTTTTGTATGATGTAAAGAGCAGGTACTTTTCCAATCAATTTAGTGTAGGGTGTTGAGAGTGTGATCTGAGAGGCCTGCTTCACCAAAATTGTTATATTTAATGTGTCTTTTGTGTTCTTTTTGATGTATAGGGATTGTACATCCAGTTTCACCAATATAAGGTAAGTTACAGATGCAGTAGATGCAATAAACTCCAGGATGTGCCAATGGGAGGAGAGGATCCTTAGAGGAGTTGAATATGTTTTTTAATTTTATAGGTAGTTTAAAAGTGTCATTGAGATTATAATGGTATAGGATTTTATTGATTTTTTCTGATCCTTTAATGTATGGGATGGCTGTGGTTTTACTATAGTCTGTATTCTTTTTTGATGAAGTTTTATGAAGAACTTTATTAATAGTATTTTTGTTATAGCCATTATTTATAAATGTGTTGGTTTAAGATCTTGTTGATTAGAGTAAATTGTTATAGCTCTGTTTTTAAGGGTGTTAATGATTCCCTTGATATGAGTTAGCATGTATATATTGGCCAGTATGTGTCGTTTGCGGTAAACCGTGAAGGATAGACTACCTGAGGGAAGATGTGCGACCACTGTATCCAGGAAAGGGAGCGAGTTCTGATTTTCAATTTCGATAGTAAATTGTGTGTGTGTGTGTGTGTGTGTGTGTGTGTGTGTGTGTGTGTGTGTGTGTGTGTGTGTGTGTGTGTTACTGGCAAAGTGTGAAAAGCAGGCATTCTATAGAATGCGTGACGTTTTTAGGCAAAGTATGAAATGTCTGTTTTCTATTTATTTTTTTACATACTTTCCCTAGGCATTGTATAGAATACCAAGGCATTATATAGAATGACAAATGCTGTTTCGGCAAAGTATGAAAAAGGCTTTTATTGAAAAGAATTACAAAATTACAGATAAAGGCTTTTATTGAAAAGATGCATTTTATTGAAAAAAGGTAACAATTACAAAATTACAGATTTTGAACAATTACAAATTACAAAAAACAGAAAAAGACCAGTGCTGAACTACTTATTGCTACAAGGTAGACAGGAATGGCATTTTGAATTGCACTTAATTGCCTTTTTCATACAAAAGCACTTCAAATTTCGGCACTTGGTCTTGCAATTACACCTCACGAATTCCTGGCCGCTACCCGTGGACTGAGAGGAAGTGGCTGACCGGAGAGCTATTTCCTGATCAGGAGCATCTCCAACTCTGAGTAAGTCCTTGGGACTTACTCAGAGTTGTGAATTGTGATCTGGCATAGAGTTGGTTTAAAATTCCTTCAGCAGTTCCAAGTCGGTAAAAACCATTGTCTGTCACACTCATAACAACCGCCAGCAGATTGCGCGAGTCTCCCCTTCCCTTGTCGACGTTTGGGATAGGAACTCGCACAGTGGCCCCCAAAGCTGCAGGAGGAAATTTTTTTATCATCAGTTTTTTTTATCTTGCATCCACATACACAGCATATTTTCAATGTCCTGATTAGCTCTTTCAACACTTCCTTGGCTTTGTGAGTGGCGAGGCTTGCCATGGACGATCTTCAAAGTCGGCCAGTACTCCTTTAGGCTTCTCACCACATTATTAGCAAATTCTCTACCATTGTCGGATTGTAGAATCGATGTTGCTCCAAGCAACGTAAATATGTCCACGAGGTTATCTGCCACTTCTTCCGCTGTCTTTGATGTCAGAGCCTTGAGAACCACAAACTTAGTGAGATGATCTCGATATACCATTATAAACTTGTATTCCCTGTCAGGATGTGACTGAAAATCGATGAGATCGACCTGACAACGGGAATTGAACTCGGAAAAAATCATAGGCTTCACTACAACACCCTTGTAAATACTTTTTTATTTTTTCTGACATGGCTCACAAAAGTGAACGTACAGTTCAATGTCATGACGAGTAATGTTCATGTACTTGTGTGAGATTTCTTTCAACATTCTGTCATGTCCTCCATGGCCAATGGCCTAATGAGCTTCATGAAGTACATTAAATAACTCAGAATCTGTGACGTAAAACTGGATTTCACTTCTTTAAGATAAATCAACTTACTTTTGTTTTCTACGACCATCACATCATAGCGACTCAGCAGCCAAAAGTCACGTGGTATCTTCTTAGAAGCCATCTTAGCATTTTTCACATCGTTCACTAACTTTTGGTAGGTAGTATCAGTTAAAAAAACGGTTTTTGGCAGTATTGACTCGAACTTTAGATAGTTCTTTGTAGAATCGTCGTTCCATGTTAACATGCCGTGATTCCTGCCCAGACAATGTAGCTTGCTCGGCCATTATTTGTGCAGTTCTGACTCTGTTTGAGGCGAGCATAGCTCACGTGACTCACCTTGTGACATTAACACTTGGGAGGTCGTATCTGTTTTGACATATACATGCTAATTGCTACCATGAATATTCTTTTAGGTTGAAGGTCATGAGCAGCTGCGCGTGCGTATGTTATGAGTATATTACGAGCATGTATTACTGAAATAGAGAGAAAAAGTATTTTATACTTTGCCGATTTGCCTTTTGGCATTCTATAGGAAATGTGAAATTCTAAGCGTTTCATACTTTGACGTCCCTCTTTCAGCATTCTATAGAATGCCTAGGCATTCTATGCAATGCCTAATTTAACACTTTGCCTGTAACATATATATATATATATAAACATGCTCTCCAGCCCAATTCAATTTTGTAACCAAATAGATAATAATAGGACTCTAGCTATGATGTAGTAAAGGTTTTTTTTTTCCCCACCAGAGGTCAGGCCAATAATTGTTGTAATGGTTGGTCAGTAACTTTAGTAAACCATGTAGATTGTAGTGCAGCTTATTTCTCTGCACATATGTGTATGCTCCAGATGATGACCTTGATATGAAAGTTGAAACGTCAAGTGTTCATTTTGGTTTATATTAAACTAAAGTTTTGCTCTAACACGGTAGTTGTCTCCATAATTTTCCATAATGGGTTAGTTTATTATGTCCACCTTATCCAGTGACAGCTGAACTGGATAAGGGTAATGGGCTTACAGTGATACTGCTGGACCTTGCTAAGGCCTTTTACAGGATACCACATGGAATTCTAATCAGTAAACTGCAGCATATGGGGATGGATATAGGGTTGGTGAGATGGATAGGAGGGTAGTTGATGGAGAGATATCAGAGATTGATTTATTCAGGAGTAGAGTCCAAAAGATGGCCTGTGACTAGTTGTGTGCCACAGGGTTCTTTTCTTGGACCACTACTTTTCAATTTGTTCATTAACGATATAGGAAAGGATCTGAGAGGAAGTGTTCATTTGTTTGCTGATGATGCAAACTTGGGTAGAGCAATAGTGAGTGCACAGGATGTCAAAATTTTGCAAGATGATTTGGATAGTTTGGAGGACTGGGCTAAGGAGAATGGATGTCAATTTAATGTGGCAAAGTGTAAGTTATGCATTTTGGAGTGAAAAGATTAGCAGCAGTATATCACATTGGTGGAACCGTACTCCAGGAGATTGATGAGGCCAGGGATTTGGGAGTGTTGGTGGATAGGGAGTTGAAGTTTAGGAGGCACATTGCAAAAGTGGCCAAAACAGCTCATTAGATCACTTGGTTGCTGAAAAATACTTTAACAAGCAGAGACAAACAAGTTATTGTTCTTCTATATCGAGTCTTGATAAGACCCCATCTAGACTACTGTGCCCAGATATGGGTGCCAGGGTTTCTTCTTGATTGGGAGGAGGCAGAGAGGATCCAGAGACGAGTGACCAAGATGATAGCAGGTCTATGGAATGAACCTTATGAGAACAGGTTGAAGATTTGTGGGTTGCAGAAATTGATTGATAGGTGGAAAAGGGGTGATATGATTGAGACATTCAAATTACTGAAGGGTTTCTATAAGATTAATTCAGAAGATATTTTTGAGAATAGAACTGGTGGGGGGAGGACTAGGGGCCATCCATGGAAACTGGGCAAGGGTTTTAGAACTAGGTTTTTTACTTGGAGAATGGTGAATAAGTGGAATAAGCTGCCAGAGTCTGTTGTGGGTGCCATGACTGTGAATGAGTTCAAGGCAAAGTATGATAGATACTGTGTGGATGTTGGTTAGTTGTTCTTGACATGATGTTTAGGGCCTCCCTCGAGAAGTCTAAGGACTCCTTGGAGTTGCCCATAATAATAATAATTATTGTTAACATCAGACTGCCAAGGAGTCAAAAGACTAATCTTGGGAGGGATTCACACTCTCATGCAAAAAGATCAAGCCCTACACTTGCCACTCTCCGGCAATGTGTCCCATTCACTAACCACTATCCTTGCAAAAAATCCTCTCCTCACTCTCTTGCTCACACCTTTTTCTCCCTCTGTTCTATAAAAAATCTCTACTATAATCTTGTAACAACCTCACCAACTTGTATATCTCAATCATTTCCCTCTCTCCTTCTATTCACAAGTCTGTGCAAATTGCATTCCTCCAGTCTATCTTTATATCCCACATTCCATAGACTTGATACTGACTTTGTGAATCTTCTCTGGACCCTCTCAGATATCCTCATCCCTTTGGAAACAAGATCTGTGCACAGTAATCCATATAGAAGGGAACTATAACTCTGGTTTTGCATGTCAGGGTCCTCCTCATCATCATTGCCATAATCTGTTGTGATGTTCTCACAATATTATGTGATCCCTAAACTTTACATCTGTACATCTAGATCTCTCATATCTTCCACCTCTCAAAATTTCCCATTAATTATGTATGCTGTATCCCATTCTTGTCTACCAAATTTCAGCTTCTTGCACTTCGCAACATTAAACCAATAGCTCTACTCACCTACCCATTTACATTACTGACTGTTGACCTGGGATGACCCCAATTTGCCAAATAGATAGGCCTGCAACCTATCCCAATGCCTCTTTCAAACTCTATCAGTTCCCTTTTTGTAGCCATTTCAATTGGATACAGTTGCACTAACTTGTGAGCATCATGTTCCTCCAATTTATACCAGCTACAAACACGTTACATGGCATGATACTCCTTGCCCATAGGGTTCTCCATTGAGTTCTTTCCAAGCAGCGTATAGAAACTTGAGAAGTTTTGAATAAAGAAGAGAGAGCTTATGAGAATGCGATCCCTGGTATCAGAGTTAACTTACCTTGCATTACTTAAGAAACTGTCATCAAATATGGATTGATCTGTATATTTTACAATGCCAAAATGAATATATTTAGGCTCTTTGGTAATTACTCTTAAGCACCAACTGCTAGTCACTTATGAAAAATAAAATTCTCTGAAACAAAATTACTTTGCTATTGATTAAGGATTTTTGTCATTTTAAGGTTTCTGCCTGATGTCCGATGAAAACCAATGGTTCGAAACGGCTTTCAGACCATTGAAACCTTAATTAAAGGAATATCTTTTCTTTGTTGTGCAATTTGGCTGAAGTGCTGAATATTCAGCGCTGAAGCATAATTAAATTTTAAACATTGAGAATGAAATTTTATAAACAAAATATACACTCATTAAAATTTTTTATAAACTTTTAATGTGTATAATTTTTTTTCAAAACATTTGTTTATGAAATTGAATTCAGTATGCTTCAGCCAAATAACCACTTCAGCCCATCTCTAATGATAACCATCCTCATCTCTCTATGCTCAACCAAATCATTCATTCCTACCATCACTAACTACTAACTTACTCACTCACTCCCATGCTTACCTCTGATATCCAAGGCATCTATCACCCTCTCATCCACCATCCTTTTAATAATTTAATCTCTGTACACTGCTGAATAATCTTGAATCATTCAGCACTTCTTTTTCTCCACCATCTTTCATTTTATTCTTTTGCATTCTTCCATTTGTATTCCCTAAATGTCTAAACATTTTGCTTATGCCTCATTTCATTTCTTATTTTAATCATCTCATTCCTCAACTCTTTTATTCAGGCAGTCTTGCTCTCTTTCTTGTCTACATGAAATAAACTTCAATTTCATGTTAGTTCTGGATTTTAATTTTTATAATTTCATATTGTTTTAGTTCTCTTTCTTATGTATCTCCCATTATTGTTTGCATTTATAATTTTCATGTTGTCATTTTGTGTGCTAAAATGATAGCTCCTAGCAGCCCTTTGTTCTGTTGTCAGTATATGATTTTTCTCACTACTTGTTTCATGAAATTCAGTATAGTGAGCATTTTGCTGTAACAGACTAGTGTGGAGGAAAATTATTAAAGGTGTGGTGGATGAGAGGGTGATGTAAAGTTTCTGCTAAAAAAAAAAAAAAAAAAAAAAAAAATATATATATATATATATATATATATATATTACCAAACTAGGCATGACTTCAGAAATATTGATTTAAAACATTGTTGTACTTGAACATGTGGAATTATATAAATTATATAAAATAGAATAAACTACAATTTATTGTAAGTATTATTTTTGGGAAAATTTCCATGTTATTCCTCTAAGTAACTACTACTTACTCACTCACTCACTCCCATGCTTATTTTTATGACTATATAGCCTACTTTCGTTTAGGAGTGCCCCTTTTTATACAATGCCATTGGCTTTTTACTCAAATCTTAGGGCATTACTGATGTGTTATAAAAACCGATATATGAAGAATAATATAGGAGGAAAATTTGGAAAATTCAAATTTTTGGATGTTGTTGGCTGTCTCCTTATTCTGGCGATATGCATTCATCTGCTGTTAAGCTTTTAAAGGAAGGGGGTTTGGGGAAAAGTGGGGGTAAAGCAATGTGAGAGAATTATTTGATAATACGCAGGTTTTTTTATATGTATACTATTATTATTATTATTGAGGGGTGGGCAGAGGGTGCTTTGGGAGGGGGAGGGTCAGGGAAGGATCTGAAATAGAAACAATTTTTTTGGGAAAGGGTCAGGGGTGGGAGTAACGGGGTGTGAGCCATTTCAACAGTGCATCGTCTTTGGAACTCGTGAGGGAAGTGGAGGCTATGTCATGTCGGCTTGGTGTTTCTGTCTTTGGTGTACTTGTGTTATTGCCTATTGGTTGGAGTCATGACTTTTTATGTTATGGAGCTTCCAACTCTTGGAGTTTATGTAGGATCAGTGGATGTTTATTGAATTTTCGTCACATTTTATGGATATAGTTTCCAATATTCCAAGCAATGTTTCATTATCTTGTATGTCTAATATTATGGCCTTGTCGATTTGCAGGCTATGTTTCTGTTCAAGGGCGTGGACTGCTATTTCTGTTTTCCCTATATTTGTATTCTGTTTTTCTTTTGTTGTTGCATTTTTTATTGTTTCTGGAATAGGGATGTTACAATCATGGAAGTGTTCTTGTAGTCTTGCCCATAAAGACCTGATAGTAGAAGCTTTATTTAACTTTTATTCTGTCATAATCAACTTTCAAAATATTATACAGATTTAAAATGCTATTCAGTGTAATTTATTGAACTGCAGTTTATACTACTTTGCACTGTATTTATTTATTTTACTATTATTATTACCTCATTTATATAATTGCATGTTTTTTTATGTTCATGGTTGTCTGTTATTATTCAACTTTAAACAGAATAATAATAATGCCATTGATAATAATCATTAAGTACAGTCTCTGAAGGTAGCTTTTTTTTTTCATTATTCTTTGCTATATGTTAATGATTCAACCATTTCAACCTCACATTCCCATTAATACTCAGCTATAACTTATGTCTTAATCACATCTGTTTGAAATTACCTTAAGGACGATTACTTAAGGATACTCTGTAAAATAATAAGGTGCTGTATTAGTTGTATCTGAACATATTTTTCTGATGCACCCAACCAGAATTTATTGTTATGCCATATTAACTTTTGTGTTTAGAAACATTAGCATCTGCTATGAAATCTGGATCTTGAGAAGATTGTAGGTGAGAGAGAGAGAGAGAGCGATGGTAGCTGTATTCTTACACACTGTAATTTCAGCCCAGTCTATTTTTTTCCTTCTCTCATGCTAACAAATTATTTATATTGCAAATGTTGAAAAAATAAAAAAAAAGTCAGTTAAGAAAAGTGTAATTTACTTATTAAACTCTTAACAAAAAATGCATAGGCAGTGTAAAGAGGGAAAGAGAGGAGAAAGAAAATTTATTAAAATCAGAATTAATTCTTTATCAAGTAAGGAAGTATACTAAGATAGACAGTGCAGTTGATTAGCTTGAAAGAGCAGAAGGAACCTATGGAAAGTAAAAAGGTTTATTCAAAAAAAAAAGTAAAAATATAAGATAAAGGGAGAACTAAACTTAATATTCATATTCAGTTTTTGGAAGTCACTGAGGAAAACAAGGCCAGTAAAACTCAGATTTGAAAAAGTATTAGTAATGAGAAACATTTCTTGAAACTGATTTTATAGATAAAATGGATGGTTACAATTATAAAAAAAAAATAAGTTCCTGGAGAAATTGGCTCCATAACAAAATGAAATCCAAAAGAAAATGTAATATAATGAAAGGTAGATAGAGTAACAATAGATAGAATACTTCCTTGTGTAATGTGAAAAAAAAAAAACCCACTAACTTATTTTATTCTCATATAGAGTAGACAGTGATTTAATGATAAGGTAAACTGGATCTGCTGAAGAGCCATTAGACAAGTGTTGCCATCTTGTGGTCCACAACACAACATATTATTGTCTGAAATGAGTTTACAGGATGGAAACCCAAATTTCCAGAAGAAGAAAAACACTTGCCACTACTGCAGATCAACTAACTCGGGAACCGGTCAAAGAAAGCTTAGTAAAGTTCCTCTAGTCACTGACTAGAATCGAATTAAGAACATTATTATTCAGGTGGCCTAGCACTATGGATGCAAACACCACTTTCACAGGAATACACAGGCCTTGTTTTAATGAAAAACATTTGAAATACTGTAATCTTTATGAAGAATTTTCATGTTGAATTCAAAGAATTTTGAAAATATTCAAAATAGTCTCCAAGAAAATGCTGTTCTAAAACTAAATGAGTTATTAAAAAAAAATTGGCAACAATATTACAAAAGGCATATTGTATGCAGAACTGGTGGATTTTGCAAGAAAAATTCAGGGAATATTGACAATGACATTAACAATCACAGCAATGAGACTTATTACTGCTAATGAAAATTGTAAATCATTCAAAAACTGCTTATCACATTATCAGGTTTTAACTAAATTTAATTTGCACACATTGACATACAAGGTGTATTTTTAGTCTATACTGTATTTATTCAAATATAACTCACCCTTGCGTATATCTCTCACCCCTGATTTTACTTTACAAAAAAAGAAATTAAAAAGTTTTGCATATAATTTGCACAAAAAAGTTTAAAACTTTAAGAAATAGATAGTGAATGTTGTTATGGCAGTTTCAGATATTTTGAAATTTGGTTGAAGAGAATCAGCATTTCAACTCGACAATCGTCGGTTTGCCTTTTTCATTGAACCACATGATCTTTTGTTAATACCACACCAATCATATGCATTGAGATAGAAGGAACCAGTAGAGGAAATGTGGAAGTGAGAGCATTGACTTCTACTTGATCTTGGATTGCACAGGGGTGGATTAAGAGAGACCTTCATCAGAGCTGTTGTGCAACTGTGGATTTTAAGAGCTTGACATGATTTCCCCAGAAATATTAGTTTAATTGCAGAAACATTATCGGTAAAAAAATTCATGTGAGCAATAATAAATTATAATGCATACTGAGGATTTAATTATAAATGTCAATTTCATTTCTCCTGAAAAACTTTAGTTTCCAAAAATCCCCACATATATCTCGCACCATGGTTTTTTAACTCTGATTTGGGAGGGAGGGGGAATGCAAGTTATATTCGAGTAAATATGTTAATTATTCCTCTTCACTCCATTGGGAGCATAGGGCCTTGACCATGGATCTCCATCTGACTCTATTTTATGTTTCTCTCTTCATCTGTGTCCAGTTCTTTCCAGTCTTTCTGAACTCTTCTTCTTCTACTCCCCTCTGCCAGCTCATCTTTGGTATGACTTTGTCTTTTCATGTTTTCTTAGTACATATCTTATCCATTCTCTTATTGATATCATACATTATTGGTTTTCAGTTTTTTTTGCCATAATTCTTTATTGGATATCTCTTCTGGCAATTTCATTTGTAGAATTCTTCTTAAACATTTATTTACAAAGTTTTGCAATTTTTTCCTAATTGTTTCCATGTATCTGATATACAGAGTAGAACTGATTTACTATTTGTATTAAATAATCTGATTTTGTTTTTTAAACCTATTTTCTTTGATCTCATACTTTCTCTAACATGTTAAAAATTCTCTGTGCTCTCTGTATCTTAGACTTCATATCTTTTGCTCCTCCCTGTTTATTTATTAATGATCATAAGTTATTAAAATTCTCCACTGTTTCTAAGATTTGGCCATCCAGTGCTATTTATTCTTTGTTATTTATTTTTATTATTTTGGTTTTCATTTTATTTATTCTTAATCCAACAGTCAAGGCTTCTTCATTGAGTTTCTTTGTTTTTTCCTTCATATCTTGTTGTGTATGTGCCAATAAACATATATCATCTGCAAAATCCAGATCGTGTAGCTGTTCTATTAAATTCAACTGTATTCCTTTTGTTTTTCATGGCATTTCTCATAACTCAGTCTACAACAATAAGAAATATTGTTGGGAAGAGAATGCAGCCCTGTCTAACTCTTGTTTTAATTTCAAATTTTTCTGCAAGTTCTCATCATTTGTATTTTTTATTTTTCATAATTTTTTTTAAACTATGTTGATAATTTTATACAGTGTGCCATAATAGGACATTAATTTCCATATTGCTTCTCTGTCGATGCTGTCAAAAGCTTTTTCAAACTCAACAAAGTTGATAGAAAGATTTGACTGTTCTATTATTAGGAGTGTCGCTATTTGATCTATATGTGACCTGTTGGCTCTAAATTCTGCTTGTGTTTCTCTTAGCTTTTGGTCTATTTCTTTTTTTAAATTTTTTCTGATATTATCCTTGTTAGTATTTTACTTCTGTTTAATAATGATATTCCTCTCCAATTACTACACTCAGTTTAATCTCCTTTTTTATCCTATAAATATGTATAAACCTTATCTTCAAACCAGGTGTCTTGTGAGAGGTCTTCCTCAAAACTAAAATATATTCTAAACAGAATGTTTTCTTAAAAGCTTTAATAATACAGTAACTAAAATCAGTTAACAAGAATATTTTTAATGAAACAGCATTATTATTATTATTATTATTACATAACACTTCCATGGAGTCTAAAGACTCATCAAGAGTGAGTAACTATAACTCTCTATCTCCACCAACTGCAACTACCTTCATCATCTACACCAGGGGTGTTCAACCCATCGATCATGGAGCGATTTTTGGTTGATCTCTTGTATATTCCTCCTTACTTACAAATTTAATTAAAACTGAAGACATAATATTTTATTTATCATTATTTTTAATTCGCTTTAAGTGTATTGCTATTGTTTATTTATTTTTCGTTAAAATTGTCAAATCAGTAATTTTCTTATAAGTCCGGGTAAATGAATTAATTTGGATCAGTGGAAGTTAAACAGTGAGCGAAGTGAATACGATTATAAACAAAGTGTAAAAACTTGATTGTAGCTTAAATATTAAATATTCTAAAGCACATTCCATCGATTTTTTACTTAGGTTAAGTCCCATGTGAATATTGTAAAAAAATAAACTGTGTTTGTCTCGATATAGTTTGTATTAGATGTTTTTGTAAATAACTCTTTTGAAGCCATCTGTATATACTGCTTTAATAAGAATATGCTAGAGTGTTAAAAACAAAGGCAATGTTTTTGTCACCGAAGCTGTACATGGCGGCATTAGAAAGATTGCTATTGAAACGTATGTATGAGAAAGGCTTGCAGGCTCTAAGTGTAAACATCTCCGAAGTCAGTCAGAAAGAGTTCAAACAACTTTCTGATGGCCGGCAACTTGCTATCAAAAGAAAGCGGAGGAGAACAAAAGGTGTGCCGAACTTGAAACTTAAGATAAAAGACTCATATTGATTCTTTGGGGGTTGCCAAACTTCATGTGAGGTCTCAGAGGAGGCCTAATAAAAAGGGACTGAAGCAAGCAGAAGGGGTCCCGGTTCCAGAATTGCTGTCAGAGGGAGGCTGCCGGTCCAGAGTTGCCATCAGAGAGACTGCCGGGATCCACGTTGCTTGAGACGAGTTTCCTGCTTCCAGAAAGGAGCTTCTTGGTTCGAGACGTCGCTAGAGAGAGACTACTTCTAGGCCGCAGACAAGGTTTCAAATTGCCGAAAGGAAGAGTTCCAATTGCCGGAGGAAAGTTTCCAGGCCAGATTAATGTCAGACGTTCACCAGTGTGTTGCGTTTTCATTACAATTTGATGAATCAAACGACTTCACTGATATTGCTCAGTATTTATTTGCATGGTATTTCAAGATTATTCAAGTAAAGAAGAACTTTTGAAAATTATACCATTATTGGGAAGGACTAGGGGAGAAGACATTTTTTCGGCATTTGATGAATTTGTGAAACAACACAAACTTCTCCTTTTTAAACGTGTGTCTGTTACTACTGATGGTGCTCCTGCAATGATAGGTAATAAATCAGGCTTCATTTCATTATGTAAAAACAATGACAAATATCCAGATTTTTTGATATCTGTATTATTCACCAACAAGTACTGTGTAGTAAAAGATTAAACACAAAAGATGTTTTGGATATTACATTTAAAATTGTAAATTCTGTTCGAGGAAAAGCCCTGCAATGGCGGTTATTTAAATTACAGGCAGATGATGATAGGGAACTTCTGTTGTACAGTAATGTTCGCTTGCTCAGCAGAAGTCAATTTTTAGAAAGATTTCTTGTATTTATTAACGATATAAAAATTTTTCTTGATGAAAAAGGAGATATTTATCCACAATTGAGTGATAAAAGATGGTTGTTACACTTATCATTTTAGTAGATTTCTGTGCGAAATTAAGCAATTTAAATTTAGAGTTACAAGGTAGGGATAAAAATTTAATTGACATGTTAAGTTCAATGAAAACTTTCCAACAATACTTACTTTTATTAAAGAAAAATATAAATGACCGAGAATTTAGACATCTCCCATATTTATTAAAATTTTTTGAACAAAATTAAGAAATGCTTCGCTATGATTTAAAAGAATTTATTCGTGAAATAGAATTAATTGAGGAAGAAATAAATTCAAGATTTAAAGATTTTAATAAGACTGATTGTATCTTTTATCAATAATCCATTTCAAGAAAACTAACATCACAGAAATTTCAAATGAAATTAGTGGGCTGTTTGATATAAACCAAGCTGAAGTAGAACTTGAGATAATAAACATTCAGAATAATTTACATTTAAAATCGATAAACAATGAAGTCATTTGGAAGTATGCACATGAAAAATTCCCAATATTAACTGATATTGCACGAAAAATTCTGTCGTGTTTCAGATCGACATACTTGTCAGAATCCACTTTTTCAAATATGACCGTCATAAAAATCAATTAAGAAACCAAATTACAAATGATCATTTGGATGATTGTCTGCGATTGAAAATATTCCGAGGTCCAAACAATGCCAAATTTCACATTAAGTTTTTTTTTTTTTTTAATCAACCAGCATTTCCTGTAACTTGTGAGTTTGTAATCAATCTGTTGTTTTTTCTAACTTTGGTTTTCCAAAATAGAGAAATAAATATTTTATTCCAATATATTTTTTTTTTGTTGTATTAAAATAATTAAAAGTGATAAATACATAAAGTTTTTAGTTGTTTATTTGTGCGTAATCAGATATCAGGTTGGGGGAACGTGATCTATATAAGAGAGTAGATCGGCGAATAACTTTTTATAGGAAAGTAGCTCGCGTAGTAAAAAAGGTTGAACACCACTGATCTTCACCAATGCCATCTACCACCACCACCACTAGTATTTTCACAGACAATCACAAACATCCATGCCCACGGTAAGATTCGAACCCGCAACCTTTTGTCTGGAGAGCTGATACGCTAACTACTCGACCAACCAGGCCGGCAGAAAAATTTCCTCTAGTCGCTGACTAGATTCAAAACTAAGTCTTCCTTCATGCTGTTAAATGCCGTGGTATGCAAACGGCACATCCAGTGAGCTACACGGGCTCTGTAATTATTATTATTATTATTACGTTACCCCTCCAGGGAGTCCTAGGGACTCATCAAGGGAGGGTACCTACTCTACAACTCTGTCTCCGCCAACTACAATGAACCGCAACTACCATCATCATCTACACTAATGTCATCTACCGCACCACCACTAGTACTTTCACAAACATCCATGCCCACGGCAGGATTCAAGCCCACAGCCTTTTGGCTGGAGAGCAGATATGCTAACCACTCAGCCAACCAGGCTGGCAATAAACTATGATATATATATTAATATTTAAAAATAATAATATATAAACAGACAAAATTTATGGAAGGTTATAAGAGCTTATGGAATACCTGCCAAACTTATTAACATTATATCTATTTTATATGATAACAGAATAAGACAAGTGTGTGTGTGTGAGTGTGTGTCCTGTCACCTTTTTCTAATTAGACTTGTAATTGATTTTGTGATGAACAAGACTGGAAGGGAAGGATTGGTGATTAACGTGGTCTCAGAACCTTAAAATATGTGATCTGGATTATGCTGATGATTTGGTCTTATTCGCAAACGATGTGGGAGAAATTAACTCCATTGCTGCAATTGATGATGCTGTGAGTCAGCTAGCTTTTATTATTAATATTGAGAAAACAAAGGTAATGAAAACTGGCGATTAAGATAAGTCCCCTATCTTTCTTAAACGTTATCTTATAGAGCAAATATCTGACATCAGTTATCTTATTAGGTGTGTAACTGATATTGGTGAAATGAGGAATGAAGTAGCTAGAAGGTTAAACTTGGTTTCAGGAACATTAAAAAATTATGGAAAGTTTAGAAACACAGCAGAATATCAATAAAAACAAACCTTAAATTCTACTATAGTCTTTATTTTCTCTGTTTTGCATTATGGAACTGAGACATTGCTGTTGTGTTAGACTGATAATTGGATTCTTGATTCCTTTGATCAGTGGTGTATAAGGAGTAATTGGGGGGGGGGGGGGGTCCAATGAGATCAGCACCTTTCACCATTGTATCCAATTTACTCTTGAGCTAGAAGAGAACAATTGGATTGCCTTTTTAGATCTCCTATTACTTCATCAACTATTTGCTCCACTGAATTGCTCTCCACTTAATGGCTTTACCGAATCATATGTCAACAAGATAATAAGTATAGAGTTTCCTTGTCATTTGCCTCTTATGAAAATAGTAATATGAGGTGGTCCATCATATCACCATTATGTATGTTAAGGCGTCTTTGAAGGTATAGCCAAACTACTTAGATCTGTTGATCTGCAAGTGTCCTTCCATGCTATCAACAAGGTATCTACTTTTCTTGGCTCAGTTAAAGATAAACTACTGCCTTTAGCCCGCCCTGGAGTGTATCATATTCCTTGCCAGTGTGGTTTATCTTATTTTGGCCAAACAGGTAGATCTGCAGCCATACTTCATTATGAACATTTAGACTACATTAAGTTCCATGAGCCAGAACAATCTGGACTTGCAGAGCATGCTATCAACACCAAACACAGAATTCTTTGGAAAAAAATTAAGGTACTCCATTAAAGTAATAATCTCCTGGAACGTTTATATAAATAAACAGAGGAGAGTGTATAGGTAATGCTAATATTAGGATAACCTCATGAGATTTTTCAGATTAGCTGTTTTCTCAAAACTATTGCAAAAAAAAATTGTATATGTCAAAGAGAGAATTTAGTAAACTAAGAATATTGCACACTCTAGCACCATTGCTGCCCTATGGCTGCAGTGGGAGGTATATACTTACCTATATAAGTTGCCAACCAGTGTTCCAACTTTCTTTCTCTAAATCCAGAGTAATTTAATAATAAGGTGGTACACCAGTTGGCAACTTGTATAGGTAAATATGACCTCTATTGCTTCTGCCTTAGTATCAATAGAGAGGTAAATATGACCTCTCTATTGCTTCTGGCTTAGTATCACCACTATGAGTCTGCCTCCCACTGATGAGACCTCAATAAAGGTTGAAACCGGTTTGGGTAGTTGCCCTTCCCTTAATGCATAGCAGTATAGATGTCTGCAAGGAGATGTGCTTTGCATTATGGGAGATACTGAGACAAGGAGTGATGAGAGCTTGAGCCACCTTTGCTACGAGTTGCCTAGGGATGCACCACCTTACCTCAGTCCTGAAGATATTTTCAGGCGCAAACTTTGTTTGCTTACACTTAGATAAAGGATTAAACTAAATTTATTATAGTCTAACCAAGTGCAAAATAAACTTCCAACATAAAGTGCTTCCTTTTAAGTGAAAAAGGTGAAAGTTCTCGACTTCATAAAATAATAAATAAATAATAACAAAAAAAATACAGTATGCTGTTATAATTATTCTATTTTATTATTAGTTATTGTTGTTAATCTCTTACTGTACCTAATTTATAAATTAAATTTTATCATAGTATATATAGGAAAAAATATAGTATATATATATATAGGGTTCGGTACTATCTGTGGCGTGTCTTGGAATGTATTCCCTATGGATGGGGGAGGACTACTGTGCATGTGTATATGAGTGAGCTGTTCTTAATTTTTGCAGTGCACCTTATCTTGCTCGTGAAGTTTTGTTTATATCAGTTATATGAATTTTCTGCTGGATATAGTTTTCTAGATTGTTGTTTTAATGATTACATGTCTATTAAACATTATTTTAAACAATTTTTGTGCAATCCTGTACTATGTCAGTACTAACAGTTTAGATATTTATTTTTAAAGCTTCGACAAGAAAAAGTTCAACTAGAGCAAACACTTGAGCAAGAACAGGAAGCCCTAGTAAACAAACTCATGAGAAAGATAGAAAAATTAGAGGCAGAAACTTTAGCTAAACAGTCCAATTTGGAACAGCTTCGTAGAGAAAAGGTGGAACTTGAGAATACTTTAGAACAAGAACAGGAAGCATTGGTGAACAGGTTATGGAAACGAATGGATAAACTAGAAGCTGAAAAGAGGTAACTGTTTTCATTATTTGAACTTTTGATATTTGACATTCTTAAAAGGTATCCATGAGAGTACAAGAAATGTGCAAAAATTGATGTATTTTCACTTGAAATATATAGAAATGTATATTAAAAAAAAAAAAAAAAAAAAAAAAATCATAGGGCATACATATCATTGATGATTATCTTGTAATGTTAATGTTCCATAAATATGTATTGTTATATTGAGTACAGTTGACTCACTCTGTAACAAACTACTGAAAAGTCCCAACTCAAGTCCCTATATCCACCATAGAGCCTCTGTAGCTCAGTAGGTATAAACGAAGCCCTTTGGTCAGAAAGACCTGGGTTCGATTCCCATCTATGATGTGAAAAACTTTTATCAGGTCTCTTTCAACAAAAGGTAAGTTAGACAGTCTTATACAGAGGTAGGGTTTTTTCCCATCCAGAAACGCTGGTTTTTTCATCCCCCATAACAGGCAAACAGGCCCTATGAACACACACACACACACACACGGATTGCAGTCAGGAATACTTAAGAAACAGTCCCGAGTCTGGATAAAATGGGGGGGGGAGATTTGAGATAGTGCTGCACCTCCCCGTAAAAGAGGCTCATGGCCATTGTATCATCATACGAAACAAACAAAAATACATACCGTGCCATGCCATTGTGGTCCCTACAAATTTGTTATAGTGAGAAGTCAATTTGGTAAATTTAATCAAATGTAAATGTGTAACTGAATTCTTCATTCTTCTTAATTGCTTCTGTCTCTCTCTATCTGTAGGGTGCCCAAACTACAGATAGAGAACAACCTACAGCCTTCTAGTAACTTTCATCCAGCCTTTGAAAATATATCATGAAATCTCTTTATTATTATTGTGAATGAATGTGTAGAGGCTTAAGTGCTGTGAGGACATCATGTTGGAGGCTTAATGGATTGTATGTAGCACTCAGAAAGGATTAAAACAGAATTTAATACTTCCTATATTTCATCTCAGTTACTGAGACATCTTCAGGGATTACAAAAAAACTAATGTAACATATACCACACAATATTAAGCCCAACCACATGGGTGACTCTAAAGTCCTATCTAGGTGGAGCACCCTCTAAGGGCAGTTGTAGGTGGAATGTAAGGTAGGATCGCTGATGATAAGTGTTTCCCAAATCTTAGGAAGCTTAATGCAACCATATTTACTAAGATTTGGTTGATTTCTGAGAGTTGCTGCTGATTCTAAAAATAGCTTCTCTTTTTTGAATTTGCTGTGATGTAGCATGGTGGGGTTTTTTTTCCATGAGATCCTGTGAGTTGTATCCAAGACATGGTCAGCCAGGCCTGACTGACCATAGTCATGGTTGCAGATGTACGACTTGTGTTCCTCCAGACAGATGGTTGCTGATCTGCCTGTCTGTCCAAAGTACTCCAGCTTACAGGAACAGGGTACTGTATTAACTCCAGGCATTGAAAGCGGGGGGAGCTGATCTTTTGTAGAATGGATAAGGGTAGCAAGTTTGCAGTGGGGCTTAAATGCTGTGTGTAGGTTGTACTTTTTTAAAATCTTGGCTATTTTTTCGGATGTGCCACGGATGTAGGGTATGATGATGGCATTTCTAAACTCTTTCTGAAGAGAAGACCGGGGAATAGGGGGGGTGATTATTTTTTTAATACTGTGATCGCTGTAGCCATTGGAGAAGAAAGTGTTGTGTATGTGGTCAAGCTCAGTTGTAAAGGTGGTTCCACTGAAACAAAGATTGTGGGCTCTTATATTAGATATTAGAGTTTTAATAATGCCATATTGATATTAGAGTTTTAATAATGCCATATTGTCGAGAGGGGTGGTGGTGGGAGAGTTTGTGAATGTATCTGCCTGTGTGCGTAGGTTTTCTATATACAATGAAGAAAAGTGTACCGTTAGGAAGGCGTGTAACTAAGGTGTCTAGGAAGGGTAAACAATTATTCTTTTCCTTTTTCATCGTAAACTGGATTCTTGGATGTAGGCTGTTGAGGTGACTGAGGAAGGAGTCTAATGTCTCTGGACCATGAGACCAAATAGAGAACACATCATCATCTACATATCTTAGCCAGATAGAAGGTTTGAGAGGGGCTGAGTCTATGGCTCGTTTTTTAAAATCTTCCATATAAAAATTGGCAAGAGGGGGAAACCCATGGCGGTTCTCTCTATCTGCTTGTAGATTTTGTTTGAATTCCAAGAAAAATAACCAGAATTGATGGCAAGGAAAAGAGATCTAAGATGTCAGAAGGAAAAATGTTTTCTAAGAGTGTTAAGGTATCAATGAGGAGATGTCAAAGCTTACCAATATGTCTGTGTTATTTAAGGTTAGATTTTCTATTAGGGTTTTAAAATGGATAGTGTTTTTTATATAGGAAGTGGAAAGTCCTGTGAGGGGAGTCAGAGAGTTTGTCAGCTGTTTTGACAGTTTGTAGCAAGTTGCGTTAGTAGCATCTACTATAGGTCTTAGTGCAGAAGTTCATGTTGCTCCTGTTTGGTTCTGCACAACCAAAGATAACTGAATATTTAATGGAGTGCTCCTATGGTACCATTCTTAAAGACCACTTTGGAATACTTATTGCCCATGATGAAGGCATTAAGTTGTAATTGAGGATTAATGAACATCTAAGGTTGGAATAGTTGAATCATTGATATGTATCTTAGAATAATAGAGAAAAAGATCTCTCAAGATAGATCATTGGTTCTGTTTAAAATTGAATGGTAATGAACAGTCATGAACATGAAAACTGCACAATATATATAAAGAAATTAAACTAGAATAAACCACACAGCGGGATAAGCAGTATTTTGAAAGTTGATTATGGTGGAGTAAATGATTATTAAAGTGTAAAATAAATTATAAACAAGCGATTAGAATTCCACATGGTTGACTGTATTTTAAAGTAGATGAAGGTGGCGGGGGGGGGGGTCAGCTAGATCCATTGAATGATGCAATTATTATTTACTAACTTCGGCATCCAGCTGAACCATACCATCCTTATTGTATAAAGAAATCCATTATATTTTACATAGTTTGTAAATGCTTTTCTGAAATTAAATACTTAAAGCAGCTCTTCCTAAAACTGGTTATATTCACAACAACTAACTATTTATGTACATTTCTTAACCAAAACCAATATTTAGCCTCCCCTCACAACAAAGAAACTTTGTCTTTTAAAATGTTGAAGTTCTTATATCCATAACACCTGTAAAGCATTTAAAATATATCTTCAAATATATATATTACAAAACTTTATTTATAACCAATTAGAAATTAGTAAATATTTCAGAAACCCAACTAAGACAAAAAAAAAATGGCATATTTGATTTTCACAATGTTGTTACAGCTTTCAGACTATAGCCTTAAACAAGTCTGCTAACCACAAAAGAATACAAGTCAGAAAGCTCCTATAACTAAAATTACATCATATGCCATATAACATAAACTGACACCAAGAATTGAAAACATTTTCAAATTCTGAAATGAAACTATGTATATCAGAAATTCTAAGCAGTCAGAATCTCCTAAGGATATAAATATCCATAGAACCTAAAACCTACATTATATCTGATAATTGATAATTAAATAAAATTTGGTCCTAAATTTGCAAGGGCCACTTATATAGCAAGCACTGCCATCTTGTATGCCCTCTTCATAATTTATTTTAACACACTTCAACAGACTGTTCATAATTTATTTTTCTGAGAATGATTGTTTCTCAAAACAGCCAATACACCTTAAGGATATAGTTCACCCACCGATTTGAGGTCCCTCGACACTTCTGCGCATCTCAGAAAAAGAAGAATCCATTCCGATAATAGGGTAATCAGTCCGTATAGTGGGATGAGTTGTTTATTATTACCGGTCGGAAAATTAACTTCTCTTTTATGATTATTGTAGTTAACTGTTGCTTGTATAACAGTTGGAAAATTTTCCCTATAAAGCACGTGATTTCGCGTGTTGGCGACCAATTCGGACGTCCTTCATTTTTTTCTCCCCTTCAGCATGAATCGACTATTCTTGGAAAGACGCGAAGCAGGGACCTGGAAACGGTGGGCGAACTATACTTGCACTTGCCATACTATATCATTTTCTGAGTTGAGTTGTCCACTAATCTGCTTCTTTGGAAATACCAGTTATCTATAGGATTTCAATCACTTATTGTTTATTATTCATTGAAGTCTTTGGCTCTTCATATAATTAGTAATTCATTTTACAATTTTATTTAATGTTCATAATCAGCTTTGAAAACATTATATAGTTTTTAAATACTATTCACTATATTTTACTAAATTTTTTTCTCGTAGAGAGGCTTATACGCTGGTTAAACATGATAACTAATAATTAAGGAATTGACAGCATACACTAGAAATATAAATTAAATAAACTTTAATATATACTTTCCGATATTTCGGCAAACATCACGTTGCCATCTTCTTGGGAACTTAATACAAAGACACGTGCACACAAGTACTACATAACAGCAAATGAGAACCGAAGCTAGGAAGCTAACGTTTCCCTAAAGTCCTGATGGTGCCCCCTGGCAGGCTATATTGGTAGTTCTTGGCCTTTGGACTGAAGTTCTTCTGATAAATGTTTCCCAAATTTGGGGCAGTCTCATGCATCCAAATTTGTTGAGGTTTGGCATGTTCCTAAGGGCTGAGGCTGATTCCATGAATAGTCTTTCATATTTGAACTTGCTGCAGTGTATTACTGTGGCTTTCTTCCATCTTATTCTGTGGCGAGTATCCAGAGCATGGTCTGCAAGCCCAGAGTGGCTGTACTGGTGAAATGGGATGTAATCCTTGTGTTTTGAGATTCTGATATTTGCTGTCCTGCCTGTTTGGCCAAAGTAGGACAATTTACAGCTGCAAGGGACCTGGTATACACCAGGTAGGTCTAGGGGAAGTGGTTGGTCTTTAGTGGAATAGATAAGGGATGCCAATTTTCTGTGTGGTCTGTAACTTTACTAAATTTGGTTTATTTTTTATACCATTTATTCACCTTCACGTTGTTTATATATTTGCATAGTTTTTACACAGTGTGCCCGTTAAGTAATAAGATTGATTTTTTATAGGACAGCCCTTTGAATAAAAGTAGCAAGCATGTTTATAGTTTTGAACCACTAGAGTGTGTTGTAATTGCCGGTGCAACTTTCGAGTCAGGTGATGCAGCAGTTTTTATATGGCAACCATCGAGTGATAAAATTTTATTGTAAATTAGAGAAAAACTGCTACAGAAGTGTACCAAGACCTTAAAAAAAGTTTACAGCGATGACTGTCTGAGGCATGCCAAAGTGTTCTGCTGGTTTTCAACATTTGAAGAAGAGTGGGAGTCCCTGGAGGATGAACCATGCTATGGACAGCCAGTTTCTGCATGGACAAATGGAAATTTGATGAAAGCTAGGGAAATTGTTGCCCATGACAGGCAAATAGCCATTTGGCTTCTTGCTGTACAGCTTGGTATCAGTAAGAAAATGGCCAGATTAATCTTAGAAAGAAATTTGCACAAAAGGAAGTTTTGTTCGAGGTTTGTGCTGCACATGTTTACTCACGAACAGAGAGAGAGCACTGGGTTGCATGTTGCTAAACTTTCATCCATGTAGTTGATCAAGATTGTGATGTGTTGCAAAGAATTATCACCTGTGTTGAAAGTTGGTGTTTTCAGTTTGATCTGGAAACGAAATGCCAGAGCATGGAATGGTGTGGAACATCTTCTCCCTGGCACAAGAAAATCAGGTTGCAAAAATCACTGTCAAGAAAATAGTCATTGTTTTTTTTGATGCTGCTGAAATTATCCACTTCGAATTTGTTCCTGGGAGCACTACAGTGAATGGTCAGTATTATTTTGTAGTAATGCAACGTATCAGGAAAGAGCTGTTCCACAACTACAGATAGTTTCTGTTGCACAACAACATGTCTGTGCACTATGCACTTCTTGTAATGAAGCAATTTCTGGCTTTGAAGTCAATTTGTGTGATCGAACATCCTCCCTATTTGCCAGATTTGGCTCCTGCAGACTTTTCCTCCTCCTGAAAATGAAGTGTACCTTGAAGGTGGGGAGAGCACTTCAGTAACATTCAATGCAGTGCGACCCAGAGACTGAAAAAGATTCCCATTCAAGAATTCCACCGTGCCTTCGAACACCTATACAACAGATGTAAACATTATGCAGAGTTGGAGGGAGATTATTTTGAATCTGTGTAATTGACAATTCCAAATATAGTTCTTTGTTTGATATAATAATTGTCTCATTACTTAACGGGTACACTGTGTATGTTCATGATTGTCAATTATCATCCAACTTTACCACTCAGAAGCAATAAGGCCAGTGGCTCACCACAATCTCTCAAGGTAGACCTTTTACTCTTTTTTTTTTATTATTAATATAAGTTATATATATATATATATATATATATATATATAAAATGTTTAATAATTCAAGTACTCCAACCTTGACTGTTCATTAATACTCACTGCTGTAACGTAGACCTTAATCATTTCAATTTGGAAGTAACTTTTATGAATGATGGATTAAGGATACTCTAAATATTAAACTTATCTAGTTGCATACTAATTAGTTGTGTTTTGTGACATTTCTGTAATTTATTTCTCTACTATTTTTAAGTTACAGAATTTTGATATTTTGGTGATGAAATAACTTTAGTTGTTCTTGTAGTTTGTTGCTTTAATTAAGAGTGATTAATGAAATATTCAATAATCTTCACCTTTTTAAGGATGCTGCAAGAGAAATTAGATCAGCCAGTGTCAGCTCCTCCATCACCAAGGGACATTAATAATGGAGATCTTGCAGCCAATCTCACAATGCATGTGCAGCATCTTCGAAATGAAGTGGCAAAGCTGAAAATGCAGCTTCTGAATGCACAGCAGGAACGTAAGTCTGACTTTTTAAGTCTTCAGTTTTCAAAGCTCATTTTTGAACTTTACATTTTTTAAAAATTTTATTTGAGATTTCATTAAAGTAAAGAAATTAAAAATGAAGATTTGGTATAAAAAAGAAAGTCAAACTATGTTGACTGTGACATATTGGTCAATAGTAATATTGAAAATCATTGGGATAATTTTAATGCTCTGAAATTGTAATGTGAGGGATTAAGCCAAATAATTATTTTTCTTCAGTAACATCTTTTTCTTTAGCTCGCTGAACCTCTAATCTTCTTTGCTGCAAGTACAAATGTCTTCCACTCTTTTCTTTGTTGTGCTCTTCCAGTCTAGTCCAAGATTCCTATCTCAGCTGTCTTTTTAGATGTTATCCTCCCATTGTTGCCTTGGTCTTCCTCTAGAATGCTTTCCATCAGGTCTCATCTTGAACACTTGTTTAGCCATTCTCTCTTCATCCATTCTTTCCATCTCCAAGTTATCTCATTTTGCAAGCTCTGATTTCATCAGATAAAAGTGGGGATCTATAGAGTTCACATAGTTCTTGATTATGTCTTCTCCATTCACTTGTGTTCTCTATCATAGGTCCAAAGAGTTTTCTGATGATTTTATTTTCAAAGATCTGCAAAACCTTTGCATCTCTCTCTCCGTTATGCTCCATGTAATAATAGGTCTAATGCTTATCTTGTATATTTTTGTTTTAACTCTACTTGACAGAATTTTAAAAGCTAATGAATGATGCAGTGAATGATAAGATCTATTAGATGCACAAATTCTAGCTTGTATTTCTATATTAATTTTATTAACTTGAGTAATCAGTGTTGTATTTGAAGAAAGTGGCATTTTTAAATTTCTTCAGTAACATTTTGGATCCAATGCTTTACTTATGAAAAAGGATGAGAACCATTAATCTATTTCGGCACATATTTTGCTAAATTTACTTTATCGCAGAAAAACAAAGAGTTTGTTTTAACAATGAAAAATTAAGTAAAAATGAAGAAGTAAAAGTAACAAAGATAATGAAATATTACTTTTCATAGGGTTGACATTTTATGTTGTTTGCATTTTCTCTCTAGTAATTGTGTGTAAAAAACAGCATGCTGATAAAAAATCAAAAACTAAACAAATAAAAAAGTAAAAAAAAATTGGATTTAATAAATTTATTTTTTCACATTTCTGATGATTGGAGTAGAGCTCTCATAGTACCCATATATAAAAAGAGAAATAAAACTGAATGTGAGAATTACAGAGGTATTTCCCTACTGAGTGTTCCTGGTAAGATTTATGCAAGTATACTTGAGAAACGGTTGAGAAGAATTGTGGAAGAAAAGCTTGGTGAAGAACAAGCTGGATTCAGGCCAAATAGAGGCTGTCAGGATCAGATCTTCACTTTACGACAAATAGTCGAGAAAGCATGTGAATATAACAAAGATCTGTATTTAAGTTTTGTCGATTTGGAAAAGGCATATGACAAGGTGCCAAGAGAGAAGCTATTCAATACGCTGCAGTTATATGGTGTCAATGGGGCATTATATCAAGCAATACTTAGTCTTTATTCAAGTTGTAGGTCAGCAGTTAGAATTGAAGGAAGTACAGGGAGATGGTTTAATGTTAAATCTGGTGTGAGACAAGGATGTACATTATCCCCTCTGTTATTCATTATCTATATGGATCACATTATGAAGGAAAGTGGTATTAAACATGATATCAAAATTAGAGATGTTAATGTCAGCTCTTTGCTTTATGCAGATGATGTTATACTTCTAAATAAATCCGCTACAAGTCTGCAAGATTCTCTGACTAAATTGAATAACTGTTGTAATAGATATGGTATGAAGGTCAGCAATAAAAAGACAAAGACAATGAAAATAGGCAGAATTGTCGAAAATGTCAACTGCATTGTGAACGGAGAACCTGTGGAACAAGTAAAACATTTCAGCTACTTAGACACGATTTTTAGTGAAGATGGTAAATTAAATATGGAAATAGACAACAGAATAAACAAAGCTGGTATGGTAGGAAGTCAATTGAATAAATTCATATGGAATAAGAGAGAAATTAGTCAGAACACTAAATTAGCTGTATACAAGACAGTGTTCAAATCAGTTTTAACTATGGATATGAGAGCTGGGTCAGAAGTAAAACACTTGACCAAATACGAGACCACAGATATGAGAGTCCTGAGAAAGATTAGAGGCATGAACAGATGGCATCAATGGCAGTATCATATTAAAAATGAGGAAAGAACTTGACATTGTCAGCATCCAGGAATGCATTAGCAGAGTTAATCTCAGGTGTTATGGTCACATAAACAGAATGGGCGAGGAAAGATTAGCAAAAACAAGTGTTCTCTGCCAGGTTGTCAGGAAAACAACCCAGAGGTAGACCAAGATATAGGTGGATTGATACAGTACAAAGTGCCTTAGATGATAGAAATATAAGATCTGATAATGTTGGAGTCTTGAAAAGTAATAACAGACTGATTTGGAGGAAAATTGTAGATAGGAAGTTAGTAATGATGTAAATTTATCATGTAGTATTATCATATCCTGTACACCCTTGAGGGTACCAGGAATTTGATGAAGATGATTTTTTTCACATCAGTTTTGTAAATTATAGGTTGATGCTACTGATCAGTAATTTTTTTCAATAATCCCATCCACAAACTGTCACAAACCTATTGCATATCAGTACTGTAGATCATTTAAGATTAGACAATCGGTCTCAGAAACTTACTCAGAAGACTAAACAGTTTTTTCCCCAAGCCACTTTTAGGTCTACTTATAAGTAAGTTGTTTTGTACTGGGCATTGAAAATTCCATACTATCCAAACACTTGCACACATCTATATTGTTGTGAATTTGAACCCAGCTTGTTTGTTACAGAAACTATCTAATCATTAACTCAGCCTGCCGATTTGATCAATATAAAGTCTATATGTAAATTTGAACTGAACAGTTTCAACCCTGGAGAAGGCATTCAGGGGATTTGAAATCTTTTTACCCCAAAGCTAGGGATGGGGATTTATAATAATGATTACCATTTAGTTTAGAGCAAGATAAAAAATGAATTTCATGTTGAATAGAAAAAAATTTACAGAAATTTTAAAACAGTATCCAAGTCAAGCAGCTTTTAGATGTCAACGATTGACTCAAATATACAAATATTATTTCAGAAAAGGAGTCTAAATAAAAAAAAGAACCAAACCTTGGAGACCAAGTGGCTGACCGAAGAGAACATTGATTCAGAAAGATATGTACTGAAGATGTCTGCACAAATCAGAACTCAAGAAGTTAGAAGTAGTTGCATTTTTTAAAAAAAGCTTATTGAGAGTTCCTAGCAAGTAAGTCGGCATGCACTCTGAAAGAATACAGAGGACAGTGTAAGAAGTAGTAGCAGTGTGTAAAAATAGCTGAGCAGAAGTCATGGGAAGACTTATGAATATTAGGAAGGTGAAAAAAATGTTCTGGAGGCTGGTGGAACAGTTTAGAAATCATTGTGATTTCTAAACTGTTTCACCAGCTGAAAGGAATCAAAATGTCATGAAAACTGAAGATAAAAATGTTCTAGACATCTGGATTAATTGCTTTAACAGATTATTAACCCTTTAACTGCTGATTTTATATTCTACTGAAATTGTCCCGTGTGCTGAATTAATTTTGCAAAAAATTTATAAATAAAATCAATTAAAATTCTTACTAAATATTGAGAAGTCTGAACAGCATCATACATTCTTGATATACACTTGTTCACTCATAAAAATGGCAATAATAGTGTTTTATAAAATTTGCATAATCAAGGGGTGTCCACTTGATTATGCAAATTGCACACATTAATTTATGTAGAAATTAATCAAAATATATGAAGAGTACTATTATTTACAACACAGTTATTATTAAGCCTACCAAGTGCCAGGGTATGAAAATCCTAAAAAATTAGCATGGAATGATATTTTTCAAAACAGGGCTGTACACAGAGTCCAACGTCACATTTGGTGGACATATACACAAACTTCCTTTGAACCTCCCAGCTCTCACAACGCTTCTTCTGCTCAAGAGTGGTATTGGAACAGACATAACGAACTCGAACTGCATTCTTCTTCTCAGTAGAAGGTACAAGAGAAGAGAAATGTCTTTCTTTGGGACACTGGTTGATCTCCAGGTGATGGACGTCCTTTCAACCTCCCTGTTGTTCTTGGGATATGGTACTTTTGAATTATTTCTCCGATATGCATGAGTTGGTAGTCTGCTAAGTTTGTGTTTTTCCAAATTTTACATTATAGAGACAGTGGGAATTTAGTATGGTCATATCCAGAAGGTGGAAACATAGTTTTTTGTACCACTTCATAGTTTTTCTCATACACTCAACAGAAGTGACCATCATATCTGTCCTGTCTACAGCACCCATGTTGGCATTGTAATCCACCATTGGCAATGGTGGATTACATAATATTCTCTCCTATCTGTCGATCTTTTTTGTCCGTCTGTGTAACATCATTTTCATGCAATGTTGTCAGCATAGAAACTTCTCTCCTGTCAAGCCATCTTATTGCAAGAATATTGTCTGTATGTTTTGCTTTTATTTGTCCCTTATTTAGTTTCTGTGAAAATTTAGGCATTCCCTTTCTATTTTTCCTGACTGTATACCACATGCATTGGTCTTGTTTTTTTGCAACCAGTCGAAAAGTAGAGGGCTGGAATGCCAGTTGTTGATCCATAGTGTGTGACCCCTATGTAAATATTTCATCATAAGTGTTTTCACAACTGCACCCGACACACCAAGGTCACGCTCAGGAAGATGTCTGTGTCCTTCCCAGTGTACACTATGAAATATGTGATGAAACCTGTTTCACAGTCACAGATGAGAAATAGTTTTATTCTGAATCGACTTCTTTTTGAAGGAATGTACTGGACAAATGATAATCTACCTTTGAAAAGAACAAGACTTTCATCTATACACAAATTTTGAAAGGAGTAGAACATTTCAATGAAACTTTTTCTTAGACTTACAGATTTCAACTTATATAATCTATCTCCTTCAGGTTGATTTTCATTATCATGAAAATGCAATAATCTAAGTAACAACAAAAATCTGTCCTGGGCCATCAAATCAGAAAACTGGGGGGGTTGAGAGGAAAGGATCTGTAGACCAATATTCAGAAATTTTAAGTTTTTTTACCCTTGTTATTAGCAGTGTAATAGCTAGAAAAATATAAAGTTCTTGAGTGGTGGTGTTTTTCCACTGCTTTAGTCATGAAGATGGTGTAGATGGTCTATTATTTGTGGTGAAGGTATGAAACTTGTTTGTTTCATCAGTTATTGTTGTCATTAGTTCTATGGTAAAAAATTGTTCAAAAATATCTAAAGCTGAAGAATCATCAGTGATATTACCTATGATTATTCCTGAATTACTGCTATCAAATTCGTGTACACTTGAAGTAAATGCATCATCACAGCACTCGAACAATACATCTTCGGTACGCATTCGCTTACGCACATTCATATCGAGACTTTTGTCACTATCTTGCTCGCTTGTAACACTTACATCACCAAGATCTTCTTCATCTGAAGTACACAGTTCACTAACTCGGACAATTCTTCTCCCAACTCATTTGTTGTTAACAATTCATAAATTTGATCATCAGTAAGATAACGCGGATATTTACTGGAAGACGCCATATTGTGACATCCCTGAAATCCTTGCAGTCTCGTGGTTTAGGCATCGTGCTGCATATGATTAGTTGCACCAGTTCAAATTTTTCTCTTTAGATGTCATACAAGAACAGAAACCCAAGTCAAATAAACTTCAATTGGTTGGCAATGGATGGTGGAACCTATCCTCGAAGTTTGAATATCTTACAACGATTCTTTCCACACTAAAAAATTGTCTGAATATTGGAGGCGTGCCAAACATACATATACGGGCTCAACAAAGCAGGTGTGTATTTCTGAGCATGTAATAATATATTCTCAGCAGTTAAAGGGTTAAATGAAAAAAAAGAAGTAACAGAAAAGCATTAGAAAATATTGAAGTGAAATGCAGTTAGACGTACATATCAGTACTTCAGCTGGAAAGTCATCAAAAGTCTGAAGTGTGGGAAATCAGCTGGAGTGAATAATATTTGACCAGAAATGCTCTAATGTGAAGGTACAAAAGTCTTACACTGGCTGCACTGCATCATCTGGAAGTCCTGATCAGAAGGTTGAGTTCCCAGTGAACAGAGTCAAACTCTGTTAAGGACTTTAAAGATACCAAGCAATTTTATAAACTTGATTTTAATCGTTTTTTGGACTGTTCAGTAGTTTGTTATAGTAGTGTTTGCTGTAATGAAATTTGACTGTACTCCTAAATTAATCCAATAGTACAAGTAAGATTCCTTACCTAAATTGAATAACTGCCATAACAAATTTGGCATGAAAATCGGCAATAAAAAGACCAGAACTATGAAAATAGGCAGTGCATACAGAAATATGAAAATGTGGAGTACTTGACAATTTTCATTCAGTTACTGTTTTATCATCATCATCATCATCAAATTCCTGCCATGTACCCTCAAGGGGTGTACAGGATATGATAGTACTACATGAAAAAAATTACATCATTATTAATTTCCTATCTACAATTTTCCTCCAAATCAGTCTGTTACTTGTCAAGACTCCAACATTATCAGATCTTATATTTCTATCGTCTAAAGCACTTTGTACTGTATCAATCCACCTATATCTTGGTCTTCCTCTGGGTCGTTTTGCTGCCAACCTGGCAGAGAACACTTGTTTTGCTAATCTTTCCTCGCTCATTCTGTTTAAGTGACCATACCACCTGAGATTAGCTCTGCTAACACATTCCTGGATGCTGACAATGTCAAGTTCTTTCCTAATATCCTCGTTTTTAATATGATATTGCCATTGATGCCATCTGTTCATGCCTCTAATCTTTCTCAGGACTCTCATATCTGTGGTCTCTAGTCTTTGGTCAAGTGTTTTACATCTGACCCAGCTCTCAGATCCATAAGTTAAAACTGGTTTGAACACTGTCTTGTATACAGCTAATTTAGTATTCTGACTAATTTCTCTCTTATTCCATATGAATTTATTCAATTGACTTCCCACCATACCAGCTTTGTTGATTCTGTTGTCTATTTCTATATTTAATTTACCGTCTTTAGTAAAAATCGTGCCTAAATAGCTGAAATGTTTTACTTGTTCCACAGGTTCTCCATTCACAACACAGTTGACATTTTCAATGATTCTGCCTATTTTCATTGTCTTTGTCTTTTTATTGCTGACCTTCATACCATATCTATTACAACAGCTATTCAATTTAGTCAGAGAATCTTGCAGACTTGTAGCAGATTTATTTAGAAGTATAACATCATCCGCATAAAGCAAAGAGCTGACATTAACATCTCCAATTTTGATATCATGTTTAATACCACTTTCCTTCATAATGTGATCCATATAGATAATGAATAACAGAGGGGATAATGTACATCCTTGTCTCACACCAGATTTAACATTAAACCATCTTCCTGTACTTCCTTCAATTCTAACTGCTGACTTACAACTCAAATAAAGACTAAGTATTGCTTGATATAATGCCCCATTGACACCATATAACTGCAGCGTATTGAATAGCTTCTCTCTTGGCACCTTGTCATATGCCTTTTCCAGATCGACAAAACTTAAATACAGATCTTTGTTATATTCCCATGCTTACTCGACTATTTGTCGTAAAGTGAAGATCTGATCCTGACAGCCTCTATTTGGCCTGAATCCAGCTTGTTCTTCACCAAGCTTTTCTTCCACAATTCTTCTCAACCGTTTCTCAAGTATACTTGCATAGATCTTGCCAGGAACACTCAGTAGGGAAATACCTCTGTAATTCTCACATTCAGTTTTATTTCCCTTTTTATATATGGGTACTATGAGAGCTCTACTCCAGTCATCGGGAATTCGTCCCTCTGTCTAGGCTTTCTGAACTATGCAGTGCAGCTACTGTAAGACTCTTATACCACCATACTTCAGCATTTCTGGTCGAATATCATCTACTCCTGCTGCCTTTCCACATTTCAAGCCTTTGATGGCTTTTTCTACTTCAAGTATAGATATGTATTCCTGACTGCATGCCTGGTCAGTGTTTTTTACCACTGTGCTGTCATCACTGCTTGTTTCATTTAGCAGTTTTTCAAAGTAATTACTCCATACTTCAAGGATATCTTTTTCTCTCGTTTTCATGTCACCTTTATCATCTCTAATTCCTTTTACAGCACTCTTTCCTTCATTCTTAAGCTTCTTCAACAACCTCCAGAATATTTTGCCACCTTCTTGATATTTATTTTCTATATTCTTGCCAAAGTCTTCCCATGACTTTTGTTTAGCTAGTTTTACACAGTGTTTAGCATTCTTGCATTTGTCTCTATATTCTCTAAGAGCACAAGCTGACTTATTTGACAGGAACTTTTGGTATGCTTTCTTCTTTTCCTTCACTGCCTCTTTAACTTCCTGTGTCCACCAGGGAGTTCTGATTTTTTTTATCCTTACAGATAACCTCACCACATGCCTCTCTGGCAGAATCAATCAATGTTTTCTTCAGAGTTTGCCACTGAATCTCCAAGGGTTGATTCCTGTTCTCAAACTCTTTCATTTTTTCTTCAATAATCTTTGTGTATTTTAGCCTACAGTTCACATCTGAGAGCTGCTCAACTTTTATTCGCTTTAACACTTTCTTACATGTTATTCTTTTCAATATGAAATTCAATTTTATCCTGCTCAAGACTAAATAGTGATCACTTCCAATTTCAAATCCTCTGTACACTCTGGTGTCCTGCACCAGGGAGAAAACATCACTATCAACAATAACATAGTCAATGAGACTTTTCTTATTCCTAGCCTCTTCTCTCCATGTGAATTTGTGCACATTTTTATGTTGGAACATGGTGTTAGTAATAACCAGTCCATGTCCTGAGCAGAAATCCAACAGATATTTGCCATTATTATTAGCTTTGCTCTTTTCTCCAAATTTTCCCAAAATATTTTTGTATGTCTCACAATCATTCCCTACTCTGCTATTTAGATCCCCAACAAGGACCAACTTTTCATTTTTCATTGTGTCAGTTGCTTTTTCTAAAGCCTCAAAAAATTCCTCCACTTCTACCTTAGTAGAACCTTCTGTGGGACCATAGGCACAAATAAGTCTCATTGTCCAGTTCCCCATTCTCATATTTGCCCACATTACTCTACTTGAGACTGACTGCCATTCAAGAAGATTAGCCTCGTATTTTTTGTTGAATACTATGGCTACTCCTTCTTTTCCTTGATTATCATTGCCTGAATATAACATTTTGTATTTATTGCTCAGAAAGATCTCACCAGTTTTGGTCTTTTTTGTTTCAGTCACCCCTATTATGTCGATCTGGTACTTATCTAATTCCTCAGCTAGCTCCATTTCTTTGCCGTTCAGGCTTCTTACGTTGCTAGTACCGATCTTTAACTCTGGTGATGTTGAGTTGGGGTTTATTTTCAGATTTGTTCCAGTAGCTGACTTTTCGCTGTTCGCCCTGGTTCCCTGGCGAAAACAACGGGGGCCTTGTTTAACCGGGCGACGCCCCAGCCGGCATGAAATTTTGTCATGTTGTACCATCATTCTATATTTTGGTTTAACCAATAAGAATACAATTTGGTGGGCTAAATCCCAAATTGCCAGCCCATCCTCGTCCGTTCAGTATCCAAGTAGATACCCAACAGGGTGCACCACGAGAAGGTGAGGATTGGACATTAGGTCAGAAGCCCTGGTCGGTTCTTCGCATTCCTTTAAAGGCTATGTGGAGGTCTCCTCTCAGTTATACAGCTTTGACCCTTAAGCACCCCAAGTTACTGTTTTATGTGTTAATATATTAGCTGACATTTCTTATTAAGCAATGTTACATTAGAAAAATTGGAAGGTAATTAAAATAATTAAACACATTAATTTCCCTCCCCAGTTTGCAGTAACGTAATACAGAATGCATTTTCTTTTATTATTATTATTACATGACACCTCCAGGGAGTTCAAAGACTCATCGAGGGAGGGCACCTATTCCACAACTCCCTGATTCCACCACTCAATTCACCAACAACTAACTGCAACTACACCAATGCCATCTACCATCCCTCACCACCATTACGATTTCCACAGACAATCACAAATGTCCATACCCACGGCGAGATTCTAACCCGCAGCCTTTTGGCTGAAGAGTGGATACGCTAAGTGCTCGGCCAACCAGGCCGACTTTTTTTTATGATAATAGGAATAATTCTTTCTCTATAAAATTTAATTTATCATATTAAAATTCACTTGTCTTTCATCTCCTTTGAAAAAATGGCATAAAAATATGTTAATAAATCATTTTATAAGATTTAAAGTTTTTTTTTTAAATCTAAAACTTATAAAGTATGAATGTTTTTCAGTGATGTTTCATAATGGCGAAGAAAACACATGAAGTTGACAGTTTTTAAGCTTAAGAACGGCACTCGTTTTCAGTCAGCAGTATCAAAAAATCGTCATATTTTACTTTAATAGAACTGTATATTAAAAAAAAAATGCTTTTATTACCTGAAAATTTCTTTTACTCATTGTTCATCCTACCTGTACAAGCACAGCCCATTAAGTTTAATTGATGACTGGCAGTTTGAAGTGAGGACTGCACAGACATTGAGGAATCAGCACAACTCATAGTAAACATCTGTGAAGAAATACCAGTAGATTTATCTGAAAGAGTTTCTGTCAGACCACTAGAAGATAAATCTTAAAGAAGACTGCTCGAAGGATTGATTGTAATACAATTTGGAGAAAGTTATTTAATTTCGTAATTGGACTACTATTTCTGTCGATGCTAAGTTGTTGCTAGAACATATTTTGAATTGAAGATAGAATAATATAAATTGTTTTAAGTGAGAAATTTATACAGTATTCTATATAGTGTGATATTTGCACAATTTAAGATTCTCTGTAGTATAGTACTGGAGACAAGGAAGAAATAGTATTCTGGAGACAAAATTAGGAATAGTTCATTATGTGAAGAATTGTTTTAAACTGTTAGGTTAGAGTTCTCTACCAAGGTTATGAAATTTTTATGGTGAAGTATGACATGTTTATCCTTTTTGTTTTCTGATTATGCTTGTTTTGAAGTAAAGCAAGTAGTTCTGTTTGAACTGACTGTATATACATATTGTTGTGGGGAACTATTTTCTAAATCTTAAAAAGATTAACAAAGGCTTCTTGTAGATGGGGAACATTGTCTTCAGCTTCTTAAGTCTGGCATGAATAACACATGTAGACTAATCATTGTCAAATTTTATTGAATACGAATCTCTTCTAGTTTTGCATGTTGTATTCCACATGTAAATTGTACGTTGTCAGTAAAATTTGACAGTCTACATGGGAATTTATACCAGACTAAAAATCTCAAGAATTAACAAAGGATTTTGCTTTGTTTGTCAAGCTTGATACTTTTTTTTTATTCAAAAGATAAACTTAATTTGTGTGTGTGAAAAAAAGTGTATTTCTTATGAACTTTTTTATCAAATTTTATGTGAATAATTATATTTAATTAAACTTTTTTTTTATTACAATTCCATTGTCTTATTTTTCGGATTAATATAAGTGAATTTAATAAATCAATTGTAATAATTTGGAGAAACTGTTATTATTTTAAGAGAAATAAATTTAGATACTGGAAGAAACTAATACTAATAGTATGAACTTTTAGCTACAGTTTTTATATTTATATTTATGTAATTATGAACACAAGAAAATTGAATCAACTGCATCCTGAATGGGAAAAACTGTAGATGAAGTAAAACATTTCAGCTATTTAGACACAATTTTTAGTGAAGATGGCAAATTAAATATGGAAATAAACAACAGAATAAACAAAGCTGGTATACTGGTATGTCGACTGAATAAATTTATAGAGAATAAGAAAGGAACATTGTCTTCAATAATTCAGACATATCATAGTTCCTAAACTAGCTCCATGCAAGTGTTCAAACTAATTTTACCTTATGAATCTTAGAGTTGGGTTAGATCAGTTAATCAAAAGACTACAGATATGAGAGTGCCCAAGAAAAATTAGAGGAATGAATGTATGGCATCGATAGCTGAATCATATTAAAATGAAGATATTAAGAAGGAACTTGAAATTTGTTAGGTTCCAGGAATGTATTAGCACAGCTAAATCTAAGATGGTAGTATGGTCAGTTAAATAGAATAGAAGAAGAAAAATTAGCAAAACAGGTGTTTGATGGCAAGAAAAAGACATAGAGGAAAACTAAGATCTAGGTAGACTGCATTAGAAGTGACTCAGAATACCAAAATATAAGATCTCACAACATTGGAGTTGTGACAGATAACAGACTAATTTGGAGGAAAATTGTAGGCAGGAAGTTAGTAATAATCTAAACTTTTCATGTAGTACTATCATAGTATCATGAACAGGAGTTTGTGATACTATGATAGTATCACAAACTCCTGTTCTCAGGAGTTTGGTGGTGATAAGATGGCAATAATTGCGAAGAACTTTTCAGAGAGAGAGAGAGAGAGACCATCAATCTCTCATACCTGCTATTCTTAAGGATTATTACAAGAGACCTCTATTTGGTCAGGGCAGAAATTTGTAGGTCTCTATCATATCACTCCCTCTTTCCTGTTTACTAGCGTTTTCAGTCTCTTCTCATTATCTACATTCCACAGTCCCAATATCATCTTTAACAATCTCCTTTGCACCCTGTATCTGTACCTACAATCCACTATATCTGAATCACCTCAGAAACCAGGATAGCAGATCTATGTACAGCAGTCTAGGTGAGGTCATATCAAAGCCTCATAAAGAGGCAAAATGATTTCCATATCCTTACATGTTGGTGTTTGTTTGAGCATTGCAGTTAGCCTCTGAGTTGTATTTGCAAACTTTGTTATATGGCCCCTGAATTGCAACTTCCTATGTATTAAAAACCATAATATCTCTATCCTTTGATTTTTCTAGCATCTATGTTGCATACACCAGATTTCTCTCTGTATTTTGATGATATATATGCATTGCTTTGCTTTGTTCTGTTATATTAACATTTTTCTTCTTCATCAGCCATGTTTTGCCCATTGTTGGGCCTATCCCAAATCCTTCCTTAGCATTGCTACTAAGTGTCACTATGTCAAAAATGCTGCTGATGTTTGATTTGATGGAAATTTCAGCTTGGTATCTACAAGATGTGATCAAAAAAGTTTACAGATGATAAAATGATACTGCTACATCATTGCTAGGCATGATGTCTACTTAATCATTTGACATCATATGAATGCACCATTGTAGTGTATTTGTGAGAAGCAGTGTCTCGTCAGATATGATTTTGTGCACAAGTTTTTGCTTTGAAGTCCAACTTGAAAGAAGAATGCATGTGCATAAAATTAATTTTCAAACCTGGAAGAAATGTGTGTCACCAGTGACATAGAACTCATGCCGTTGGTGACATTGAAGATGCATATAAATTCTTAAAAATGTTGCTTTGTTGCCAAATTTTATTTTTGCTTTCAATACTGTATATATCATAAATCATAAGATATTTGTCCATTCATTAGTATCTTAGTATTCACTTCATACAACTAACCTGATATCAGTATGATCAGTCACAGAGATGACCAATTTGTAGTAAGCCAAATACTAAGTTGCTAATGAGCAGCTTGGTTGTTTTCTGTCTATAGTGCCCCGACCCTATACATTATGCATAAATTCAATGATTCTTTTATTTCAAAACTAATCTATAAATCAAAATAGACCATGACAGGGCAAACAGTGCTCTCAATACAAAATTTGATGTAATTAGTGAATTTCAAAACTATGGGAAAGAGATTAAGAGTAATTAAGTCTTTTAATTACTGTTACCAACAAATTATGTACACAAGGCAGAAGAATATACTATATGTCTGAATCATGAAGTCATCTCTTACACTGGGACTCTGTGCTAGTGATGAATAATTCTAAACATGTATCCTATATTTTCTTGGTGTGCAGAGAGGAGTAAACAATAAGTAACTTAAATGGCTCTAAAAAATATCAGTGTGGATAGATATAGTTGACTCTCACTCACTATTATAAACACTGAATGATGTAATCACGTAATCACAAGAAAGATATTTATTTAACCAAATATTTCGGTCTGGAAATAGCAGACCATCGTCAGTGGTAATACAAGAACAGTTTAAAAAATACAAGCTAGAATACTAACAATAGATCGTTAAAATTATAACACGCCGCGTGATGTTAAATCACTAAGTATGAAACGGAATATTTTGAAGTACAAACATGATTGAATTTGCTATTTAAAAAAAAAAAAAAAAAAAAAAATTCAGCCTTATGTCGCAAGTATCCTTGAAACAACAGATTATTATAAACACTACTTTAACAAATTTGCTCACTATAATAAACCACACAAAAACTCTGATCAAAACTCGGCAAGTACTCTGCTAAAAGGGATTCACTATAGCAAACTGTTCATATGGTCCTTACAAGTTTCCTGTAGTGAGAGTTGACTATAACTAAAAGGATTAAATGAGAGTTCTTTTAACTCCTGCTGGCAGAGCTAATAGGATCACTTGTCCCCTTCACCAGCTCTATGCATATTGTATGGAAATAATAATAATAATAATAAGCTTTTATTCCCTTATTAGACAGTAGGTGAGGCCTTTTAACCCTATGTAGCTTTTGGAGACTGAGTGGGCAGTTCAGTCTCCACCAGTAGCCAATCAGAGATTGCTGGCCCATTACTATCATTAATTATATGTGGCAACTGATGAAGAGACCGTCAAACAAGTTTTGATATCTTGGTACCTATCCCTAACAGGAATATGTTATCTGAAATAACATGGGTTCTTTGGTCAATTTTCTTGAGTTTACAGGACAAAAAACCCACTTTCCGATGCCAGAGATCAACTTACTCAGGAACCAGTTGAAGAAAGCCTTAGAAAAAGTTCTTCCAGTCAACAATTAGACTTGAACTATAAGTCTATCTTTGGGCGGCCTAGTACAGAGGATGCAAGCACCACTTCCACTGAGTTACACAGTCCTAAAGTTTATAATATTATAAAAATAATAATAAAATTTCTGAAGATGATAAAAAAAAAAAAAGTACCAACTGTTAATTAGAATACATCCCACCTCAAGAAAATAATTTTTAAGCATATTCTGAAATTATTCTACAAAGGATTACTCTCCCTTGATGAGTCTGACTCCTGGAGGTACCTATATAATGATAATTATACTTATCTGAGATGAATAAAATTTGGTAAGTTACACTGTTGTGCATCATCACTTGTGTTATTGTATGTTATTATTCCATAGTACAGCACACATTTTAAACATATTTCTTGTATAGTGATACCTGTGAAGTTTCCTTAATTATATGTACGCATATGCTGCAGTCAAAATTATTATTGTCCATATACCAGCCATTGAATTAAGAGGGTGGTCTGAAAAGTTCTTGGCCTAACAATGAATAAACAAATTTATAAATTCAGAATTATTTTTATTTTTCAATATAATCTCTCCTAAGACTAATACATTTATTCCAGCGATGCTCCAGTCAGTAAGATCTGCAAAATACCCCTCTACAGCTGAAATCACCTCTTGATTCAAAGATAAACGCTGACCAACGAGGAAGAGATAGAAGTCAGAGGGAGCCAAATAAATCTGGGGAATAGGGTGGATGTTCCAACAATTCATAGTGCAGATCCCTTAATTTTCCCATTGCCAAAAACACCTTTCTGGGCAGGAGCATTATCGTGATGAAAGATGTTTTTTTCTTCTGCAAACCAGGTCTTTTCTCACGAATTATTTCATCTCATCTGTTTTTATGTTGAGCCCATACACAGGAGGTTGGTTGTTATGGTACCTATAGTACATTAGTACCGTGTATGGGTAGTGGGTTGGGAAAGGAGGAATTTGTTTACATTTGATTTGAATGACTTTAAATTGTATTCCTTGGGAAACACAGCATGTGGGAGACTGTTTCACAGTGCAGCAGTTGCAGGGATGAAGGAAGAGGAAAAGAAACTTGTTCTGTTTGTTTCTAGGTGTACTGTGAAGTACACCATCACTGTGAAAGGATGTTATGCAGCAGCTGCACGTGTTCCTATGAGCGTAGTACTGGGCGGAGGAATTATTGATGTTATTTCAGATAAGCATTTCCCATGGAAATATTTGTAGAATATACATACTGCAGAAACCATACGTCTCTGTGAAAATGGGGGGAGAGAGTTGGTAAGGGATGGATCATTGATAAGTCTAATTGCTCTCCTCTGTATTGAGTCGAGCATTTTGAGAGAGTTTTTTGGGGCCCCACACCATATGTGGGTGGGAGCAGTATTCAATAGCTGGGCGGATTTGTGATTTGTATAATATTAATAGCTGTTCAGGGGTGAAGTAACGTCTTGAGCGAAAGAGAAATCCTAGTTTTTTTGAGGCTGAGGATGCAATGGTTGTGATATGTTTATGCCAGGAGAGGTTTGATGTGGGGTGATTCCAAGAAGCGAGATCTCAAACTGTCTGGAAATTTGGGTATCATCAAAAAGGATACTGGGAAAAAATGGTTCTTTTTTATGGGAAATAGTACAGAACTGGATTTTATTGGCGTTGAAATTTATGAGGTTATCCGAACCCCATTGTACGATGGCTTGGAGATCAGAGTTGAGGGTGGTGGTGATTGAGGTGAGTTGTGTAGGGTAAGGTTTATCAAATGCAAGTGAGGAGTGTAGTGTGCTGTCATCTGCAAAACTGTGTATTGGGGATCAATTGCAGTAGATCATTGATATATAGCAGGAAGAGGGTTGGCGAGAGGACAGAACCTTGTGGGACCCCAGCATTAGTTGAATGGTGAGAGGGTAGGGAGTCATCCACCATCACACACAGTGTACATCCAGACAGAAAGCTGGCAATCCAACTACAGAAGTCCTGGATCAGACCGATTGATGGTAGTTTGCCTAGTAGGCCTTTGTGCCAGACCCGGTCAAAGGCTTTGGAGATATCTGGTGCAACCACTTGAGATTCGCCAAACCTCTCCATAGCATTTGTCCAGAGATGGGTGACGTGTGTGAGTAGATCTCCTGTTGATCGGCAGTGGAAGAATCCATACTGGCGGTCATTTATTTGGTGGGTATGAGTGTCTTCAAGATAGTGTAGGAGTTGGAAATTGAGGATTTTTTCCATTACTTTTGACAGGACTGAGGTAAGCGAGATAGGGTGGTAATTGGATGGCAGTGACTTGTCATCCTTCTTGGGAATGGGCTGAATATAGACCAATTTCCAGTTTGTGGGATAGATTCCAGTGGAGTAAGAGAATATATATAGGTGACATAGGATAGGGAGTCAGTTGTGGAGCACAAACTTCAGAACAATTGGGGGAATGCCATCAGGGCCAGGAGACTTTTGTGTGTCTAATTTGGAAGTATTTTTCTGATCTTCCTGGCAAAAGGATATAGGAGGCATTGTGTGTTGGGTGTCTGGAATGGTTGGGGGACATTTACCATTGTCAGTTATTCATGCATTTGAAACAAAGTATGAAGCCAGAAGATTGGCTTTTTCTGTGGGTGATGATGCAGAAGAGCCATCTGCGTATGATATAGTGTTGGACAGAAGTTACGGCCAATTGTTTTGGCGAGAGACCAAAAGGCTCAGCTGCCATTTGGACATGCTGCTAGTTTCCTGCTTTTTGCTCTTTCGAACTCTGTTTTGGAAGCATTGAGTGTTATTTTTGCATCTATTACGGACTTCGGTGTAAGTTTTGAAAGAGTATGAGGTTCTTGATTTCAGCCAGTTGTGGTATGTCTGGTATTTCATCTCTACAGCCTTGGCACATCTTTTGGAAAACCAGGGTTTCGTTAGGGAATGTCAGTTCGGAGTGCTGTGTGGAATGTATGTATTCATGCCGGTGAGGATTACTTTGGTAATAAGTTCGGTGCATATATTTGGGTTGGAAGGCCAGAAGCAACAGTCCAACCATGGGAATGTGGCATAGAAGTTGCTGAGGCTGTCCCACTTGGCGCTGTTATAGTGCCAAACTACTCTTGTATGGGAGTGTCTGTGTAAACGTTGTTGCATGGGGGGGGGATGAGCACTAGGTTGTGGTCAGAATTGCCCAGGGGGCTCACTACTTTCACTGTTTATTTGGAGGAGTCATTGGTGAGGAAGAGATCTAGGGTGTTTGGGGAGTGGTGTTGGTTATCTGGTATTCTGGTTGGCATCTGGACAAGTTGTGTAAAGTCGTTAGTGATGGCAAATGTTTCAGCATCTCTGCCTGCAAGATCTGTACAACTGGAGGAGGAAAGCCAGCTAGTGTTGTGGACGTTAAAATCTCCTAGGAGGATGATTTCACTGTTGGGAAAGTGGAATTGGAGAAAGTCAATTTTTAGGGAGAGGAAATTAAAGAACTCAGGGTGGTTGGTTGTGTTGGGGGAGCGATAGAGACAGCAGATGAATTGGACTGAGTGGGAGGGGGATATTTTCAACCAAAGAAGGTCAAAGTTGGGTGATTCTAGGTTGGGTACTCTCTGGCAAGGTATGTCAGAGCAGATGTATGCGCAGACACCACCCTTAGGACGAATGTTATTAAAAAGTGAGTAGTTTGGAAGGTTGAGATAAGTGGTGCTGGGGGGGGGGGGAGATGAGATTTGAGTTTCTGCCAGGAAGAGTAGGTGGGGTTTGGTAGACTGTAGGTGGTAGTGGACACTATTCAGGTTGGAGTTTAGGCCACAGATGTTGGTGAAGTGGATGTGTAGGGTTTTGTGAGTCATATGTTGGACCGCATGGGTCTTGCACATTTCCTATGCGGTGCCTGCATGCTGGTCTCCATGATGGTTGCTAGTGGCATCACTTGGTTTTTTCACCAGTTTATCTTGTCTGTAGTCAAAAAGTTGGTTAAAAGATCGGAATAATATTTCCAGGTTATTGTTTTACGTTCAGGATAATTAATAAATGCCTTTAGCATCCCAAAACACCAAAGTGATGACCTTTCCTGCTGATGGAACCGACTTTGTCTTCTTTGGCGCTGAACAACTGACTTCTGTCCACTGTTTTGACTGCTGTTTGGATTCTGGTGTGTAATGGTGAATCCAAATCTCATCCATAGTAATAAATCGACGTGCAAAATCAGTTTTACGCTCCAAGCACTGTTTAGAGATTTTCGTGCGGGTGAGTTTTTGATCTGCTGTGAGCAAGTGTGGCACCCATTTTGCGCAAAGCTTTTTCATTTACAATTCTTCCTGCAAAATATATCCTTCGTGTTCTTTTGAAATGCCTATAGTCTCAGCAATTTCATGCACTTTGACTCACTGGTCATCCAATACCATATTGTACACTTGATCAATGATTTCTGGTGTTGTTACACTTTTTGGATGTCCTTCATGTGGATCATCTTCAAGGCTGGTACGGCCATGTTTAAACTCGACAGCCCATTTCTTAATTGTCGGAAATGAAGGAGAAGAGTGCCCATAAGCTTTTATGAACTTCAGACGAATTTCTTTTGACGTTAAACTTCTTTTACAAAGAATTTTATAACCGCACGATACTCAGTTTTATCCATTTCAAGGGATACAGACAACACTTTTGTTTCAGACAGCTGTATTAAACAAACTACTTGATAGAATGACTTGCAATTTTACATGGATGCTTATGGCAGATGTACTAACTTAGAAAAAAAAAATCTTGCCAATAGTGTTGCCATCTGTGGTCGAGGTTGAGAACTTTTCAGCCCACCCTCATAGAAATCTTTATACAGGTACGTAAACATCACTTACACATCATAGATGCAAAATAATTAGTCATGTGCCTCACCATATGTTCTAGGCAACTATTTAAGAATGCTGCTGGTCAGTAATCATCAATAGTGTTGATCACAATGGATGGGAAAAAAACAAAGGATCTTTTGGAATTCAATAAAGGGCTTATTGTGGGTGCTCATGTGGCTGGAGCCACATGAGCACCCACAATTTTGAAAACAGAAGAGTTAACTGGTTTCTCAAAAGGTATTTAATCCTGAGTTTAATCAGTGGAAAAATAAGTCATATTGCTTGTCTAAGAGGCATAACTGTGGTCCTAAGACAGTCTGTCAGAATGATATCACTGTCATCTCAGAAGGCTTGTATTGACAAACAGAATTCCCTGTATGTAGGAATTGACTGAAGCATTTAATGAAGGCTGTTCCCCGCACACATATAACCCAAAACTGTGTGCAGGGAATTGAAGAGGATTGGTATTGGCACTTGCTAAAGGAGGTTCTACACAGTATTAAAGTTTCTGATTTAGTGGCCAATATGTATATATTGCAGTGTGTGATAAATAATTTTCTAATCTGTTGCACATGTAATTTTATAATTATTTTAAATATATTAAACTATACGAAACTATTCTTGTTCAGCTACTGTGTCAGTAGCTCATGTTTAGGTTTAATGGAATGAAAACAGCACAATGAAAGAATTAAACACAAATTTAATAGTTCTAGTGTTTTGTCTCTATCACAGATATCATCTGGGTTATAATACAAGAATTATAAAAATACACACACACACAAAGTGGAAAATGTTATGCTGGAAGCCAAAAGTCCTAACATTTGACTGATTGGCAGCCTTATTGGGAATGATGGAGAGTCAAAGAGAGTGTTTCTCAAATCTTGAAAAGTTTCACCCAGACATGTGAGTTAAGATTTGGGTGATTTTTTAAAAACTACTGCTGATTCTAGAAAAAGTCTTTCATTTTAGTATTTGCTGTGGTACCATAATACAAGTTGCAAGAAAAAGTAACCTTGTATACATCTGAAACTGTGAAGAGTGGATAAAGTCGACCAGCTTCATATGAGATTTGAAAGTAGTTTGAGAGAGATTTTTTTAAAAAATTCTAGCTATTTTTATGAGTGGCTCTGGATACATAGAATAGTAATAGTATTGCTATAGTCTGTATGCTGAGAGGGATGTGAGATGTAGGGAGTTATTTTGCAGATTTTTATGGTATTATACTATTGGGTAGAAATAATCGCCAAACTTGATTTCAACTTCCCTGACAACTGAAATTCCTTTACTTGTGTAACTTTCTATCTAGTGGCTACAATGCCAAAAAAAGTTAAAAAGTAGTTGTTCCTACTGTATCTTACATCTCTCTCAACTTATAGACTACAGTAATACTATTACTGTTCCCTATATCCAGAACACTAAAATTTTAAATAAATATATTCTCTGTACTGCTTTCAAACTGCATATGAAGGTGGCTGCCCTTACCTGATTTCCTAATGTGCAGTCTCTCACATCTTAGTTCCAAGTGTATACAAGGTTCCTTGGTTTTGTAACTTGTTATATGTCAGACTGGAAGAATTGCCAACATTTATCTTGAAGAATACAAAAATAACAGTACTGAATAACTATAACAATATTAAATTGCATACCTAAGGTAAGGAGGATTAATCAGGTAGGAGTTGATGGATGAGTAATATCATTAAGCATTTACATATGTACATTAAGCATGAGCTGCAGAAGAAGAAGAAAATGCTGTGTAGGGTATATAAAGAGAAAGGTGACTAGCATGGCAAGATAGGCAAAATCAGATTATGAGAAGAATATCCAAGCAGGCCAAAAGAAATCCCAAAGAGTTCTTTCATTATGTGGCAAGTAAGAGGGAAGAATGACTATGGAAGATTAATTTTAATGAATGATAATGGTCACGAGATGACAGAAGCAGATAAAAGAGTTGAGTGATCACTTTGGAAAGGTATGTCATCCTAGTGAGGTTACTGCTTTAACATATGTGACAGACACTAATGTGGGAACAGGGGTGGATGAATTGGGGGGGGGTCTTAAGATATTGCATAATCTCAGTGTAAATACAACTGTGGGATATCAGCTCAGGTTTTGCAAGAATGTGCAAGTGAATTGGCAAAGCCTCTGACTAGGCTCCTTAATTAAATTTCCAAGTTGTAGCAGGTTTCAAAGAAAATTTTAGCCAATTGAAATATTCTAAGCATTCCAGAGTTATTTTGCATTGCATTGCATGCCATAGTACATTCTCAAATGAAATAACCATTAACTTTAAAACATATCAAAGCCTAGATCAAGATTCTCTCAAGTAGTGTGGTGCAAAAATAACAGTACTGAATAACTACAACAATATATATTATGGAGTAAATGGGTTTATTAACAAAGAAATATATGTTTACACATGATATGTACATCCACAACTATTGGTGGAATCTTAGTCGAATAAAGTATTAACGATGGTAAAATTATGTGCTTGAAATGGGCACCTTGTCTTTCAAGATAGGTTTTATAACGTGTGAAGGTTCACTATCTGTTGGAGAAGAAGGATTGGCACATCTGCTGGACATATCATGTCATCTTTGTTCATCAAGGTTTGAAGACAAGTCATGGTGGAATTCTCATTTTTTCAGCATACCCCAAACGAAGGCATCAAGTGATGTGAGATCAGGAGAACGTGAAGGGTAAGGAGAGAAGTCTGTGAACCTCCCGGAGAAGTTTTCTGATAAATAGGTTCTAGAACCACGTGATGTCTGACAGGTTGCTCTGTCCTGTTGGAATACCTGTGCACAAAAGGAATGTTTTTTGCACAACATCCCATGCAAATCCTGGGTGATGTAGTGTTTGCTATTCAAGGTCACAGTTACATCACCCTCTTCAATGAAGTAGGACCCAATTATGCCATGGCCAGAAACCCCACACCACACAGCAATATTCTTGCCATGAAGAGGGTTCTCTTGGACATACACACTGTCCAAAAAGAAACCGAACTTTTCGAAAATAGAAGAAACTAGTGGCACCACCTGTTGTAATTTTTTGTTGTCAAAAGCAGCAATCTTCATTAGTGTTGTGTCAACTGTTTATGACATTTATTTCATTAGAAGCTGAGTTATAGTGCCAAGAGTGACAGTGTGTTTTGACGAACATCAGAAAATGAGTTTCAAACAGAGAGCTGCAATTGACTTTTGTGTCAAACTTGGTAAACGTTTTACCAAAACGCATCAAATGCTTCAAAAAGCATATGGTGATGAATGCTTATCCCATACTCAAGTTTACGAGTGATTTAAGCGATTTCAAAGTGGTCGTGAGATGCTTGAGGACGACGAAAAGCCGGGCCATCCAAAAACTGAACTGAACGAAGTTAACATCCAAAAGAAATTGCATAATTTCATAAAAGAAAACCCTAAATCGTCTGTGAGATTGATTGAAGATGAATTGGAGATTCCAAAATCAACTGTGCATAACATTTTGAATGAGAGTTTGGGACTTAAATTGAATTCGTAATTTGTTCCCCACGAGTTGACCGACGACCGAAAATTGTATCGAATTGAACATTGCAAAGACCTCATTAAAACCGCTCGTAAGGACTCAAACTTCCTTGAAACAATCGTTAAGGGTGACGAAATGTGGTGTTTTGAGTATGAGCCCGAAACAAAGTGGCTGAGTGGAGACCACAAGAAGAGGGGCATCCGAAAAAAAGTGGCTTGGAGAAGTCAGAAGTAAAGACAATGCTGATTTGGTTCTATGATTCCAAGGGCATTATCCACAAAGAATTCGTTCCGCCTGGCCAAATGATCAATGGTGAATTTTATCTCAAAGTTTTGAAGCGATTGATAGCGAGAATTCGTCATGTATGGCATGAATATCATGATGCTGGTCACTTATTATTATTAATATTTGACACCTCCAGGGAGTCCCAAGACTCATCGACGGAGGGCACCTTCTCTACAACTCTCCGTCTCCACCACTCAACCTCATCCACAAACCGCCTCATCTACACCAACGCCATCTACTGTCCACCATCACCACTTTTGCGCGATAATTCACCATCTCATCGTTCGAACATTGTGAGACAGTTTTTGAGCAAAAACCAAGTTTGTGTGTTGGATCACTCGCCATATTCTCCTGATTTAGCACTCTGTGACTTCTTTCTCTTCCCCCAACTTCATTTGCTGATGAAAAGAAAGTGATACGACACCATTGAAAACATTTAAGCGACAGTAACACGACCCTCAACAGTATCCCAAAAACCGATATAAAAAACCCATTTAACAAATTAATTGACTGTGCCAAACGCTGTATCGACGTTGAGGGAGAGTATATTGATTGAATTAAATGATTTGAATAATTATAATTAGCCTGTTTTATTTTCTATCAAAAGTGGGGTTTTTTTTTTTGGACAGAGGGTGTATTTAGGTCTTGAGAAACCAAGAAACCTGTAGGTTTGTCTGTTTACTTAGATGGAAATGTGCTTCATCCGAGAACCAGACATTATGGAGGAAGGGTGGATCTTCATAGACATTGGCAAGCATGCATGCACAGTATTCCCACTGTGCAGTGTAATCCATTGCTGCTAAACACTGACCTACCTGAATGATGTATGAAAAAGCACCCAGTTCCTTAAGGATTTTCTGTATTCTTTAGCAGCAGAAGACTCCTGGTACATTGGAACCCCTCGATTAAGGAAATGATGACACTATTGCTTGGGGCAATGCTACGGAAACAATGAACAAACTGCTCACAAACATGTAGGCTTGGACCATTTGTTCTACCAACTCAATATGAATGAAAATAATGCTGAACAGTAAACGTCTTCTAATCCTTTCTTTTAGGCTTGCACGGTGATCCGAATGCATTTTTGGAAATTATGGAGACAACTACCGTGTTTGAATAAAAACTTTAGTTTAATATTACTACGCCCGCCCCCCCCCCCCCCCCAGAATATATGGGGTTCCGAAAATACACAAACAAAATGTGCCCCTTCGACCAATAGTGGAAGGAATAGACAGTCCCAATTACCACCTAGCCAAGAAATTAGCAGCAACACTCAAGGAGTTGGTAGGTCATTCCCCCTCCTACATAAAAAACACACAACACTTTATAAACAAAATCAAAAACATAACACTCGACAAAGACGACTTATTAGTCAGTTTTGACGTTTCTGCCCGACATTACGGCCCTCTTTGCCCACGTACTAAAGTCCGGTTACTTTGTGTGGCAAAACAAATTCTACCTACAAAAGGAAGGTACAGCCATGGGCTCACCATTATCCCCCCCAATCGCGAACTTCTACATGGAAACCTTTGAGCAAAGGGCTCTTGATTCTGCCACGCTTCGACCGACAATCTGGCTCAGATATGTTGATGATGTGTTCGCGATCTGGCTGCACGGGCGACAAACGCTAAACACATTCCTCAGCCACCTAAACAAACAACACGAACGCATACAATTTACCATCGAAATCGAAAACCAAAATTCGCTCCCGTTCCTAGACACACTAGTTACACATCTTCCTTCAGGCAGTCTATCCTTCACGGTCTACCGAAAACCGACACACACGGGCCAATACATACATGCGAATTCATACCACCACCCAGCACAAAAATATGGAGTCATAAACACCCTTAAAAACAGAGCCACAACTATTTGCTCTAACCAGCAAGCTCTGAAACAAGAACTAAAAATTATTAGTGACACATTCATAAACAATGGCTATAACAAAAATACTGTCAATAAAATACTCTATAAAACCACAACAAAAACAAATCTAGATTACAGTAAAACCATAGCCATCCCATACATTAAAGGGTTATCAGAACAACAGAATCCTACAACATTATAACCTCAATGCCACCTTTAAACCACCCACTAAACTTAAAACCATATTCAGCTCCTCTAAGGATCCTCTCCTCCCATTAGCACATCCTGGAGTCTATTGCATCCGCTGCACCTCTAACTTACCGTACATTGGTGAAACAGGACGGACAATCCCTATACGCAAGAAAGAACACATTAGACACATTAAATATAACCATTATGGTGAAGCAGGCCTCTCAGACCATGCACTTAACACCTTACACCAAATCAACTGGAAAAGCACCTGCTCCTTACACCGCACAAAAACATGGTACGAAAGAAAATTTAAAGAATCCTGCGAAATCCTGATAAACCACCCAAATATCAACAATAAAGATGGTATGAAAATTCCAAGGATCTGGATGGCACACATTCAGCCAACCTAATATGAAAGATTCAACATAAGTCAGGACTCTAGCCAATCCGCTAGTATTAGAAACCATTCCACTCCAACTGGCTGGAATGATGTTAATATATGTATATAGTAGACAACACAAATAATAGGACTCTAGCGTTGATGTATAAATTTTTTTTTTTTTTTTTTTTTTCTTCACCAGAGGTCAGGACAACAATTGTGGTAGTGGTTAGTCAGTGTCTTTAACGAACCAGTATGATTGTAGTATAGCTTGTTTCTTGTGTATATTTGTACACTCCAGAAGATGACCTTGACATAAAGGTCGAAACGTCGAATTGTAAAATTTTAGTAATATTAAACTAAAGTTTTTATTCAAACACGGTAGTTGTCTCCATAATTTCCAAAAATGCAGTCTTGTCTTCTAACTTCATTGCTACAGCTAAATGTAATGCCACTGATTCTATGCATGCTCTTCTATTAATTCTATTAATGTGCATGCAATCAAACAGAATATCTCATAGCATGTGTACTGGGGGTGGAGGGGGGGGGGAGTGTCAAAGTTCAGTTTTTTTTTTTTTTTTTTTTTTTTTTTTTTTTCCTCCACCATACCATATTATTGGATACTAGGTGAATGTCAAAATTAGGATACAGAACAAAGTATTCAAATAACAGAAATTAATTATAATTAATTTCTGTTATTTTTAATTAATAAAAAATAAATAATTATTTATTAGTTAAAATTCCTGTGGCTTGTTGTATCCATATTTTTTAATTAATTACTGATGAAAACCATGTAAAAAAAAGTAAAATTTTTCAATAAAATAACTAGTTTTGTACACCTCTACAAATATAAAGAGGTATTTTACAAAGAGGTTTCTGAATTACAAACTGTTATTTTTGTAATGCAATAGATGTTGAACATGGGAACAAGATATTATGTGTGGATCCTTTGTATTCTGCCCAGGGCTGATTAGGCCTTAATTTTTATTACACTGGGTCAGACATCACATCTTGCTTGCTTCCTTAAATTTACATGCATAATTATTGAATTCTGTGTATGGCATTTTAGTGAGTTGCCAGTTTGACTTGATGATTTTCATTGGTGGTGTGAAAAGCTAGTCAAGATTTATATTCTCATTTCTTCTTCACATCTCTGATGTGTTCTCTTTTGACAGATTGCCCTTCAGTCCAATGTAACAAACACTGCAATTACAATAGATTTTGTTTATTCCTGGTCTCTTCACAGGCTGATTGAAGTTATTTTGGCAATCTTAACATCATGGAAACTTTTTGCTTCCTTAAACTTTAAAGTTAAGTTGTAAGATTTTTGCTATTTTGTCTGTAACATTTTTGATGTAAGAAACTGTGCTTTTGTAGTCATCAGGTTGTCGTTGAAGCATGCAATAGTTTATTGGAGATGTTGGTAATAGTTCTGATGTTGTAATCATTTTTTTGAAAATTGTCTTTAATATAAGATATTTCTTTGTTTCTTGTATCACTTGATATAATAATGGCTCTCTCATTGTGGATTTTGATGATGCCTTGTTTTTGTGCTAGATTGTGGTGGGGACTGGCATGTGGATAACAACTGGTATTGAATTTTTTTTCATAGGTGTTTGTCACGTTGATCAAACTGGGTGATTTGACAAAGAAACGAGAATATAAATCTGGATTTACCTTTTCACATCACTAATGAAAACCATCAAGTCAATTGGAAACTGACTAAAATGCCCCTTCATGGAATTCGGTAATTATGTACACAAATTTTATAAACAAGCAAAACGACATAATATCCAACCCTGCATAATAAAAACCAAGGCCTTAGATCAACTCTGGGCTGCATACACAAAGGATTTGTAATAGTGAACCATATATATGATATCTGATTCTAACATTCAACATCTGTTGTGGGTTGAAGGAATTAAAAAATAACAGTTTGTAATTCAGAAATCTCTTTGTAAAATACCTCTTTAAATTTGTGTTTTGTCTCAATCTGAAGAAGTACAGGATAGAGCTATATAAAAGTAGTCATTTTATTAAAACGTTATACTTTTTACGTGGTTTTCAGCAGTAATTAATTAAAAAATATTGTTTTTTTTTTTTTAATTAACATGTTAGGATGGACACTTCCCTAATACTTTAACTTTTCTTGAAAAGTTATTCTAGCTTAAAGAAGTTTCTATGGAAACTGTATGCTTGATGAGCCTTGATTTGTGTTAAAACTTTTTTCCATCCATGTGCTCGGGAATTCTTAGAGCTTCTGCAGATTTTTCTAGCATAAGAAATGCTGCTTGAACATTGGCAGTTTTGCACCAGCTTTTGAGGGGTGGTCTGAAAGTTAAATTTATCAAGAACTCTGATAATCCATTTTGAGATAACTTTGCTATAGGCAATAGCCAACCTTGTACTTCTGACAGTGTAGTAATGAAAGATGAATAGCTGTCAGTGATAATCTGTGCATTTAATTGCGTCTTTTATAAATCTAACTCCTTTTGGAGTGATGCAGCTGAGGAATTTATCCTATATAGTCAAGTAATTTTTATGATCCATAATTTTGAAAAGAATACTTTCTGGAGTCCGTATAAGTATACAGGGTGATTCCACATCACCTGTCATCAATTAATGTTTAAAGACATTAATAATAATAAACAGGTCCAGAAACTTTGAATTTCTGAGATATGGCCCTTTGTAGTGGCAGCATGAATGCAGGACTCACCATTGACAGCCTAATGTGCCCAAAAGCTTCTGGCTGGTGTCTGATGGCAGTGCATGGTACATTACTGCATTTCATCAACATTCTCACGGGGTTGTAGTACAAAATGATTTTAAATGGTCCCACAAATAAAAATCCACTGGATTTAGGTAAGGTAACCAATGAGGTCACATAATTGGTCCACTTCAACAATCCATCTTTCAGGGAATCTTTAATCAAGATATCCTCTGGCCTCATGACTGAACTGTGGTGTGGCTCCATTATGTATGAACACTGTTTCTCCTTGTGTCAAAGGACCATCCTCAATCACTTGAATGAAGATGTTTTCTATCAGGAATGGAAAATTGCTGCTGACGCCTTGTGTGAATAACTGCATGTGAATTTTGATTAACCCAAGTGTAATTTGTTGTGATAATTGAAAATACCATTGAGTGAACATTGCTTCATCTCTGAAAAGCACATGAGAAATTGTCAGTCCAATATATATGCTACTAAAGAAATCAGTGATTATGATTGTTTAGTAAAAATGTGTGAAATTGCTGGAAAAATGCTATGGGTAATGATTTTCGTGTTGGATCATCCACACAGCTGCCCAGGAGACACCCTCTTCTGCTAGTGTGTGGATTTCATGTGACTAGATGTAGTATGTTTCCCTCAGTTTCCACTGCACTCATAGTTCTTCATCTTTCCTTCATTTTGTGATGCAGTGTGTCATGCTCACAAAGACAGTGATGAAGATGAGTGAACATTCGAGAGCACAGAATTCTGTGACTAGAGAGTGCATTTTGTGAAGCTCACTTGCTTTCTGTGCATTTCTGAAATATATGATGCATTACAAAAATGCATCATATATTGCTAATTCAGTAATATTGAACTTACCCTCCATTGGCATTACCAGCGCATTACTTTGAAACAGTGAAACAAATAGCATCTCCCATTCAGGGTGAACCTGTTAGACTGAACACAACTCCAGACATGTACTGCATATGATTCTGGTTGTTTACAATCATATTGACTCATCGAGTTGCATCTGTCTTGCTTGTCAGCATGTCCAGATCCATGTTTATTGGGTGTTTTATTAGTTTTGAGGTATATTCTGCACCTCCAAACTAAAATAACCTTTAAAATTTTATAGAGCTGTGTTATTGGGCTCACAGAAGAAGAACATCACTTTGTTCTCACTTCATTAAGGTGTCATGTGGATTACTGCATGTTACATATAATAATATGAATTGGATGTGAGGAGAGATTTTGTCATATCCTTTCTGTTATGAATTTAATCATCAGTAGTTATTTAACTTAAGAATTGATTCGGTTCAATTCTGAGTAGGAAAAAATAGCAAATACGTTATCAAAATATAGCCATATGTTAGGAATATGTTGTTAAATGATAACTATTCTTTGAGATGTTCTGTGAAGTAATTTGCCTAGGGGTGGAGATATCGAAGAGTCAGTACAAAAACTGTCATGCTTCTTTTCCTTCCATTTAAAAAAAAAAAATTCCTCCATTGTCACATAATGGTATCTACCAGATTCCATGTTTGTGTATCCTTTCTTATTTCAGCTAAGCTGCCAGATCTGCAGAGATAAGAATGTCTGAACACATGGAATACATAAGGTTCTCTCAGTCCAAGAAATTGGGACTTGCCATGCATGTAAGTAATATCCACTAGGTAGTTGATACATTAGAATTAAACGAAGGCTCTCCATAGAAGCCACTTTAAGACAGACAAAATTTTGAACAACTGTTCAAACCTCATCGAGAATAATTTTATGAACCCAGCCTAACTTTGGGTAATCATCAACCCATGCCATTTAATTCTTTTAAATTTAATCTGTTAATTTATTCTCATCTGTTTATTTTAAATTTGGTTGTTCTGTATCTTGGCAGTATTACTTTCTTGCATAATGAGACCCGTGAAGTACCCATAATTATAGAATCACATATGTACCAGTAAAAATTAATTTATCGTGGAGATATTTTATCTTATGTATCATAAGACATCATCAGTGTGATGTCTGAACAAACAAAGAAGAAACAAAAAGCTTTTACTAAATGGCCCAACCCAAGAATAACATGGAAAATAATTAACAGCTCTCCTATATAGCAACCTAGACAAGAAGTCCACAGAACTCCTATACCATATATTAAAGACCTTTCTGAATGAGTAGCAAAAATATTTGAGAAAATATAAACTCATTGCTACCTGCAAACCCATCAACCAAATTTATAATTTGTTGCCTTCTCCAAAAGACAAACTCTCACCATTGATGATATTTGGCATATACCAAGTACTTTGTTCGTGCAATTTGTCTTACTATGGTCAAACAAAAAGATCAGTCAATAAATGTGTTTATGAACATCAAGACCACATTTGACTCATCAAACCTCTCAAATCTGGCCTGGCACAACATGGGATTGAAAATGCTAGCCATATAATCCATTGGGAAAAAACAAAGTGCTGAAACCTTACTTCATTGAGCTAACCCCCAGTCATAAATACTAGTTTACCGTTCCTAAAGTGTGGGAAATTGTTATCCTTAACTGTGTTAAGTAAATTTTTAAAATCAAATTATCTAATTTTATTTTCCATTCAATAGTTTATAACCAATGAAAATGATGCGACTGCATATATAGAGGGATTCTAATGTAATGCATGTGCTCTACTGTTTCTTTTATTCAAATTTCTTACTGTTGTTCTCTTCATACTGATGATGCCCTGTGATATGCAAGACGAATTATCTGTACAGTAAATTAAATTTTACTGTGGTGCACATGTGATTCTATAATTAGCAGTGTTATTTGCATAGCATCAACAGTGGCCAGAAGAATTAACTTTGGTTCATGTGGATCATTATTTTCTGTGTGCTTCAAAGTTAACAGACTGTGTTAGCTCACTCTGAGGATACTGATTTGTTCAACTGAAACGTATATATCAAAAAACTAATCTTTAAAGGTACCTGTAGCATAACAATCAAATAAAACAAAACAAAACATAACCACAGTAATAAACTTTAATGAAAAGCACAAAAGAACAGAAATCAATCAGTTTGCCAATTAATATATATATATATATATATATTATTTCTCTAGCATGTAGCAATCATTTTAATTGATAAACCTATTGTTATATTTACTTTGTTTGATCTACTGTGAATTTCAGTATATCAAATAGTATGAAATATCCATGCTTTTCATTAAAATTTATTACTGTGGTTATTGTTTTTGATATACATTTCATTTAAATCCTTTTTGAAAAAGCAGCCAGAATAAAGAAATTAAAACTACATAAAGAAATTAAAACTACAATAGCATGAAATATAAAAAGATTAGCTTTGCTAGGAGATAAAATAATGAGGTAAAATATTAAAAATGGAATATAAAATTAATGGTTCAAACTTTGTATTATGCCAAGAGAAGGCAGATTGTTATTGTCTTTTTTCTCTCTGCTTTTGTGTCTCCCCTCTCAGCTGCTGTTATCACTTCTCTAAGCTTCAGTTTATTATACTGATACAAATATTAGGAGCCTTTTTTTGGATATATTAAATTTTAATATTATTATTAATTCTTATGTTGATACAGTATTTTTGGAGGATTATTCATGATGACAAATTGAGGAAAGAAATTAGCTACAGATACTTCCTCAAATTTGAAGCTCTGTAAATATTTGAGAACCATGCTTTGTGGTCAGGAGTGTTGTAAAATGGGAAAGCGGATGGGGGGGGGGGGGAGTATTCAAGAATCCTGAAAATTGTATTATGTAAATTTATTCAGGTGTTATAAAAAAGCAGATTTATGTGGCATGTTGTGTGGAGTCAGGATATCTAAGCATTATAAAATTCATATTTATAGCATAAATTGTGTTGCAAGAGAAGTCACAGATAAGGGGTGACAGTGCTTTTTTTTTTTTGTTTTTAGGACAATGTACTTAGAAATTTGTAACATTCAGTAATTCTCTACACGTTTATATAGTATATGCAAATAAGCTTAGTTATTCAATTAAATTTACATTTTTCACCACACCTGTGGTTGCAGTATTTCCTGTATAAAATATTTCTTAAAAATTATCATTATATTTTTACTTATTTTTAATATAAACTTGTACAGTAAATTTATGCTTAATAAACTGTGTTATATACTTAACTTGCCATTCTTATTCCAAAAACATCATTACACTATGAAGTAAAAATATCAGTAAATAATTAAGTTTTTCTTTTTGTTTTCTTTTAATTTTCAGTTTTTCCTGCTAGCAAAGAATGAGTAACAGCATCTACTGTTTTGCAAAAAAGCACCGAGTGGTGGTATGGGTAGGACCAAGAAATGGATTGTTATACTTATAAATGAATTCCAGAAATATAAATAAAGGAGATGGAATTGTTGCATTGATATGAGGATATCCTGATGGGAATAGAAATGGAAGAATATGTTTTGAAATGGAAGGAAAGAAGGGGGGGGGGGTTGATGATAGAATGGGAATTTTGTCCGTACAAGGTCCATATACATAGAGAAATAGTGGCAATGATTTTGAGACAGTATAGTTGAAGATGACAGATGAAGAAAACATAGACTTTAGGCCAATGACTATGGAGGATGGGGATAAATGTTTAAGCAAACTGGCTTAGTGAACAAGAGAAGGGTGATTATTATGCATAATTTTAATTATGATAATATTGATTGGGATGAAGCTAGAATATCTGGAAATAAAGAAATTTCTCAAGTTTTTGAAGGACAACTATCTTAGTCAGGATATAATGGAAGGTACACAAGAGTTAAGATTGTTACATCTGATCATATCATCAGAGGATGTGATTGTCAATAGCTGATCTTCCTCCATTTGACAAGAGCAGCCATTAGGTGATTACCTGGTTGCAGTCAGTCATATTAGAACTTCTATGAGAAAAATATATATGTGAAACTACAAGGCCAATGATTATTTGGGGGAAGAGGCAGAATATTTAACAGCAAAAATTACTGAGTATTCCAGATATAACAAGGACAAACTAAATAAGGGGAGTAAAATAGGTGAATGAAGAGATTAAGCATGCAATTTGAAAAAGGCAGCTTTAAGGGGGCAAGAGTAATAATCAGTTGGATTTTGTAAATGCTTTTGATAGACTGCTGCACAACAAACTGTTAAATAAATTTGAAATGGTTAGGATTGGATAACAGATTTCTGAGTTGGGTCAGTGACTGGCTATCAGATAGGTATCAGAAAGTTGTATATGGGGTGCAGTATCCCAAAAGAGGAAGGTCACCAGTAGTGTGCTGCATGGGTCAGTTTTGGGACCATTGTTATTCAGTTTGTATGTTAATGATATTGGGATGGGTTTAACTAGTAATATGTAGCTGTTTGCAGATAATGCAAAATTGGGGAGAGCAATGCAGAGTCAAGCGGATATTATGGCCTTACAGGAGGACTTGAATAGATTTCATGAATGGGCAGGTAAGTGGAACTGTCAGTTCAATGTTGCAAAGTGTAAGCTTTTGAAATTTGGTAAGCAATGATGAGATGCAAAGTATTCACTTGGTGGGGAAACTTTAAAGGAAGTAAAGGAAATGAGAGATCTGTGAGTGGTGGTGGACAGGGACCTGAAATTCAGGGACCATGTTGCACAAGTTGTGAAGACATCACATCAGATAATGGCAATGATGCAGAGAACCTTGACATGCAGAAATAAAAAAAGTTATGATGCCATTGTATAAGGCATTGATCAGGCCTCATATGGATTATTGTGCACAGATCTGGTCGCCGGGTTTTCATGGTGACAAGGATATTTTGGAAAGGGTCCAGAGAAGATTCACGAAGGTTGTCAGTAGTCTTTGGAATGTGGAGTATGAGTACAGATTGAGAGAATGTAAGTTGCTAGTCAGGGATTGTTATCAGGTTGACGTGGAAAAGACTTTTCATAGAATTGGAGGGGGGGGGGGTAGAACAAGAGGCCATTTCTGGAAACTGTATAAGGAGAGTATGAGGAGAAGGTTCTTTGCATGGAGAGTGGGTGGTAAGTGGAATGCATTGCCTGAGTGCGTTGTATTTATTTATTTATTCATGTGGGGTTCCCCTATTCCTCGACCACCCCTCCTAATGAGGGATTAAGTGCTATATCCTATGACTGTAGCCTGTGTATGTTCATGTGGCTGATTTGCCTGCTTGCAGGATGAAACACCCCAGATTAACTGGTGGGAAAAACCCTGCTGTCCATGCCCAAGACTGGCTAATTTGGCTATGGCTGAGAAAGATCCTTGAGCTCCTCATGTTGTCGACGGGAATTGAACCTAGGACACTCCTTCCCCAGGCATATGGTTGCAAAGCGCATAGCTACTAGGCTAACCATGCGGATGCCTGAGTGTGTTATGAATGTAGATACGTTGAATCAGTTTAAAGCACAGATGGATGAGCATTGTTTGCAATAGTGTGTACCTCCAACAATGGGTCTCTGATGTTAATAATAATATGCATAATATAAAGAGCTGTTTTGATGATTAATGCAATAGATTATATACTAAGAAGTTAGTTGTATTTTTCAAGTTGGTATCAGTTAACTTTAAAGAGAAATGTCATTTAAATGGATTAACTGTTTTGGAATTTCATATTCAGTTGAATATGTGAGCTTGAAGTGCTGTTTGGAATGATTCTAAAGTTTATGATTTGTATTTGAGAAAAGTATAGCTGCTCATCATATGTTTAAATGAATTGATGTTTGATAATAATATAAAAGATGAAAAACCAGCAAGTAAATGGAACAATTATTGTACCCATATGTTAGCTGCCTTTTGTCAGTTATTTTCAAATGAAGTCCTTGTCGATGTGACATTAGTGTGTGAGGAATTAAGCTTACAGGCTCACAAAATGGTGCTATCACATATAGTCCTTTCTTTCAGAGTTTACTTATTGATCAATCTTGTAAACATCCCCCTGTTATCATCAATGACATGAAATTCACTGATCTGAAAGCAGTTGTAGACTTTCATGTACAGTGGTGAAGTGAATATTTCAAAAGGCTAGCTTCTTGCACTCATAAAGACAGCATCGTTCACCTGTGACATCTTTATGATGTCACAGGTGAACAATGGGGTGATTCCTATATCATGCAACAGGGAATAATTCAGCAGACTAAGTTTTCAGACATTTCACACCCAACTGCAGTTGGGTGTAAATACAGAATCTTCTGCTACTGGAAAAAAGGACATAATGATTGACTATCTCCACAAGATTCTGATGCTATATGGTGAGGTTGAGCATATTGCATCAGAATCTTGTGGAGATAGTCAATCATTATGTCCTTTTTCCATACCATCTGATCTATCAATGTCCAGTTATATTTTGCAGACTCAGTGCAAGGTATCAAATCAAGTGCCTTGGTATCGTTTGAAGAACCTTTTGTATCACCTGTTGCTTTTTATTCATAAAATGCTTGTTATACATAAAATGCTCAGGTGTTGGATAAGTTGGCACATGCTCTCATCTTCAGGAGGAATGTGATCCTAGCCTTGGTGCACAGGTCTTGTCTTTTACTCGAATAAATCAAAAACAACATGGGGAAGAGTTGTCACTGTTAAGAAGATGGAAAAAATTTCTTGTGACTCAAATAGTAAATGTATAAAGGAAGAGGTGAAGAGAGGACCCATAGACCTGGTCACAACAGGAATACTCCAGGATATTTATGAGGAGGCAGTACCAGTTAATGGAGTAAACTTTACTCCATTAACTCAAGTATCCCTTTCTAATTAATGTGTAAACCCTGCTGTGACTCAGAAATCATTTTCCAAAGATGCAAAGATTAATGTTCACTGTTCTGAAATGTTGGGAGGATCACAATTCAGAGAAGATACAGTAATTGACATTGAGTGACCTCCATTATCACAGATGACAACAACAGATAATCTACCTCCTGATAGAATGCATTCAAGAATTAATTAAATCCATATAATAAGCAGCCTGGTCTTACCACTGTTGAATTAGTTGACATTCCACCTTATCTCAAAGTATCGGGTTATGTGAAGATGTCATGCATTAGTTCATTGCTCTATAGTCCCTGAGTTTACTATATCCACTGAGATTACTACTTTTAATGATCCTTTGCATCATGATATAGTCCGACCACAGAAGGGAGAGCTCTCATTGGTGGACTGCCAAGAAGAGTCAGTTCATGTTGAAGGGGAGAAAGAAATAAGGCAATGTACAAATTGGTCACCATCACGCGAAATCACATGCTTTATAAGTAAAATTCTCCTCCAACTGTTATACAAGTAAAATAGTTACCACTTTAAAAACTACAATGATCATAAAAGAGAAGTTAATTTTCCAACGTGTAATAATAAATAACTATCGCACAATACGGATTGATTACCCTATTATCGGAATGGATTCTCCTTCTGTTGACATGCGCAGAAGTGTCAGAGGTTCTCGTATCTGTGGGCGTACTATAATAATAATACTAGTTCCATGATGTATGAAGATACACCTGAGATGCCTGCTATCACCAGGTCAGAAATTCCTAAAGTGTCTTCTAGGGATATTCTTTCTGTAGATCCGGACATGAAAGCAGAGATGGTGAGATGAACATATTCATACTGAAATGAAGAGAATTACAGATATGCATGGAATAATGAAAAATGAGCATCTAAAAGTATTGGGAGACAGAAATCAGTTCTCACCTATGAGTGTTTGAAGAATGCAGTGGTCAACGGTTCATCCTATATCAGCAGTACTAATCCACAAAATTTTACTGTGGATTCTAAGGCCCATGAAGATTGCATATCATTTCTTTCTGGTCCTGTATTATTCACTTGTCATTCATGGAAAAAGAAATAGAGGTATTCAGAAAGGAAACAGAAGATTTGAGGACAGTGAAAGGAAACATTAGGATGCTTCATATAAGATTAGCTAATATAAAACTTAAAGAGGAAATGAAACTTTGGATGGAGAAGTATGAATGTAAAACATGGTGACATGAGATCAATATTTGGGAGTGTTGGGAATGAGAGAGGGAAGGAGGCTGGTGTAGGTGCAAATAAAAGCATAGATGGTGTAGATAATGATAAATGTAATGAGAGAGATAACTTGCTTACATGTAGTCTTTCATAGGACAAAACATAAGTTTGAGAGACTGAAGAAATGTTTGGTGTGTAGTGCTGCTGCTGCGAAAAGAAAGAAAAAAGAGATACCAACAAAAAGAAAAATGCTCGTCAAAGAAAGTTAGTAAGAGTAGAATGAGAATTTTGTATGGCAATTCTATAACAAGAGGAGTATTGTGTGAGAGAATGATGAAATTGTGTTTTCCAGATACAAAGATTAATGACATTAGTGGTGCTATTAGCATGCGTAAGGGTAAAATGAGAGAGTTAATTGTTTTGGCAGGTACAAATGATCTGAAAGAAGAAAAGTATGTTATGAGGGAGGACATGAAAAAGTTACTGACTGTAGCAAAAGAGAAGAGTGAGAGTGTAAAGATCAGTCTGTTGCTGCAGTATGATTAGAGGTTGAGTTGCAAAGAAGGGCCATCATTGCAAATGATTCAATGTATAGATAGTGTAAGAGGAATAGAGTGCAGTTTCTGGATGTGTGGAATGAGTTTGGTGGTGGCTGAAAGAGTTTGTCCTTAAATGGATTTAGTTTTATGAGTCTATAGCAAGTGCTTCTGACTGTAGCAGGCTTAAATGTGCAAAATCGGGGAAACTAGAGTTGTTAAGGTGTTAAGTTGTTAAGGGAGGAAGCATGTGAGTACCAATAAAGCAAATAGGTGTATAATTGGTGAGAAATGCAGACTTCAGTCTCTGAGGCAGTAAATAAAAGTGGGATTGTGGGTACATGGAAGGTTAATTATGGACCTATGAGGTTTATATCATTCATGTTTGCCAATGCCAGAAGTATTAGGAACAAGGAGGAGGAGTATTTAGCACCTGGTTAGTTCTTATTGGCCAAATGTTATTGGTATTAGTGAGATGTGACTGACTAAGGATGATGTAATTATAGGCATAAAAAGTGATGGTTATATGAGGGTGGTCTGAAAAGATCTTGCCCTCAACCATAGATGGCAACACTGTCGGAAAGATTTTTTTTTTCTAAGTTGGTACATCTGTCATAACCATCCATATGAAATTGCAGGTCATTCTATCAAGTAGTTTGTTTTATACAGCTGTCTGAAGCAAAAGTGTTGTCTGTATCCCTTGAAATGGATAAAACTGAGTATCGTGCGGTTATAAAATTCTTTGTAAAAAAAGTTTAACCTCAAAAGAAATTCGTCTGAGGTTCATAAAAGCTTATGGGCACTCTTCTCCTTCATTTTCGACAATTAAGAAATGAGCTGCCGAGTTTAAACATGGCCGTACCAGCCTTGAAGATGATCCATGTGAAGGACATCCAAAAAGTGTAACAACACCAGAAATCATTGATCAAGTGTACGATATGGTATTGGATGACCGGTGAGTCAAAGTGCATGAAATTGCTGAGACTATAGGCATTTCAAAAGAACACAAAGGATATATTTTGCAGGAAGAATTGTAAATGAAAAAGCTTCGTGCAAGATGGGTGCCACGCTTGCTCACAGCAGATCAAAAACACACTCGCATGAAAATCTCTGAACAGTGCTTGGAGCATAATAAATTTAGTTTAATTCTTTATCCAAGTGTAAGCAAACAGAGTTTGTGCCTGAAGTATCTTCAGGACTGAGGCAACTCGTGGTAAAGGTGGATCAAGTTCTCATCACTCGTTATCTTAGTATCTCTCATAATGCAAAGCACATCTCCTTGCAGACATGCATTAAGGGAAGGGCCACTACCCAGACCGGTTTTGACGTTTAGTGAGGCATAATGGGAGATACTAAGACAAGGAGTGATGAGATATTGGTCCACCTTTACCACGAGTTGCTTCAGTCCTGAAGATACTTCAGGAGCAAACTTAGTTTGCTTACACTTGGATAAAGAATTAAACTAAATTTATTACAGTCTAACAAAGTGGAAAAAAACTTCCAAGTGCTTGGAGCATTTTAACAAGAATAAAACTGATTTTGTGCATCGATTTATTACTATGGATGAGACTTGGATTCACCATTACACATCAAAATCCAAACAGCAGTCAAAACAGTGGACAGAAGCCGGTCGTTCAGCGCCAAAGAAGACAAAGTCAGTTCCATCAGCAAGAAAGGTCATGGCATCGCTGTTTCGGGATGCTAAAGGCATTTTGTTTATTAATATTCTTGAAAAGGGTAAAACGATAACCAGGGAATATTATTCCGATCTTTTAACCAGACTAGACGAAAAAATTTGTGAGAAAGATCTGATTTGCAGAAGAAAAAAATCATCTTTCATTAGGACAATGCACCTGCTTACAAAAGTGTTTTTTCCTCGCTGGTCAGCGTTTTTTCTTCAAATCAAGAGGTGATTACAGCTGTAGAGGGGTATTTTGCAGATCTTACTGAGAACACTACAGAGCGGGATAATGGCACTGAAGCATTGCCGGAATAAATGTATTAGTCTTAAGGGAGATTGTTGAAAAATAAAAATAATTTTGAGATTTGAAATTTGTTTTTTCATTGTTAGGCTGAAAACTTTTCAGACCACCCTTGTAGTATTTTTAGGACAGATAAAGCCAAATAGGATGGGGGGGGGGGGGGTTATTACTGATGACATCAGTTGAGTTGAAGCCTAAAAGAGTGCTAGTAACAGGAATTCACTAAAATATAAAAATGTTTTTGAGGCTGTCTGATGTGAGATGCAAGCTAATCTGATAAATTATTTGTTTGGCTGCTGCTACAAGCCAAGGAATGCAAAGGATAATGTTGATAATATGTATTAGCAAATGAATTCAATAAGCAGAAGGAGGGTAATTATTATGGGTGACTTCAATTATGGGGATATAGATTGGAAGGAGGAAAAGTCATATGGCAGAAGGAAATGAAATTTGTGCAACTTCTTAGGAATAATTATCTAAGGTAGCATGTAATGGAAGGTACAAGGAGAATTAGAGTACTGGACCTTGTGATTACATCTGAGGATTTGTGTACATCTGAGATGGATATATTGCTGCCAGTCAGCAAGAGTGATCATTCAGTTTTTTTGACCCAGGAGGTGGCTAAGCATGTGGAATTTTTAGTAAAGAATGGTTTGATGTAGAATTGCAAAGCTGGGACTACAAGAAACTTAGAAAATTGTTTGGAATGGTAGCATGGGTGAATATACTTCAGGGAAAAGATGTTAGTAGTGTGTGGGAAGTGGTAAAGGGATGGTTGTTTGAAAGAACAAATAGAACAAATTAATAAACTGGGAATTAAAAGGATGAGTTACAGCATTAAGCAGAAATTGAAAGAAAGAGAAGCATGTGGAAGAGATTCATAGATATAGCAAGAACCCATGAGCAGTATAAAGCACAGGCCAGAAAAGTGACTTGTATGGTAAGGAAGGCAAAATTAGAGTATGACAGGCGATTAACCAAAAGAGCCAAGAGTAATCCAAAAGAGTTCTTTCATATAAAGAATGACCACATTAGAATGGTTTTGAAGATGGTAGGGAAGTGACTGAACCAAGTGAACTAGTTGAATTATTGAGTAATCATTTTGCAAGAATGTATCATCAAGGTGATGATATTATGTAATAGATATGACCAGGATGGATGTGGAAGTATGGATAGAGGAAGTTGATGTACATAAGAAATTACAGAATCTGGATGTCAATACGGCTATGAGTTTGGATGATATATCGGTTCGTGTATAACGAGAATGTGCTAGGAAATTAATAATTCCTATGACTAGATTGTTTAATATGAGTCTCAGCTTGGGTAGGGTCCTAAGGGAATGGAAGGAGGTAAAAATAGTTCCATCGTATAGTAAAGACAAAATTCAGGAATGGAATATTGTACGAGGGACAGCATGGCTTTGTGAAGAGTACATCATGCTTCAGTAATTTACTTTCTATAATAGGGTGGCAGTTGAGTTGGATAAAAGTAATTGCTATGCAGTCATACTGTTGGACTTCACAAAGACCTTTGATAAGATACTGCTTGGAATCCTGATACATAAATTACATTAAATGGATATAGAAATATAATATATACATTTCTATAATATAATATATATAGAAATAGAATATATACAGTGATGTAGATAAGGGATTAGTTGATGGAATGATACCAAATAGAGGTCTATGCAAGTGACAGTCCTATAGAAGGTCTGTGACTAATGGCATGCCACAGGCCATTAGTTTTTTTTTTTTTTAACTTTTTTATTACTGATACAGGAAATTGATCTGAAAGGAAATATTCAGTTGTTTCAGATGATGCAAAATTAGGTAGAGCAATAGTCAATAAGACTAATGTTGATTAGCCTTATTGACTATTACATGATGATTTAAATACTGACGGTATGGGGGGAACAGAAGAACGAGTGTCAATTTAATGTGGCAAAGTGTAAGGTATGCATTTTGGAGTGATGATTACTGTTTGTGTGCCATATTGATGGGACTGTACTCTAGGAACTTGATAAAGCCAGGGATTTGGGTTTTGGTGGATAGGGAGTTGAAATTCAGAGGGCATATTGCAAAAGTGGCTAAAACAGCTCATAGGATTGCCTGGTTACTGAAGAACACTTTGACATGCAGAGATAAGATTTTTTATTCCATTTTTATAATGCTTCATCTGGATTATCGTGCACAGATCTGATCGCCTGGATTTCTTGGAGGTGTTGGATGAGTTGGAGTGGATTCAGAGGAGAGTAACTAAGATGGTGGCAGGACTGTGTGATGCTCCATATGTGAAGAGTTGGAAGATTTGTGGGTTACAGAAACTAGTTGATCAGGGCGGTTTATAGCAGTGCTTCCCAAACTTATGGATGTAAAAGCCCCCTTTGGAAAAATTAAATTATTTCACGGCACCCCCATCAAAAAAAAAAAAAATTCGCAATACAGACATATATTATTATAATATTTATTGTATGTATATTCAATATTCAAGAAATTGATTGTTTTTCCCTACTCATTCTAAAGTATTTCAATAAATATAGTTTAGTATTTAATTAATCGAAATTATTCAAAACATCTTTATTCCTCCATTGATATTTTCGCATCCAGATATATTGTGATTCATATGTACGATGAATGTGCCAAAAATTATTTTAATAAAGTTTAAAGTTTAAAATGTTTTAAGACTAAGTAATTTTTTTTTATCTTAAAAGAAATGTTTCATGTGCTTGTACTGCAAATCTACAAGAACATTATATCTATCTGTATAAAAATATAAGATAATACAAGTAACATACACAGCAAATATTGCAAAAATCAAATGAAAATATTACATTTTTAGCATCTTACATACACATTTGACATGGCACATTATCTTATATTTTTATATAGATAGATGTATTGTTATTGTATATTTGCAGTACAAGCACATGAAACGTTTCTTTTAAGATAAAAAAAAATCTACTTAGTCTTAAAACATTTTAAATTTGTTTTCATTATTCCACGGCTCCCTCAACAAAAGAAATGGTCCCCAAGGGAGCCGTGACCCACAGTTTGGGAAGTGCTGGTTTATAGGATTGATGTGGACGAAAGATTTCAGTACATGAATAATCTGAGGAAAACTAGAGGCCATTTGAGAAATTGAGTAAGAGCGTAGTTAGTAAAGAAGTGAGGATTAGATTTTTTGCTTTGAGAGTGGTAGATGAATGGAATATATTGCCAGAGTCAGATGTGTGTGTGTGTGCTTTGCTGGTGAATGATTTCAAGGCAAAATATGACAGATATTGATAATTGTTGATTAATGTTTTTTGTTTTGTTTTTTTAAGCATCTTCTACGATGCATCTACAGACTCCATGGAGGTGCCTGTATAACAGTAATATTTTCCAAAAAACCAATGCTGTTTTTAATGTTCTTTGTATTCTTATTATTTATTGACTTCTTCTTGGAATAGTTTTCACACAAAGTAAATGTTCTCTAAACAAAACATCATCACTAATCACTTTATGGAATTTCCAAGTTACTGTAACATATCATTAAAAAATGGGGAGGAGTCTTGAACGAGTACGTTTTTGTAGTGAGTAAGATTTTGCATAATTTGTCGAGCCCTGTAAATAACGATAATACATTTCTAATGTACTGTTTTTTTTTTTTAAACTATTATACATGCACAAATGCCAATATCTATTATGCCATAAAACACCATCAGTAACTGATGATATTCTAGTAACTGATTAATGTAGTTTCCATCAACAATATTGCAATATGGATTTGATTTGCAGCCAAAATTTTCCTCTTCTTTTTGTAGCATATGTATCTTTCTGATGTTCTCTAATTTCAGATCAACATAACTTGTAAATGATAAGTCTCTTTTTGCCAAACAAGGAAAAGTAGATATTCTATTCATAGTGTATCACAGTTTTAATGTTATTAAATATAACAAAAACTTTGTTATGGTTCCTGTTGAATATATAAGAAAATGATGCTATAAATGAACCCTACAGAGGTAGTAGGCTTTCATCTTGCAGAACCATGTACCTCAGCCAGAAGACACACAAGCTGGCCTTTGTGGCTTTGTTGCGGTAGCCATAACTCCCACCAAAGTTTCAGATTCACTAAAAATATGCAGTCTGTATTGGATATATGCACTAAAGTTTTTGGTGCACCACCATGTAAGTAGAATATTAAAGTTGTATGGATTTGGGACCTACAAAAATATTATATCTGGACATAAGATAATATTTCATGTAATTTATATAATTTTTAGGTATGACTGTATAAGATGTTATGCATAAAACTATCAGACATATATGGGAATATATGTGTGTATGAAATGTAAACGGTGGGAGAATATTAAAGATGCATGAATTTAACCTTGGGCCTCGTAGCAGATGGAGATGGTTTGTCTGATGGGCATGATTGTGTGTGTGTGTAAATTAGGATATGTGGACAGAGAAATGGAACTTCTGAGAATGGAGATATTAGGAGGATGGAAAGGTTGGCTAGTGCAAGAAGAACAAGAAAAGGTGTAAGAGAACAAGAGGAATGAGAGAGACAGTAGAAGAGAGGAAAGTTCAGAAAGTCGAGAGTGTGGAAGCAAGAGATGAGAGAGAGAGAGATTAGAAGCTGTAAGAGTCGGGGATACCAGTGAGAGAAGGATGAATGAATCTATTCAGAGCATCATGTATGGAGATTCAATGATTCAGGTTATGCAGAGTCGAGTGCCAGAGAGGTCTAGCCTGATAGAGCAATAATGTGTGGCACTGACAGTGAAGAGGGGGTGAAAATTGTGTAGCACAAGATTTGAGGTTGATGTTAGAAATAGTGCAGCAGAAATGTGTCCGAGGAAAGACAGCGAGTGTGTTTCCCCGGTATGAACAACAAATGAGATAATAGCGAAAATATATAGAAAAAGAGGTCTGGGATATGTGGATGCATAGAGTACATTTGAGGATAGAAGAGTTGTATGCAAGAGATGGATTATATTTGAATGCAGAGGGACACAAGCATTTGGAGAGACTGTTGTTTTCTGTGCAAGTGAGTGTAGTGTATCAGGAGGTTGAAAACTAGAATTGCACAGGTGGAATGTAGCAGGGAAGGCCTTATGGAATGAGAGCTTGAGAAATAAGGGTGTACACTATATTACAGAGCCAGGTGAAGTATTAGGAGAGTAATAATGGCTATAAGAATAGTGGCAGTGCACTGGTTTTTCTGTATATATATGCTAGGAGCAGAAATAAAGGAAATGAGTTTATGGCATTGATTGACTCAGGCTCTCTAAAGGTTGTTGGTATCAGTGAAATTTGGTTAACTGAGGGGGGAGGGGAGATAGAAATTGAAAGATACAGCATATTTTGGCAAGATAGGGAGGATAAAAGTGGTTGTGGAGTGTTACTTGTGATAATAGATGAATTGCTCCCTCTCAGTGTGGAAAATCACAGTGGAGATAACAATGGCTTTAAGAGTGTATGGTGTGGGATTGATGTTTATACAACACAATATTTAGTGGTCTGTTGTTATAGACGAGGGAATATAACTGGTGATGAGCAAGAAATGTTTAGGCAAATTAGTTTGGCAAGTGCAAAGAGAGTGATCATCATGTGTGTGTGTGGAGGGGGGGTTTCAACTATAGTGATATAAACTGAGCAAAGGAGACAGCATGTAGCAATAAGGAAACTGAATTGTTGGATTTCTTGAGGGATAACTATGTTGGGCAGCATGTGGTGGAGGGAACATGAGAATCAAGAGTTTTGGATTTGGTCATAGCATCTGATTGTGACTGAAATGTCACCTTTCACCTTGTTGGTGAGAATGATAATGGGTATCTTTCTTCAAATTTAAGAACCATTATGATCATACTGATTCTTAAATTTGCATACTTCGAGTGAAAAAGATAAAGCAACTTTTGGTCAAATGGATGATAAGAGAAATAAAAGGGAAATTGCAGGAGAAAGAGATTATGGAAGCCATATAAAGAGAGAGAGGTGGAGGATGAGGAATATAGGACTCATGCTAGAAAAGTGACTGGTATTTTAAGGAGAGAAAAATTAGAATGTGAGAGGAGACTGGGACTACAATCCAAGGAGAATCTGAAGGATTTTTTTTGCTTAGGAGGAAAATTACCTTGCTAGATGGAGATGAGAAATTGGGTGACCAAAGCAGATGACATAGTTGATCTGTCTAATGATCACTTTATTAGTGTTTCATCCTGGTGCAGCAGGCTATATTCTTAGAAAGATAATGAGTGATAAAGTGTTAGAAGAGGATGTATTCCCAATTCTGTGTACACTAAATGTTATTAAGACAGGGGGGCCTAGATGGAATTTCATCATGTGCTTAGTCTTGGAATGTGCTGTGGAACTAACTGTCATTAGCTTGGCTATTTAATAAAAATCTTGCAATGGGACAGGTTCCTGGAGAGTGGAAGGAGGGTAAGATAGTTCCATTGCATATGGGTGGCAGTAGATGGGGGTCAAACTATAGGCCTATTTGTATTCCTTCTGTAGTTAAGATTTTTGAGAAATTGGTAAGAGCTCATATACAGAATCAGGTAGATGAGGCAATATTATTTATGTAGGCCAGCATGGATTTGTTAATGGGCTCTCTTGTTTTAGTAATACGGTAACCTTTTAAAATAGAGTAACAAGAGCAATGGATGAAGGTAATGCACACTATCATTATTTTAGATTTTTTAAAAGCATTTGACAGGATGCCACATGACAGGTTGATTTTTAATTTGCAACATATGGGTTTGGATATCAGGTAAGTGGATTGAATTGATGATTGGCTTTCTAATAGATATCAGAGAGTTATATGTGGGGGGGGGGAAGCAGTATCAGAGAGTAAGACGATTATGAGTGGAGTTCCACAGGATTCAGTCCTGAGACCATTGCTGTTCAATCTTTTATGTCAATGATATTGTAACAGGACTACAGGGAGGGTTATTAGGAATAGTGCTGATGTTTTGGCTCTAAAAGAAGATTTCAATAGGCTGAAAAGATGGAGAAACAAATGGGATATCAATTTAATGCAATTAAATGTAAGGTTTAAAATTTGGGATCCACAGATGGGACACTTCATACTCACTTGGTGGGGTCATACTGGAAGTGGAGGAAGCGAGGTATCTTGGGGTTGATTGTGAATAGAGATTTGAAGTTCTGAGGACATATTACAAAGGTTGTGAAGACATCTCAGAGAATTGCTGCAATGTTTGAGAGGACAAGCGTTTTACGTAAAAGTGTGGTGGTCCCATTATATAAAGCTTTGATCAAACCACATTTGGATTTTTGTGCTCAGATCTGGTCACTGGGATTTGAAGGGGATGAAGTAACTTTGGAGAGGGGTGTAGAGATGGATAACAAAAATTATATCAGGACTGTATAATGTTGATTATGAGGACAGAATGAGGGCATGCAGACTGCTGAGTTTGGTGGTTAGAAGACAAGGGGGGGTGGTTGAGACATTTAAGCTGGTGAAGGCTTATTATCGTGTTAACACTGAGAAGATTTTTCATATGGTAGATAGAATGATGGGGAGGAGTAAGGACAAGGGGACATCCCTGCAAGTTGCAAAAGGGAGTGGTAGTAAAGGGTAAGAAGTAAGTATTTTTGCAGGTAAGTGCTAGGAGCATGGAATGCAAGGGGGGGGGGGGTGAACATGCAGACAGTGGATGAGTTAAAGAAGAGGTATGATAGACTTTATATTGACCTCCCATGATGTCTGTTACTAGATGGAGGTCAGGAAATTAATAATAATATTATTACTTTCAGAAAATGATATGCACTTTTGTATATAAATTTTAAACAGTGCTTGTGAAAATTTTATACCATATCTGTTTACAGTCACTTGTAAATGTAATGTTATATGGAAGTTTTTTTTTTAAATTTTTTTATTTAGACTCAGAAAAGATGGCACAGTTTGCTTTAGAAGAAAGACAAATTCGTGAAGAAAATATTCGTCTTCAACGCAAACTACAGATGGAAGTTGAACGACGGGAAGCGCTATGTCGACATTTGTCAGAAAGTGAATCTAGTCTTGAAATGGATGAAGAACGGTAATGCTTATAATAATATTAATTAAAAATATACTGCCCTTCTTTTAGAGAGAAAAAAATTATATTGCACATTTCCATTGAAAAAAAAAAAAAACTTGTTTTCTCCTATCATATTCTTTCGGATAGAACAAAACAGTATTGTGTTTGTTTTAAATGCAAACTCAGTGAATGGTATAGAACAATCAGTTAAAAGAAAAAGAAAAAAAGAGGAACAACTCGACTTTTTTTTTTAAATTTTATTTTAATATATTGTAGTGAAGACATAAACATACAATCTGTGTGTGAAATGTATTTACTTGTTACACAAGTATGTTTTCGACTGTTAAGTTGCATTATTTTATTGAAAAAATGTTAATAATAATAATAAAATTTAATAATAAATTATTAAATCTCAATAATAAAAAGGATTGCAGATTTCTGACTACCATCCTCTGGAGAAGAAAAAATACATAATGAAAAAAAGGAACACATATAAGAAAGTTGATTAAAATAAGAAAGGAAACAAAACTGGCTACTTCACTTCTAACAGTAAAATGTATAACATACAGAAAATATTATATGATAAGTTGGAACTTCTTCTCAATACAGTCACTCTTTGCCTTTCCATTGAACTGAGGTACATGCACAGTATTGTTATTATTTGGCTATCATCTAATTCAGGTTTTTTTTTTTTTTTCCTCCAACAAATTAATACTCTTCATCCAATAATGAAGTTTACTTTAGAAACCAAAAATGTCTTCTGTTTCTGGGCTTCCTTAAATCTGGGCATGACCCTTCCCATAATGCATAGTAATATACACATACCGGCCACTGAATTAGAAATTGTTATGCAGATGTAAGTAAACATCACTTATGCAGCATATATATACAGAATAGTTGATAACAAACATCACCATGTGTTCTAGGACTATTTAAGAATGCTGCTGGTCAGTAATCATCAGTAGTGTTGATCACAATGGGAAAAACAAAGGCTCTTTCAGAGTTTGATCTTTCTCTAAATCCAGAGTAATTCAATAAGGTGGTACACCACTTGTATAGGTAAATATGACCTCTCCTATTGCTTCTGTCCTCTCCTTAGTATCTCCACATTTGGGTCTGCCTCCCACTGATGAGACCTCAATAAAGGTCGAAACCAGTCTGGGTAGTGGCCCTTCCCTTAATGCATAGCAGTATACATGTCTGCAAGGAGATGTGCTTTGCATTATGGGAGATACTGAGACAAGGAGTAATGAGAGCTTGGTCGACCTTTGCTCCGAGTTTCCTGGTGTTGCACCACCTTATCTCAGTCCTGAAAATATTTTCAGGTGTAAACTTTGTTTGCTTACACTTGGATAAAGGATTAAATTAAATTTATTATAGTCTAACCAAGTGCAAAAATAAACTTCTAAACTTCTATCTACAAGTAGCCTAGTTGTGTAGATACTCCACTTGTGAACTTTGCTTGCTTACACTAGGATAAAAGATTAAACATGAGTATAATAAATTCTTGTTAAGTACAGTAATTGTTTAGAAATTTTCTAATTCCTCTCTGCACAAAAAATATCCATTAACAGGTAATCTTTATATAACCAAAATACTTTTGTTTCCTACTATGAATCTTCTGTTTATTTCTTTGTCTGGTTTTTCTGCAAAAGTAATTGTCCAAGATAAATATAGTCAGTTTAGTCATCTGCAATTTCAACATGATTATCTCCTAATTTCAGTTTATTCTTGCTTTCTCTTTCAAGGTTGTTTATCATTTTCTGAGCTTTAGTTTTTCCTGTGGGAACAATATTATCTTCAAAACACATATGATTTGGATTTTTTTACATTGTTATTAATTTTATAGTTTTGTTGTTGTGATACACTCAATTTTCTTCCAAAGCAAGCTGTTATTTGTTAAGGCTACAATATTATCAGATCTTGCATTTCAGTCTTCTAAGAGAGTATTAACTTCATCAGTCCACCTAAATCTTTCTCTTGTCATCCTGGAATTAAATGTCTGTTTTGTTAACTTTTCCTCTCTCATTCTGTTTGATCTACTATACCACATTAGATTAGCTCTGCTGACATATTCTTCTCCCCTCCCCTTTTTTTTTATGCAACTCCCACCCACAAAAGGTTCTAAACCTATAATACATTTGTACTGTGGATGTGCTGAGGAATTTTTCTTTTTTTATTAATTTTATGTGTGTGTGTGTGTGTGTAAGTATATGTGTATATATATATGTAAGCGTTTAGTAGATAGAACACTGGAATAAGATGGTAACAATTATTTTAATTAACAACATTGCATCATTTCATCCTAATTGCATAGGATTTCTTCAGATATAAGCATACTAACAAAGGTGACAACCACTATGTAGTTACAGAAGAGATTAATGTTTTTTGAAATATTTCTAATTGTACTTTGCATTGTTTAGCATGTTGTGCATGTTTACACATTCGCGTTCACATGTTTGACTAATGATGGCTGAGATGTGTTCAGACAAGTATCAACTTGTCTGAACACATTTTTCTCTCTATTATGTCATTGTAATGGTGTAATAGTTCAGATTTATCCCATAACACTTGATGTCTCATTGCCAAAGCATCTTGTGGGTTAGCTGAAGAAAGCACATAATGACATAGCTGAGGCCTCATTCCTATGGTATTCAATATCTTGATCATGTTCTTCAATATATTGCTCAATTGATTTTTCTATCTGTCCATAGTAAGATGACCAGCAATTGCACCATAGCCAATAAACACCTCAAGATTTTTATTTCTTGTTTACATAATCTGAAATCCTGTTCTAGACCTGTGTTACTTATTGAAAGCATGAGAGAGACTTCAATAAGTGGGCTCACATCAAGATGAAATTTATCTGCAACTAAAGACAGTCATAAACGTTCATGCCCTGTAGTAGGGCATGATTGTTTATGATCCACAACTTGTTGGTTGAAGAGGGATGCTCTAACCACTCAGCCAGCCAGGCTGGCAAACAACTTCAACAGTATGTGTCATTCTTTTTCAATACATCTTCATGTTTAACATGATTCTGCATTGGTATCATCTTCTCAGTTCCTTAATTGATCTCAGAATTCTCATATCGTGTTTCTTGGATTCAAAAAACACTGATATGATACTTGGAAGTTAAAATTGGTATGTTCTTTGGCTAATTTCTCTCTTATTCCATATAAATTTATTCAACAGCTCCCAACACTAGTTTTGCTTATTGTTATTATCTGTTTCCATATTCAATTTGCTATTTTTCACTAAAACTTATCCCTAAATTACTGAGATAAAGAGTCAATAAGCTCTTTATCTCAGGTGGCAGCATGTACCACCTGTTGACTTACGCTTGGACTTGCCGAACTTTTATAGTTTTCTATATTCAGCATGAAACTCTTAGATTTTCTATCTTTGAGTTTCTTATTCAGCTAAGAAATAATGTTGGATTCAATATCCACTTAATTTGAATAATTATCCCTAAATAGCTGAAATGTTTTAACTTGTTCTATAGATTCTCCATTGAGAGTGAAAATATCATTTAATCCTACTGCCTTTTCATGTTTCATATTTATGATAGTCTTTTCTACCTCCAAGACTGAAATGTACACAACTGCATTGCTCCTGAATATATTCTACTGCTGTTCTGTTATGGCTTATTTCAAAATATTTTTTTCAAATAGTTACTCCAGACAGGCAGAAATTTTTTTTCTTTCAATTTTTATGTTACCTTTAACGAGCTTCCATAACTTTCATACTGCATTTTTAGTAGCCTGCCTCTTTTGCTTCTTGAGTCCATTTTGCAGCTATGTGATTTTTTCTATCTGTGTAGACAAATTCATCGTGTACTTCCTTGACTGACTGTTTTCATCTGATTTTGCCATTGGATTTCTCAAGTTTGGTTCTTGCTTTCAAACCTTTCATTTTTGTTCTCCAATTAATACTATTGGGTACATGTCAGGAATTTGAATGTTGTAAACCTAATCATGAAGTACTATCATAATATCCTGTTTGTACACTCGTTTGAGGGTACATAAAAAAAAATTTGATGATTATATACATAGAACATATAATCTGTGGATAGTTTGCTCTTGTTGAAGTTGTACTTTAACATAATATTTTAGTATATTTTGTTGCGGTGTTTGTATAATGGTGGCCACCACAATTCAGTTTGCCAATATATTATTGCATAGCCTGTCACCATTTAAGGACTACATTTTACACTACGGACTATGGAATTTTGTCGTATACAGTGCTTTCAGCACGTTTGCATCCTGGCGGTTAGAAATGTGGCAGGTGAGAGGGAGAGTGCATGTCTGCTTAAAATGTTGGAAATGAAAGCTTGGCAATATTGAAATTGCATTAATAGACTTCAGCAGTGTTTTGTAAGAAACAAGTGACTCCCAACTGAGAAAGATGAGCAGCATGTGAATAAGGATATAAAATTAGATGTAAGATGTTATTTTGGAAGATGATGGTGTTGGTATTGATTGGGAGGATGAATGTCGAGCGAGTATGTAGGTTGCTTGGAGAGAGAGAGAGATGCACTAAGAGAAGAACTGAAACATATGAGGAAGGAATTATGAAGCATGAAAGAAGAAATTAGGAGACTGGAAAGAACAGATGCAAAGCAAATGAGAGTAGGAGTGAGAGAGAGTTATGAGAATAATAGAAGGGGAGAGAATAGGAGAACTAGGGGAAGAGAGGGAATGAGAGGAATGTGAGATGGTGCAGGAGATAGAGAAATATCAGGAAGGCAGGTAAGTAGAAGAGAAAGTGTCATGGGAGAGAGAGAGAGAGAGTGAAGGATGAAGGTGAGCAAGGAAGGAACAGAGTTCTAAGAGGTGTGATGTATGGAGATTCAGTGCTTCATGGAGTGCAAAATAGAATACCAGAGGAGTGTTTCCCCTGAAGGAATGATGATAAACAAGAACAATGCATGACTATTTCAATTAAGTGAGATGAAAGAGTGGATGAGATGATTGTGATGGTGGGTATGAATTAACAGAAATGTGAGGTAGAGTTGAATAGGTATTAAGAGATCTGAGGTTGTACAGACAGAAAACTGAGAGGGGGAAGATAGTGTGTTAGCCAGGTAGGATAATACAGAGCTGAGGAGAAGAGCATCAATAATAAAAGGTATGATAGCCAGAATCTGTCAAAAGAGAGAGGCTAGGATTATGTGGATGTCTGGAGTGTATTTGAGGATAGAAAAGAACTGTATATGGGAGAGAAAGAGAGAGATAGCCTACATTTCAATGAGGGAGGACACAGGCATCTGGAAAGAACGTTGTTCTCCGAACAGGTGGGAGTGTTGGTGCAGGGAAACTAGAATTATCAGGATGGATGGTTGCAAAGGTGGTCTCTTATGGGAATAGTCATTTGGGAGAAGAGGAATGCATGGTATAATGCAGAATCCAGTAGATATGGAGGAAATAATGATTGGTATAGAACAATGACATTGTTTTGATTTCTTTATACTAATGCCAGAAGTATGATAGCTTCATACTTCTGGCATTAGTATAAATGCCAGAAGTATGAAGCCTGTCCAGAGATTATTGGAATCAGTGATACATGGTTGACTGAAGATGATATACTGACAGAAATAGAAGTATCGGGGTGTAACATTTTTCAGCAGGATAGGAAAGGCAAATGTGGTGGAGGAGTATTGCTTATGATAAATGATATCCCCTCAGAGTGGAGATTTAGAGGACAATGGCACTAATGGTTTGAGAATATGTGGTGTGAAGTGGAGATGAGCAGAACAGGATATTTAGTGGGGTGTTGCTATAAGGCAGAGAGCGAAGATAAGATATTTAGACAATTTAGCTTGGGGAGTGAAAAGAATAATCATTATGGGAGATTTTAACTGTAGCAGTATAAATTGGGAAGAGGGAAGTGCATGTATTAGCAGGGAATGGAATTTCTACAATTGCTGAGGGACAAATGTCTTAGGCAGCTGGTAGTAGAAGGAACATGAGGTTCAAGAGTTTTGGATTTGGTCATAGCATCAAAGGATCTGATTGTTACTGAGATGGCATACCTTTTCTTGTTTGGAAAGAGTAACCATGTGGTTTTGACTTGAAGGATGAATAGACATGCAGAAGTATCAAAGAGAAAGGAATTTATATGGAATTATAATGCAGGTGATTATAATAATCTTAGAAATCAGCTTGAAGCAGTTCCATGAATGGAGGAATTGGAAGGGCAAGATATCATCAGTGCATAGGAACTGGTGAAGAAATATTTATTAACAGTAATAAGTTGTATACCTCGAGTGAAAAAGAGAACACAAGTTGGTGTAAGTGGGTGACAAATGATATCAAAGTGAAAATGCAGATGAAAAAGAGGTTATGGAAGAACTTGTGAAATCTGTATAAAGTTGTATGGCATACAACTTTATATATATATATATATTCCAAATTAATGTCTTACAATTGGATAATTGATGTTGATATCTCAATTTCTGATTTTAAAAATCTTGTGATCCTACAAGTGGTTAGCGTATCCGCTCTCCAACCAAAAAACTGTGGGTTCAAATCCCACCATGGGCATGGATGTTTCTGATTGTCTGTGAAAATACTAGTGGTGGTAGTGGGTGGTAGATAGCATTAGTGTAGATGTGATGATGATAATGGTAGTTGGTGGACTGAGTGGTGTAGACGGAGAGTTGTAGAGTAGGTGCCCTCCCTCGATGAGTCCTTGGACTCCCTGGAGGTGTCACGTAAAAATAATTATAATCTCACTAGTAATGCGATGACAAATGCTTGCTGTGAAACTCATATTGAGTTTGTAATTGAAATTTTTCGTCAGTTTCTATTTGCTTTTTTTTGTTGTATGTAATGTGTGTATATGTATAGAGCTAGGTCTGTTCTATTGAAAGTTGCATGCTTTTTTTTTTTGGTATGTCTCCTTTTAGGAATATTACTCATTTTGAGATTAAGGCATCTGGATCACTGCTGTAATGATCTGCCAATTTGGTTGTCTGAGCACATAGCATATCCACTCTTTAACCAGCAGGCTGTGGGTTAAAATTCTGCCATGGCTGTTTTTGAATGCCTTTATGTGAGAGATGAATTTTATCACAGTGCTGGAAATGGTTTGAAAAAGTTCTGTGTCTTATCTCTAGAGGAGGGTTTTCGGATTATGTAGAACAAAGTAAAATAATGAAAAACCTTTAACCCATCCATGCTACTAATGTACTATACATTTTTAACTTTTCATTAGTGGGAATCTTGTAAAAATATGTAATCATTAATTAAGAAATAAAAATATTAATTAATATTCTTCTATTAATAAAATACTTAGGGAATTGAACAACGTAGATCCGAATATAAATTAAATTATACTTTAATAAATAAAAATACTTTAATAAAAAGAATTCTACCGTCAATCAAAAACTTGCTACCAACCCCGTAATCAACCTTTCTTCAGTCACCCTGAAGCACTCAACGCGCTTTCACGTGGTCACAACTTCGCCATTGCTCCCAGAAAAATACCTAGTGAGGATATTATGATCCAGATCAAAAGGGGAAATCCGCCACCTTCCACATCAAATCGCCAACAGTGTAAGACTGGATGTAGCTTGTGTCCTTTCCAAAGCAAGACCACCAAAAACCAACATATCCAACAAGGAAGTTTATTTTTCACTTAGTTAGAGTATAATAAAATTACTGGGGTAAGGTGGTACAGTTGTACCTTACCCCAGTCCTGAAGATACTTTCAGGCGCAAACTTTGTTTGCTCACACTTGGAAAAAGGATTAAACTAATTTTATTATATCCAACAAGGAAGTTAAAGCTCTACAGGAAATGAGGAAAAGTAAAGAATTAGTTATCACCAAAGCGGATAAGGGAAATGCAACTGTAGTACTTAACCAAAAGGACTACAAAGATAAGCTTAATGCTCTTCTATTAGATCGGGCTACTTACCTCCCTATCGAATACAATCCCACGAACTCACAAATCAGAAAACTTCACAGGCTCGTTAAGAAAGTCACTTCTTGGCCTGTAGAAGTTACCAACAGATTAAAGCCGTTTAACTCCATACCCCCCCGTATTTACGGACTCCCAAAAATACATAAAGAAAATGTGCCATTATGTCCCATGGTGGATGGCATTGATTCCCCCACATACGAATTAGCTAAACATTTGGCCAAAGAGCTCACACACACTATACTGGCAACACACCATCACACATAAAAAAACTCAGCCCACTTCAAAGCCAGCATAGAAAACCTTACACTCCAACATACTGAAATAATGGTCAGCTTTGACGTCTCCTCCTTATTCACAAACGTCTCACTCAAAGAAACCTTACAGCTAATCCAAGCTAAATTTCCTCCCGATATCTCAGCTCTATTTCAGTTCACAATGAACTCAGGCTATTTCGTTTGGCAGGGAAAATTCTACAAACAAATAGAGGGGACAGCCATGGGTTCACCACTCTCCCCACCCTTGGCCAATTTCTTTATGGAGACTTTTGAAGAAAAAGCCTTAGCCTCTGCCCCACAAAAACCAACCATATGGCTTCGCTACATTGATGATGTGTTCGCTATTTGGCCACATGGCTCTGAAACACTCCTCTCCTTCCTTACACACTTAAACAACCAACACTCCAGAATCAAGTTCACCCTGGAAAAAGAGGAAAACAACAAAATAGGAGGCTTTCCTAGAAAGGGAGGCTTTCTAAGAAAGCCTCCCTTTCCTAGACACACTAGTCACCCGCCAACCTGATGGAACCTTGGTTTTCTCAGTTTATAGAAAACCCACCCATACAGGCAGATACATTCACCAACAATCCCCCCCCCCCTCACAGCAATATGGAGTGGTTAAAACACTATACAACAGGGCTAAACTAATCTGTTCTAACGACATGCCCCTAAACACTGAACTAAATCACATCCTCAACACTTTCTCAGCCAATGGCTACCCCCCCCCCCACAAAAAAAATCAAAAAAATATTAAAACCTACAAACCACAGCCCCCCTCCACAACAAAGATTACTTTAAATCCATCACCATTCCCTACATCCGAGGTACCTCAGAAAAAATCACCAAAATTTTAAAAAAACATCACCTCACCTCCTGTTACAGACCTTACAGAAAATTGGCATCCCTTATCCATCCACCAAAGACCAACCACTTCCCCTAGACCTACCTGGTGTATACCAGGTCCCTTGCAGTTGTAAACTGTCATACTTTGGGCAAACAGGCAGGACAACGAATATCAGAATTTCTGAACACAAGGACTACATCCGGTTTCACAAGCACAGCCATTCTGGTCTTGCAGACCATGCTCTGGATACACGCCACAGAATACGGTGGAAGAAAGCTACAGTAATACACCGTAGCAAATATAAATACGAAAGACTATTTATGGAATCAGCCTCAGCCCAAAGAAATTCTCCAAACCTCAACAAATTTGGTTGTATGCGACTGCCCCAAATATGAGAGGCATACATCAGCAGACCTTCAGCCCAACAGCCAAGAACACCTACTTAGCCTGCTAGAGGGCACCATCAGGACTTCTAGGAGAACGATAGCTTCGTATCTTCATTCTCAGTTACTGTGTTGTAGTGCCTGCGTGCACGTGCCTTTTTGTAAGTTCCTTTTGAAAATGGCAACGTGATGTTGCCAAAATATCGGAAATATTTATTAAAGTATAATTTAATTTATATTCGGATCTACGTTGTTCAATTCCCTAAGTGATTTAGGAATGCATAACCAACGTATAAGCCTGTCTACGATAATAAAATACTGATTTTAATTATTAAGTAATAAAAATAATTGATAACATTAATTAATAAAGGAAAGCAACATGCTATTTTTGTTTATAGTACAGTAATCTACCATTTCTGAATTATAGCAGAAATCATAGATTCTAATAATTGAAGGGTTGGATAAGTGAAGATATACAATTAATTACATGTATTGTACCAAAAATCAGTTGACATACAAGGGTTTGTTATTTGGAGGATCGTTGTTTTGAAAAGTCAGATCAACAGTAGATTACTGTAATTTACCTGATATATTATTTGAAAGATTTCTTTAATTTTTGATTGCATCCACAGAAATCATATGTGATAACATATGTATTGCTAAATTTTTATTTCTTCTATAGACACTTTAATGAAATGACATCTCATGGTCAGTCTGTTCGACCAAGAACAGGTTCAAGTCCAGTTCCTCCTAATCCATCTCCAAATTCATCAAGGCCACTGAGTCCAGGTAAAAAATTTTCTACCATTCAGAATTTTCTTGTATTATAAGTGAATAATTTTTCAGAAAAAAGCACAAATTTTAGTGGTTGTAAATACTGTAATAAATGACATCTGTTACAATTCATTGTAATTGCTGTCTGTGAATACTGTTGTAAAGTGACTGTAAATTTTTTGAAATAGAAAATTAATAGAAGGGCCTATATGCTTCTTCTATTTTTGGTATTAGTCTTGCAATGTATATGTATGAGGGTGGTCTGAAACGTTCTCAGCCTCTACCATAGATGGCAACACTATTGGCAAGATTTTTTTTTCCTAAGTTGGTACATCTGTCATAAGCATCTGTGTGAAATTGCAAGTCATTCTATCAAATAGTTTGTTTTATACAGCTGTCTGAAGCAAAAGTGTTGTCTGTATCCCTTGAAATGGATAAAACTGAGTATCGTGCAGTTATAAAATTCTTTGTAAAAAAAGTTTAACCTCAAAAGAAATTCGTCTGAGGTTCATAAAAGCTTATGGGCACTCTTCTCCTTCATTTTCGACAATTAAGAAATGAGCTGCAGAGTTTAAACATGGCCGTACCAGCCTTGAAGATGATCCATGTGAAGGACATCCAAAAAGTGTAACAACACCAGAAATCATTGATCAAGTGTACGATATGGTATTGGATGACTGGTGAGTCAAAGTGCATGAAATTGCTGAGACTATAGGCATTTCAAAAGAACACGAAGGATATATTTTGCAGGAAGAATTGTAAATGAAAAAGCTTCGTGCAAGATGGGTGCCACGCTTGCTCACAGCAGATCAAAAACGCACTCGCATGAAAATCTCTGAACAGTGCTTGGATCATTTAAACAAGAATAAAACTGATTTTATGTGTCAGTTTATTGCTATGGATGAAACGTGGATTCACCATTACATGCCAGAATCCAAAGAGCAGTCAAAACAGTTGACAGAAGCCGGTTGTTCGGTGCCAAAGAATACAAAGTCGGTTCCATCAGCAGGAAAGGTCATGGCATCAGTGTTTTGGGATGCTAAAGGCATTTTGTTTGTTGATTATCTTGAAAAGGGTAAAACAATAATTGGGGAATATTATTTTGATCTTTTAACCAGACTGGATGAAAAAATTCGTGAAAAAATACCTGGTGTGCAGAAGAAAAAAAAAATCATCTTTCATCAAGACAATGCACTTGCCCACAAAGGTGTTTTGGCAATGGGAAAATTTAGGGATCTGCACTATGAATTGTTGGAACATCCACCCTATTCCCCAGATTTGGCTCCCTCTGACTTCTGTCTCTTCCCAAAACTAAAACTCTTCCTTGCTGGTCAGCATTTTCTTCTTTTTCTTTGAATGAAGAAGTGATTGCAGTTGTAGAGGGGTATTTTGCAGATCTTACTGGGAACCACTACAGGGACAGGATAATGGTGCTAGAGCATCGCTGTATTAGTCTTAAGGAAGATTATGTTGAAAAATAAAAAATAATTTTGAAATTATAAATTTGTTTTTTCATTGTTAGGCTGAGAACTTTTCAGACCAACCTTATATATATATATATATATTTGTAATTATTATAATTCTTAAATGAGCTCCTTTGTAGCTCAGTTGCCATGGAAGGCATCCTGTAACTGGAAAGAGCTTGTCTCGGATCCTATCTTTTTGTAAAAGTAACACTTATAAAGTTTTTTGTCATTTGAAGATTATGCTTTTTGCTGGGTTTTACCCTCTTGCAAAAGAAACTAGTTAGATAAACTACATTTTCAGGATATAGTAGAACATAGAGATTGAAATAACTATTGTTCTCAGAGAATTTGATTTCTGTAAGGCAAGTTATTGTGCTATAATTGACCATTAGTTGTAATATGTCAAGGAAGATGAAAAGAAAACTCTTAGGTATGATAATGCTAGCAGACCTTTAGAAGTAAATGAAAATGGCTTATCAAATGGTATATATGCTTATAGTTTATTGTCCTTAATTTTTCACAGGTTTATTTAATCTAAAATAACATACGCAGGACAGGACTCTTGTAATAATATAAAACAATTTCTGAAAAGTGTATAAATATGCACTGATTTCATCTGTTCCTAAATGCCTGTATCTATTAATCAGTGGCTATAAGTTGTCCTTACCTTTATCTTTGTTGGGGAAACAGTATTCACCCTGCATTTTTATATTTGCAATGTTGAGGTATTTACCAGTTCCTACGCTTTTTTTTTTTTCAGTACATTAAGCATTGGGTTGGATTATTAAATAATCAAGCCCATGCTTGCATAAAAAAAACTATTTCAGCGTTAAAGGTTCCAAACTGTGGACTGCAACTCTCCTAGCCATCATGAGGCTTGGTGTTTGGAGTGTTTTGATAAAATTGTATAACATTTAGTTAAGATTACTGTGAATTTAGTATCGGACAGGCTTTTGATGTAAGCAGAAAGAAAAGCTTAAGAACCATAGGTATATTGAGTAGTGGAGCAAGCAGAGAAAAATATGATAAATCATTTGCAAGTAAGCAAATATCACCTATTTTCTTCATTCTGTCTGTCCATCTGTATGAAACAGCTCGAGAATAGATGACAAGATTTCGACAAAATTCAGTGTTTAAGACTGAAGATGGGGGGAAAAAATTTGATCAGATTTAATCTTTATTAAAATCTCATGCCTTTTGTTTATTAGCAGTTATTAAATTGGTTAAAGTATGGGTCATGGTGTAGAGCATCCTCCAGCAATAAATCTTTGGACTCTATGCTGATGTCACATAATAAAAATCATTATCAAAATGAGGATATACACAATATCCTTATATCCTCAAAGGACATATAGGATAGTGATAGTATTACATCATTAAGGTTACATTTCCTGTCAAGAATTTTCTGCAAATTAATTTTTATTTTTCAGGACTCCAGTGTCAGATGTTGTATTTTATTCTTCTCTGCATGGTTCTTTCATGGTCTTTCCATTTTATACCTTAGAAATTATGGAACCATGTTTTCAGAGGGCTGTCCATATTTCAGTAAAGTGGGTGCTTTTTTATATATCTAATTGCCCACAATATGAAATTTGGTTAGTTGTGTGTTCGCTATCTTCATCAGTAATTCATCTGAGGAAAGAATATTTTCCATAATGAAAAATCTGTGACATGATGAAATATGATAACTGAAATACTAAAGGCAGAATTACTTGCACTTATGAATTTTAAACTGCCTTGCCAAGAATGTTGATTTTTATACAAAATATTTGTGTAAAAAATTTGAATATATGAAAAAATTATGATCAGGATATCAGCATTGCATAGGAAGGTTTGAAAAGATGCTTAGATGAGGCAGTATCTGAATATCCTTAGTTTTACTAACAAATAGGATAGGGTGAAATGGATGTACAGCCTTTATTAAGCAGGGATCCGTAAAAAGATGCTAATGTGGAAGAAATATGAGTATAAGGAAGAGAAGTTATGAAATATATAAAACACAGACTAGAAAAGTAACAAATATTCTATGGATAGCTAAGTTGGATATGGAAAGAAATTGGGTGTACAGACTAAATTGTTAATTTTGTTATTAAAGTAAAGAAATGATACAAGTAAAGAAAGAATAAATATGGAAAAATAACTTTACTGAATGTAGATGGTACTCTTGTGTCAGAAGCAGGTACAAGTGTTCATATAGTGTTTACTTTGCTAAAATCTATCAACTTCATGTATGTAACATGCCACACAGTGCTACCATTATATTAGATAAAGAAATAGAAGTGGTTGAGGAGGTTCTAGAGCTGTTGCATAACCTGGATAAGAATTCAGCAGTGGAGAGAGATGAAGTATCAGCACATATGCTAAAGGAATTATTATTATTATTATTATTCAGGCTTCCATGGAGTCAAAAGACTCATTGTGGGAGGTCCTTTCTAAGAAACACAAGTCTATCAAGACTCATCGAGGGAGGTCCCTCCTAGGAAACACAAAGTCTATCATACCACTCCTTAAATGCATTGGCCGTTCTCGCTCTCACCACTCCATCAGGCAATGCATTCCATGGTTCAACCACCCTCCATGCAAAGAAACCACTCCTCACCTCTTTCTCACAGTTTCCTTTTGTAACTTCCAGGGATGGCCCCTTGTCATGATTCCTTCCCACTTTTCAACCAAGCAAAATAACTCCCCAGTGTCAACCCTGTAACCACAGTTTAAACTCAACAGTTTAAAAGTCTCAATCATATCACCCTTCCTTCTTCTATCCACCAAACTCTGCAGTCCACACTCCCTCAGCCGATATCCTCATAACTAATATTGTACAGTCCCGACACCATCTTTGTTATCCTCCTTTGTACCCTTTCCAGAGTTAATTTATCCCCTTCAAATCCTGGGGACCAAATATGAGAACAATAATGTAAGTGTGGTCTGATCAGAGTCTTATACAATGGAATGATAACCATTTTATCTCTGCAGGTCAGTGTCCTTCTCATTATTGCAGCAATCCTCTGTGTTACCTTCACTACCTTTGCAATATGTCCCTTAAATTTCAGGTTTCTATCAATCATCAAACCCAGATCTCTTGTCTCTCCTACTTCCTCCAGTTTAACTCCTCCCATAGAGTATGCAGCGTCCCATCGATGTGTCCCAAACCTCTAGACCTTGCATTTTTCTGCATTAAACTGATACCCCCATTCATTTGCCCATCTATCTAGCTTATTCAAATCCTCTTGCAGGGCTGCCACATCTGCACTATTACTAATAACCCTTCCCCAGCTTCGCATCATCCGCAAACAACCGAATATCCCCTTGCAATCCACGGACAATATCATTGATATAAAGGTTAAACAATATAGGTCCCAGTACTGAACCCTGTGGAACCCCACTTGTAACCTTCTGCTTCTTTGATATTCCTCCACCATACACAACTCAACTGGAATACAGCTTACCATTGCTGCTAACAATTATTCCTTCACAATTTCCCAAGCACTAATGATATCCCGGCCTTCCAATTCCTCCCTCCACCAAACTTCCCCAAGTTGACGTCTAAGACTATTATAATCACCTGCTTTATAATTCCACATACATTCCCGTCTCTTTGATACTCCTGCATGTCTATTCATTTTCCAAGGCAAAACCATATGGTCACTCTCTCCAACTGGTGGGAGAGATGTCACCTCAGTTATTATCAGCTCTTCTGATGCTATAACCAAATCCAAAACTCTTGAACCTCTTGTTCCCTCTGTTACATGTTGCCTAAGACATTTGTCCCTCAAGAATTCTAGAAATTCCATTCTCTTATTGCTACATGCATCTTCCTTTCCCCAATCTATACTGCTGTAGTTAAAATCTCCCATAACAATCGTTCTTCTTGCACTTGCCACGCTCAACTGACTCAACATCTCCTAGTCCCCACCCTCTGTGCTCCTTGGTCTGTAGCAACACCCCACTAAATATCCTGTCTTGCCCACTCAACCTCACACCATATGCTTTTAAAATCATTAGTGTCACAGCCTTCCAAAGTCTCCACTCTTAGAGGACATAGGTCGTCACTTATCATAAGCAGTACTCCACCACCACGCTTTCCCTTCCTATCCTGCTGAAAAATGCTGTACCCAGCAACTTCTATTCCTGTTATTATATCCTCTTCTGTTAACCACGTCTCTGTGATCCCAATAATCTTTGGCCAGGCTGATGCTATCAGTGCCACCATTTCCTCTCCCTTATTCAGCCAAACCAGTTTAGCATATGACATATCTGCATAATTAGAATATCAACTCAGGGAAGATCCCACAGGAATGTAAAGAAATGTTTGTTATGATAATGGCAGTTTCATCTGTTTGGCACCAATATACCATCCACTAGAATTATTATTCCACATTCAGTCTTTTTAATTATAGCATAATAATGCCAGCCTGGTTGATCGAGTGGATAGCGTATCTGCTGTCCAGCCAAAAGGCTGTGGGTTCGAATCCTGCCATGGACATGGATGTTTGTGATTGTCTGTGGAAATATGATGGTTGGCAGTAGATGGCGTTGATGTAGTTGCATTATGTCGGTGATTGAATGGTGGAGACAGAGTTATAGAGCAGGTTCCCTCCCTCGATGAGTCCTTGGAGGTGTCAAATAATAATAATAATGGTATTCTTTTGGATTGTCTATAACTTACAGAGCCAGTTTCTTTTGATGCTCAGACTTACCTTCCATGCAATACTTGTAACCCTTCTGACCCGTGTCTTATAATTTTCATAACTAACATCATCCTTATGCACATAATCTTTTTCTTAAGAATCTCTTGTTTAATAAAAGTATTATTTCACTCCTACTTTATTATTCTTCAAGCTCTAGGAACACATTTTGATATTTCATCCTTTAACCCTGCCGAATTTGCAGTCAAAAAAATTGTAGCTTAGGCCACATGTATCCGAGAGATACATTCATTACTAGTATGTGCTGAAATGCGATAAAACTTAAAAAAAAAAGCACTGCAAATATAATACATAATGGTTATTTATTTTCAGTTACAGTCTAGAAATTATTGAACGAAGAAATATAAAGCATAAATTGTTTTGTTACAAAATAATGCAAATATGAATAATGAAAGAAAATAAAACTAAACAAATGCATTTACCATTAATTAATCAGTCTGCAATAGTTGGATTTACAAAACGGTTATAATAGTCATCGCAAACAATATTGCTATGCTCAAGGCATAAATACTTTTTACAACACTTGCAGAAATATTTTGATAAGCAACTCGTTTTGGATGCATAGCACATAAAACATCTTTTCCTTTTTGTCAAGGGAGCCGTATCTATGTCGTCACTAGAATTTCCTTTAAATTGTGTCTGAAATTAATGAAGTTTCCAGCATAAAGACTTATGCATACCTGTAGAGATTTCTGAATGCCTTTTTATTTGTTCTGACACTAACTGCGTTACGAGATTTCTAATAAATGTTGTGCGCCGTATTTTCACATTGTTGTTCAGCACATGAATAGTCTGAGCATTTTTTCCTGCAATATGTAAAATTGTGTAGAATATAACCATAGGCTGTCTTCTGGTGTTCCTAGCTACATTATATGTACCAATCATTTGGTCCACAGTGTCAACTCCTACTTAGTTTGATTGTAATATTTTATGATGTCAAACTTTTGGGAATCTAAATTCATGCTGTTATCAAAGTGCATACTTGAAACTAAAATTATGTTTTTTCCCTTTTTTGGTACATGAGATACAAGTGTGTAATCTGCACCAAAAGCAAATATGTTGGATTTTTTGGACCTGTTTTTAGGAGACACAAATTCAGGTGGTAGTTGGGGTTTATTCTTACGAACAGTACCTATATGAAAGTTGCTTCTTTTTCAAGTCGGTGATAAGATTTATATCAGTGAACCAATTATCAACTGTAATATTATGTCCTGAAGAGTAAATGGGTTCTGCAAGTCTCCTGATTATGTTGACTGGTTTATTACTAATCAGGTAAGGTCCTTCAGACTGCTTACCTGCATATATTTCAAGATTTCCTGTGTAAAATACTTTCAAATTGTAGCAAAAATGTTTATTCCATATTTACTGGGCTTTGGTGGAATATATTGTCTAAACCCACATTTGCCTCTAAACCCGGGTAACATTTCGTCTATTGTTACATTCTGTCCCATAGAGTAGCATAATTTACAATTTGTTACAAAGTGAGAAAATATCTCTCACAGCTGCTAATTTGTCAACTTTCAGGCATTCTAAGCAAGTAAGTTTGTCATCAAACCTGATACAATTGTGAATAAATCTAAATCTCTATAAAGGCATAAGTCTAAAAGTTCAATCCCACTACCATCTGTAGTGGGATTGAACCATAAATCCTGCAAATTTAGCTGATTGTTGCGATGTAAATTAGCTAGATATAAGAGGCCTAAAAATGCTTTCAATTCTGTTTTGTCTATTTGTTTAGCATCTCTTTCTCTTGAATACTGGTTCAAAATAGAATCAATGTATTTATTTGTATATAATAAGATTAGATCTAAAATATCATCTGTGATAAAGCAATTCCAAGTTTCATGTGGCAAGTCTTGGCATTTTTTACATTTAGCTGAACTAATGGAAGTTGACACAAAATATTATGTGGCTGTCTTCTAATTTGTATTCTTATTGGATTTTTCCTCCATTTTGATTCTTTATACTTTCCAAGGAAATACTCTTCATTCATGTCTAATTCGTTTTCACTTTCTTCACTAGAAATATCTTGTTCGCTATCCGAATCTTCTGAACGAACTTCCACATAATCATCATCTTCTAAATCACTTTCATCTTTGCATTCGCTGAATCTCTTCAACATCTGATGGATTATCCAGCCGACATATTTTTCCAGCCATTTTCAATGGTAAATAAATAAAAAAAAAAAAACTAAACCAATACTATACTGATGTCAGAGTTCACGGTATCTCTCGGTTACTATTTACTATCAAATATCACACACCTTTACATAACACATGTTAAACCAAACTGACGGCATAAATAGTGTGGAATATCACTCGCAATATATGTATGCGCAGCTAGTCATGACCTCTAAGCTATACACTGGATATGTGTAAGAATATTTATATAAAAACATTCTTGTAGGAAGCTTATATGTTGGTAACACATGACTATTATTTCAGGAAATGACAACGTATACTAGAATATTAATTAAAAGAAACTTTATGGAGAATTTAAAAGAAACTTCTCTATGGAGACTTTTGAAGAAAAAGCCTTAAACTCGGCCCCATAAAAACCTACTGTTTGGCTATGCTACATTGATGATGTGTTCGCTATTTGGCTGCATGGCTCAGATACACTCCACACCTTCTTAACACACTTAAACAACCAGCACCACAGAATCCAGTTCACCTTGGAAAAAGAAGAAAACAACAGTCTCCTTTTCCTAGACACTCTGATTACTTGCCAGCTTAGTGGATCCTTGGCTTTCTCTGTTTACAGAAAACCAACCCATACAGGCAGATACATTCACCAACAATCTTACCACCACCCCTCACTACACATAGGGTTATAAAAAATCTATATAACATGGCAAAATTAATCTGTTCGGATGACAATGTCCTAATCACTAAACTAAACCACACCTTCAGCATGTTCTTAGCCAATGGCTACAACCCCCCAATAAATATTAAAAACCAGTTAACCACAACTCTCCCCCCCCCCTTCATAACAAAGACCAAAAACTAAATCCATCACCACTTCCTGTATCCAGGGCACCACTGAAAAGTTAACCAAAATCTTAAAAAAATATGACCCGACTTCCTGTTTACAAACCATATGAGAAATTGGCATCCCTTATCCACTCCACCAAAGACCAGCCACTTCCCCTAGACCTACCTGGAGTATACCAGGTCCCTTGCAGCTGTTCTACTATGGCCAAACAGGCAGGACACTAATGTCAGGATATCAGAACACAAAGACTACATCCAGTTTCAACAATACAGTCACTCTGGGCTTGCTGACCATGCTCTGGATACCTGCCACAGAATACGCTGGAAGAAAACCACTTTACTACACTGCAGCAAATTTAAACATGAAAGATTGTTCGTGGAATCAGCCCCAGCTCTAAAAAACTTTCCAAACCTCAACAAATTTAGGTGCATGAGACTGTCCCAAATTTGGGAAGCTTGCATCATGAGAACATCAGCCCAACAACCAAGACAACCCGATATAGCCCACTAGGGGGACACCTTTAGGACTCTAGGAACAATGTTAGTTTCTCTCTTCTGCTTCATTTGCTCGTTGTTAGTGACTGTTTGCACTTATCATAGTTTTATGTTCCCATGAAGATGGCGATGTGACATTGCCGAAATATAGGAAGTATTGATTAAAGTTTCTTTTAATTAATATTCTAGTATACATTGTAATTTCCTGAAATAATTTAATAGTCATTATATTAAAATAATTTGTTTGTATCTGTCAGCTCAGCTGCGACCTCTGCAAGGTTAAGTATTTTAATGCTCACTAGGCATTGTCAATATCCTTCCTATCTTGCAACTCATTCCCTGGGACCAAATCTAGTTCTCCTCAGTTGATTATAATTTCTTGCTTTGTGGTTCAGCATGTAACCTTTTCTGAATTGAACATCCCTATATGTAGCCACTTCTCAGGTCAGTGCAGCATGATTACTGTCACATTTTGGAGGATTCAGTTAAAGAACAGTCACCTCTTTAACTGACCCCTGACGCTATAATCATGTCTAACACTCATTGATTTCGAGCTCCTTCTGTCACTTGCTGTTTGAGGAAATTGTCTTGAAAATCTCAGTAAATTTGGCTTCATTCTTCTAATGAAATTTCACCACTATCCAAGCAGTGTTTGGATAATTAAGGTCATCCGTGGTGATTAATTTTAGTAATCATTAGTACTCGTTTAGAACATTTACCCATCACATTGATTTGATGATGCATTTCATTGTCACGGCAATTGATTGACTATTTGATCTTATTAGACTTCACACCAGATAACTTCAAACTCACTGCTACTCAGACAATTGTTACTAATATTACCTAGTTCTCTACTGGACTCAAATCACCTGATGTCATTAGCAGCACACCCCCCTCCTTTCTTGTCTATCCTTTCTTGAAAATACTGTAATCTTTTACATTCAATACCAGTTGGTATATCTGCCTTTGATAGCTAGGTCTTACTAAATATCCATATGCTGAGGCTATAATGTATTCACCAAGGCAGTTGCATAAAGATAATATTGAAATTGTATGTAATTATTTTTTTTTTATTCCTACTTCCTAACTACAGCCTTAATAACTTATTATTGCTAAAATTTAAAAGTTCTAAGGTAAATTACTTCCTGTTTTATAAGATTTAAAAAAAAAACATAAGGTTACAGTTTAGTTTAGATATAATGTACACATCATTTGAAAAGTAAAAGTTGTGTTGAGGGACTGTAACACATTATTGACAACTCTATTATTAACTGATCACATCTATATGCATCAATTCAATTAGATCTTGGGGCTTCCTCTTAGTCTTGTCATCAGAGACATGTTTTGCTAATCTTCCTCTCCTGTTCTATTTAAGTGACCATACCTCCTTTGATTAGGTCTACTCCTACACTTCTAATATCTTCATTCTTAATATGATTCTGCCACTGATGCCTTCTGTTCACTCCTCCCCTATTTTTTTCTCAGAACTCTTGTTTCTGGGATTCAGTTGTTTTATTATTAACCAGGCTCTCAAATCTCTAAGTGAATGGTTGTATAGTGTCTTGTGTACAGTGAAGTGTTTAATTGATTTCTTTCTTATTACATGTTCATTTTTTCATCTGGCTTCTCACCATACCAGGTTATCTTCTTCTATTGTATATTTCCATATTTAATGTTCCATCTTCACTAAAAATTGTGCCTAAATAACTGAAATCTTTTTGTGTGTTCTATAAGTTCTTCATTGAGTTCATATTTTTTATGTTCTTGCCTATTTTCATAAATTAGCAATTAAATCAGTAAATAGAAAATCAGCAGCTAATTTTTTTAATGTTGATTTTCATCCCAAATTTGTTATAATTATCAGTTTAATTAAACAATTCAAACAACTTGCACTGGATTTATTTAGGAGTCTAGCATCATTTGGAAAAAGCTTAGTTTAATATCTCTTATTTTGATATCAGGACTAATACCACATTTCTTCATAATATGATCGATATAGATGATAAATCACAATAGATATATATCATACATACTATACCTAAGTTTACATCATGCCACGCTCCTCTACCTCCTGCAGTTCTAACATCTGACTTACATAAGTGTACACTATGTATTGCTTTGTATAATGTTCCATTTACTCCATATAATCGTATATGAGCTTTTCTCTTGGCACTTTAAGAGCCTTTGCCAGATGTACAAAACTTAAATACAGATCCTTGTTATATTTGAATGATTTCTTGGCTATTTGTTGTAAAATGAAAATTTGATCCTGACAACTGTAATTTGACTTGAACTCAGCTTGCTTTTCCCCAAGTTTCTCTTCCACAATTTTTCTTAGCCTCTTTTCAAGTATGCTTGCATAAATCTTGCTTGGAACACCCAGTAAGGAAATTCATCTGTAATTCTCACATTGTTCATTTCCTTTTTTTTGTATAATAAATTTAGTTTAATCCTTTATCCAAGTGTGAGCAAACAAAGTTTGCACCTGAAAGTATCTTCAGGACTGGGGTAAGGTGGTACAACACCGGGTAACTCGTTGCAAAGGTGGAGCAAGCTCACAACACCTATCTCAGTATCTCCCATAATGCAAAACACATCTCCTTGCGGATATGTATAATGTTATGCATTAAGGGGAGGGCCACTACCCAGACTAGTTTCGACCTTTATTGAGGTCTCTTCAGTGGGAGCCAGGCCCAAGTGGAGATACCAGCCAGAAGCATTAGCGAGGTCATCTCAACCTATAGGAGTTGCCAAAGTTTCCTTTTTTGTAGATGGTACTATGAGGGTTCTGCTCCTGATTTTATTATCTGGAATTCTACCTTCTGACCATGCCTTCTTTATGCAGTGCAGCACTATAAAACTTTTATACCTCCAATTAAAGAATTTCTGGCTTTTGCACAGTTCAGGTTGTTGATGGCTTTTTCTACAAGTATTGATATATACATTACTCTTGAATTTTTTTATTGCAATTGTGTCACTGCTTATCTCATTTAATAATCTTTCAGAGTAATTACTCCAGGTATGCAGAATATCTTTATCTTCAATTTTTATATTACCTTTATCACTCCTGATTCCTTCTGTAGTACTCTTTTCTCCATTTCTAATCTTTTACAGCAGTCTCCAGAATATTTTGTTACCTTCATGATAATGTTCACTGTAGCAAACTTTTAGGATCCCAGGAACAGTTTGTTATAATAGATAGTTTGCTATAGTACATTTTTAGCATTGAAGCATTCTTATAGGGCTTTGGTCAAGATTTAACAGTAGTTTGCTATATTGCGAGTCAGCAATAATTACATTCTATATTCTTACCAGTCTTTCTGTGACTTTTGTTTAGCTTCTTTTACATGTAGATTAGCTTTCTTGCATTTTTCTCTGTATGCTCTCAGACTTTCTAGGAACATTCAATTTGTCTTCTTTTCCAGGATTACTTTAACTTCTTGAATCCACCATGAGGTTTTGGATTTTTTTATCCTTGCAAACAGCCTCACCACATGTTTCCTGGCTAAATCAGTCAAGGTTTTCTTCAGAGTCTACCACTGAAACTGCAAGATTTTGTTCTTGTCATTAAGTATTGCAGGTAATATTGCATTAATGTTTTGACATTGTAAATGCACTTTTAGTGTTCCATTGTGCATATGTTTTTGTTTTCACAAGATTTGCACTTTCACAAGTTTAGTAGTGATCAGTGATTTTGAATTTGCTGTTTTAAGGATACTTGTGACATAAGACTGAATGATAAATGCACGTAAACACAATATAAGAAACACAATATAAGAAATAATAAGAAAGATATTTAATTAACCAAATATTTCGGTCTGGAAATAGCAGACCATCTTCAGTGGTATTACAAGAACAGTTTTAAAAAATACAAGCTAGAATACTAACAATAGATTGTTAAAAATAGAACACGCCGCATGATGTTATATATCACTAAGTATTAAGTATAAAATGGAACATTTTGAAGTAGAGACATGATTGAAAAAAAAAAAAAAAAGAAAAAAAAATTAATGAGTAATCTTGATTAGACTTTCCCAGATTTTTGATATAGATATACAGTCATTACGATTCGGGTTGGGACGATGGAGAGGCCTCCACGCTTTCCTTGAATAAACGTTCAAGATGCTGTGGTCAGTTTCAATCCCATGTTGAGCCAAGCCAGACTTTTCAGGTTTGTTGTGAAGAATGGAGGATTGATGTTCTTGGATTCTTTTTTAAAGAGAATGTCCAGTCTGTCCAAAATAGGAAAGATCACAGTTGCAAGGAATTTGATAAACTCCAGGAAGAGATAAAGTTGAGCGTTTGTCTTTAGGAGAAGGAAAATGAGAAGACAATTTGTTGATAGGTGAATACATAGTTGTTAAATCATATTTCTTTAAAATTCTTGCGATAGGCGAGTCCTGGACCAAAAGATGCTGTCGCATCTTTTGGTCCAGGACTTGCCTCTTACATAGATCCCGTTATAGGTTCGAACGTTTGTTCAAGGAAAGCGTGGAGGCCTTACTCCATCGTCCCAACCTGAATCGTAATGACTGTATATCTATATCAAAAATCTGGGAAAGTCTAATCAAGATTACTCTTTTTTTTTTTTTTTTCCCAATCATGTCTCTACTTCAAAATGTTCCGTTTTATGCTTAATACTTAGTGATATAACATCACACGGCATGTTCTATTTTTAACGATCTATTGTTAGTATTCTAGCTTGTATTTTTTAAAACTGTTCTTGTAATACCACTGAAGATGGTCTGCTATTTCCAGACCGAAATATTTGGTTAATTAAATATCTTTCTTGTGTTTACGTGCATTTATCATTCAGTGATTTTGAATGATCTTCATATGTAATGTCTTGATATATTATCAGCTGATAGCATGAGACCTAACAGATGGAAATATGACCTTCATACTAAACATTTGAAATTAAAGAGAAAATTCGTGAATTGGTGAAGCCTCAAATACCTGCTCATCAGGATGTTGTTTTATATCTCGCAATTCATCAGACATTTTTTTAGCATTATGTAACATAGTCTCTTATAATTATATGATGTCGTGTAAAGCAATGCAAAATTATTTATCCTGATATATGCCATGAAAGGGGGAAGAAAAAAAATATTAAGTTTTGATGAAAAAATAAGTGAATGTAAAATTGGGTAGTAAACATATACTTCTCTCCCCCAAATAGTTAAACATTACTTAATTTTCTCCTTGTTCTCTAAAGCAATCATCAGTTTGCTTCAGTTATGAAGCAAACTGAAGTTCTGACTATATTAAAATAACTTCCTTACTCTTAATTATTGTAGAGCTTACCACCCATCAGTGAAATATTACTGTCTTCTGTGAATAATATATGCACTTTTTTTTTTACCACTGAGATAAATTCCAAAATGGGATATGTATTATGTATTAATATAAGCCACAAAGTCTTAAAATTTCCAAGTGAAAAGCCAAAATTATGTTAAAAATATACCAGAAGTAAACAAACATATGTTTTTAACCATCTCTAAGGGATGTTACTCAGGTACATGCCTTGCCACCTAGTGAACATATTGTGAACGAGATATATTTTACTAAGCAGGAAAATTGAATTGGCCCTACTTTCTATACAGTGAATGTAGTTCCTGGGGGGATTCTGATGTATGATGTCATTTTGATGAGATACTTTTCAAAATATTTAATGATTCAAAGCATCATTTAACTGATAAATATAAGGTTTTTATATAAGTGATAAATACAACCTTTCAAAATAATTATTTTCTAAGTAGGGCATGGAGGATGCTTGCCAATTTACTGTGTGATGTTCTTTGAGGATGTGCACCACAAGTCCACTTTTTTCCTTCCTTTTTGTTTTCAACATTGTCTATATGTTCTTTGTTGCCGATTTTTAAACTTCTCCCAATTTGACCTACGAATATCTTTCCACAAGAACATGGAATCTTGTATATACTTGGATATTTATAAAATGGAACATGGTCTTAAAAGAAGCATAGAAAGCTTCATAAGGTTTTGACTGGTTTGAAGACTCTTCTGTTGTTGACTGCCTTTAATATTTTGGCTATTTTTCTTGATGCATTACCAACATATGAAACAGATACTGTTCCTTTATAATTAATTTCTGGGCTCTCAAATCCTGTTCAATCAGTTCCTCCAAAATGGATACTCAAAAAAGGTTCTAAATAAACTTTTTTTTCTGGCAAACCATCCTGTGATAACCCAGAAATTAATTATTACAAAAGCATGGTATCTGTTCTATACGTTGGCAGTGCATCAAGAAAAATAGCCAAAATATTAAAGGCAGTCAACATCCGAACAGCTTTCAAACCAGTCAACACCTTATGATGTTTTCTACACTCTCCTAAAGAGAGTTGTTGGAATTTTACTGTCCACACAGTTTGATTTTATAAATATCTGGGTGTATACAAGATTCCATATTCTTGGGGAAAGATATTGAAGGTCACATTGGGAGAAGTTTTGAAATCTGCAACAAAGAACATATAGGTGATGTTGAAAACAAAAGGTGGAAAAAAAAAACACTTGTAGTATACTTCCTCAAAGAATACACACAGTAAATTGGCAAGCATTCTCCATGTGCCTACTTAGAAAAGAATTACTTCAACTTCAAGGAGTCCTCCAAAGTTATTTGCTCAAAAGGCACTAAATAAAAATCAAGAAATGGTCCTTCCAACATCTGGAAGTCATTAATTAACATGTGTAACATTAAATACCACCCAGTAATGCAAGACTGTCTAATGATTAAACTATCATTTCAGTCAAAATGCTGTTGGAAGATGTTTAATTTTTTGTCGGTTTTTACTTATGTTAAGCAACCTCCTGATGATGCCGTTAACCATGTAGACAGCAAAACATGTAGAGGAAATACATCTATTATAAATAAAAAAAAGATGTCTACAAATTAAAACCTGGTATTTATCATTCAAGCAAATCTACCCATAGTGAATAGCAAAAAATTATTGGATGGAGTCTATGGCTTTATGAAATTCAATCATTGTCCTCATTGTCCATCATTGTACTCATATTGTCCAGACATTACCAGGAGACAAAGATTATGGAGATTGAGAACAGTTGAACAACTTTGAAAACGATAAATGCTCTTTGTTAGTATGTTTTAGTATCTAAATATTAGTTTCTAATTTTATTAAGACATTTTACAATTTTATGTAAAGCATGTAATTTTCTACTTTATTAAATTATCACCCTAAAAATGGTACATATAAATAAAACATACCAGATCCATATTCGATTTTACTGTCCACACAGTACAATGTTGATACTTAAAATTGGCATGGCTTCAAAACTTGAAAGTTACGTTACATTTTACTGGATGATTTTAGTTAGAGCTTATATATATATATATATATATATATATATTTTTTTTTTTTTACCATGGTTTGCCTTTCAAGTTACAGATGCATATTATACATAGCCAGTATTGTGCATAGGCGATTTCAGTAATATACTGCGTATACTTATAAATCCCACAAAAGTATATACTAAGTGGCCAATTTATTAGGTACACTCACTTAACAGCAAATATCCTTTTTAGTCCTCAAAACAGCATTAACTTATCTAGGTAACAACTCCACAAGCTGTCTAAAGCATTCCATAAGAATGCTGGCCAACACAGACATGATTGTATCCTATGCTTCCTCATATTGGACTGTTGTATATTTTTATCATGAATAGTCCAAGCTCATCTGACATACTTGGTTGTATTGAGATCTGACAAGTGAGTATGCCAGTGCTTCTTTAATCTTTCTCAAAAATTGTGTTTGTTTTGAGTGTAGTACATTATCCTGTTGGAAATAACTATTACTAGGTGTTTAAACCATGAGTGTGAAGGGAAGAATCTGTATGGCAGTGAATAAGTTGCCACATTCAGACATTCCTTAACATACACTAAAGAAGTGCTCCAGTCACCTGTGATGCTGGGTCTGTTGATTCATGCTGGTGTTGCCATACCTTGGCCTGTCATCACAGGGTAACAACTAGAACCAGATTTGTTAGATCGGGTGATCTTTTTTTCCTTTTTCTGAGATATCTGTGTTTAGGTGCCATCTGATCCAAAAAAGCTGCTTGTTTTTAGTTTACAGAAATAGAGCCTAGTGAAATTTCTGCCACTGTATACCTCATCCACAACAGGGTATATAACATTCTTTTTGAAATGCTCCTTTGCAGACCATTTGACTGGTTATAATCTGTCTGCTGGCCTTTCCTATCAACAAGCTGTCTCAGCCACAGTGTTGTCTGGATGTTTTCTGACTGTTAGGCCATTCTCAGTACACTCTAGACACTATTTTATTTGAATGTGAACACTCCAACAGGGAAGCAGTTTTTTTGATATGTTGATATATCTGTATTGATGCCATACATCAATTTTGTGGTACTATTTGGCCCATTATCTTATTAAATTTTACACACAGTCACTATTCCTTAGTACTTTATATAATCTGCAACAGACACATACCACTGTTTTGGCCCTAATTCTTTTTTTGGAAATCAGTAGTCAGTTGGTCTTCACCTTTCATAATTGCAACAGTATTCTGCATTTCTGGAGTATGGTATACTTAAGATAAGGTTTCCTAATTCTGGCAACTGTTTGTTTTGTTTTGGTTGTTAAAAACTAGAGTCTGTTCCTGGAGAGAAATCTAATTAGCTGTACTGAAAACAGATTAACCTTGAATTTTGCTGAGAAAAGGCCTAGGAAAGTGCTTTTAGTTGATGACTAGAATCAAACCCATAAGTGTTCTTCTGAACCAAGTATTGTGAAAGCTTCTAATGAGGCTGTGCTGTCACTGACCACATTATACATACATCTTCAAGGCCCACCTTTCCTAATTGGGTTGTGGGGGCAGCAGCTGCAAGAGTAACTTCCAATGGTCACGATCCTCCGCCACCAAGCTCAGGTGTTCTGGTGGGACTCCCAAACATGTCCACCCAAGGTTTTGGATATAATTTATCCAGCAAGTCCTTGGCTTTCCACATGGCCTCCCACCCTCTGGCTTGGCAAAGAGGGCCTGCTCAGGGAGCCTTTCTTGTGGCATTCTGACCAGGTGCACGCACCAACATAACTGTGATCTCTCAACACGGAGAAGCAACGGTTGAGTATTGAGGGTTTCCTGAATTGCAGAGCTTCTGACTCTGTCGAGTCTTGTCAGCGCTGCAACCCCTCGAAGGAACCTCACTTCAGCCGCTTGGATTCGTGTCCGCATTCTTTCAGTCATTACTCGACTCTCATGACCATAGGTGAGGATGGGGACATAGACTGTATTGAAGACAGCCAGCTTTATCTTCTGGCTTAACTCCCACTTCAATACTACCAAACAGCCAAGCTCCCGCAATATTGAGCTTACTAAACCAATTCGAGTATCTAGCTCTACGTCCCATTTTCCATCATTCGTGAATATGGACCCAAGGTATTTAAACTTCTCCACCTGCGTCATTGGGACTCCACTTACATGTAGTGTGCACTGGGATGGTTGTCTTGAGACCACAAATGTTTCAATTTTGGCCTCACTGATCTTCATTCCGGTGTCTGCACAAACAGCTACAAACCTATCCAGGGTTCGCTGGAGGTCATCTGTGGAAGAGCTAAGCAGAACTAGGTCATCTGCAAAAAGCAGACATCCAATGCTACATCTTCCAATTCTGACACACTCACTGCCTTGGCTGTGCCTATCAATCCAGTCCATAAATATTATGAAAAGGAGGGGTGATAGAACACACCCTTGGCGGAGGCCAACGGAGACTGTGATAGGTTCAGACTTTGTGCTGTTTACCCTGACACAAAACTCCGGGCATTCATACAGGGACTTGATGGCAGCTAATAATTGGCCATCAACTCCATACTCCTGTACTACTTGCCAAAGCTTATCGCAAGGAACCTGGTCATATGCCTTCTCCAAGTCCACAAAACGTGTGTAGACATTCTTGGCATATTCCCAAGATTTCTCGAAGACTTGTCTTAAAGTGAAGATTTGGTCAGTTGTGTTTCTACCAGGACGAAAGTCACATTGTTCTTCCTGTAACTTTGACTCAACTATGCTCCTGCACCTTCTTTCCAGGCACCTAGCATATACTTTCCCAGGCAGGCTGAGCAGAGAGATGTGACGGTAGTTGGTGCAATCTCTTTGGTCTCCCTTCTTGAAGACTGGTATTATTATGCCTGTCTGCCATTGCTTTGGTGCTTGCCCAGATATCCAAGCAGCCCAACACACTTGAGTCAGCCAAAGAATGCCGGCTCGATTTAAGGCTTTTAGCCAGCAACCTTGCCCGATTTTAGCGATTTTATTGCTAAATGGACCTCTTCTGCTGTGAGACTAGTCATCGCCCTGATCTGCACCTCTTGGGTGTCCACAACTGCTGGGCCACCTGGGTTAAGAATACTCTCAAAGTATTCCCTCCATCTGTGGAGGATATCCTTCTCGGTTAAAAATGCACCATTAGAGGCCTTAATTGCCCTTGCTGTGCACGATTTCCTCCCTCGAAGGCGGTGGATGGTCTTCCAGAATACTTTGTTTGTATTTGCATAGGATGAGTCTAATCTTTCTACAAAAGATTCCCAAGCTTTCTGCTTTGCTGTCTTTACTGCCTCAGCAGCAGTAAAGACAGCAAAGTGTACCGGAAATGCATCTCAGGTGACCTGACCCTAAGCCATGTTAGGTAGGCCTCTGTATTTTTTTTGCCCGGACAGCTTTTTGGACCTTTTGGTTCCACCAAGGCATCCTTTTCTCACTACTTGTTGCCATCAGCTTTTTGGACCTCTTGGTTCCACCAAGGTGTCCTTTTCTCACTGCCCATCGCCATGCCGAGCCGCTTTCTGCCACAGCATGAGAGTGCAGAGGCAGTGACAGCAGTTCTAAACAGCTCCTACTCCTCAACATCTGCAGTATGCTTGGGAATCTCTTTGAACCTGGAGGAAATGTCTCCTGCAAAATTCTTCCTCACAGCCTCATTTTCCAATGCCTCCCATTTCACATGGTATAGCTGCTTAGGCCTACCAGCGTTGATGGTAGCATCTGGTTTCTGAAGCCGTAGAGTGCAGACAACAAGGTGATGGTCAGTTGACAATTCTGCTCCTCTCTTCACACGAACATCCAGCACTGAGGAAAATAGGTCTGCTGAGACTATAAATAAGTCAATCAAAGACCTTTGTCCAAGTGTATCCCTGTACCAGGTATACTTATGGACTTCTCAGTGCTGGAAGAAGGTATTCATTATGGACAAGCTGTTAGTACAGCAGAAGTTCAATAATTTCAACCCATTTGCGTTAAGGTCAGGGGCACCGTTCCTCCCAACTACACCTCTCCATGTCTGGTCATCTGTTCCAACATGTGCATTGAAGTCTCCCATTAGCAGAACTGATTCCATGTCTGCCACCCTGTCAAAAGCAGCATCCACTTCCTCTAATAAGGCTTAGTATTCTTACATCAGATTAGGTGCATAGGCTTGCACCACAACCAAGTCATGGTTTTCATCTGGAGCCTTAACACACACATACCCGTCACCCCTATGGGATCCACTCAGCAACACAGTCTGACAGCCGGGGGCTTGTGAGTATCTCCACACCCGCTTGAGCAGACATAGTCGGGCTCACACCAGAATAGTTGAGCTTCCACCCCTCATCCAGGTCGACAGCTCCAGAGTCTCTCCTCTTGGTCGAAGAAAGCCCGACTAAATCTAGTTGGTAGCATTTGGCTTCCTCAACCAGTTCCTTCTCCTTCCCTGTCAGAGAAGGAGAAGGAACTTCCGTCCTTTTGCAGAACCATTTCGTTGCATCATCATCATCATCATCAAATTCCTGCCATGTACCCTCAAGAGGTGTACAGGATATGACAGTACTACATGACTACATCATTACTAACTTCCTATCTACAATTTTCCTCCAAATTAGTCTGTTACTTGTCAAGACTCCAACATTATCAGATCTTATATTTCTATCGTCTAAGGCACTTTGTACCGTATCAATCCACCTATATCTTGGTCTTCCTCTGGGTCGTTTTCCTGCCAACCTGGCAGAGAACACTTGTTTTGCTAATCTTTCCTCTCCCATTCTATTTAAGTGACCATACCACCTGAGATCTCTGCTAACGGATTCCTGGATGCTGACAATGTCAAGTTCTTTCCTAATATCCTCATTTTTAATATGATATTGCCATTGATGCCATCTGTTCACGCCTCTAATCTTTCTCAGGACTCTCATATCTGCGGTCTCTAGTCTTTGGTCAAGTGTTTTACTTCTGACCCAGCTCTCAGATCCATAAGTTAAAACTGGTTTGAACACTGTCTTGTATACAGCTAATTTAGTGTTCCGACTAATTTCTCTCTTATTCCATATGAATTTATTCAATTGACTTCCCACCATACCAGCTTTGCTGATTCTGTTGTCTATTTCTATATTTAATTTACCATCTTCAGTAAAAATCGTGCCTAAGTAGCTGAAATGTTTTACTTGTTCCACAGGTTCTCCATTCACAACACAGTTGACATTTTCAATGATTCTGCCTATTTTCATTGTCTTTGTCTTTTTATTGCTGACCTTCATACCATATCTATTGCAACAGCTATTCAATTTAGTCAGAGAATCTTGCAGACTTGTAGCGGATTTATTTAGAAGTATAACATCATCGGCATAAAGCAAGGAGCTGACATTAACATCTCCAATTTTGATATCAGGTTTAATACCACATTCCTTCATAATGTGATCCATATAGATAATGAATAACAGAGAGGATAATGTACATCCTTGTCTCACACCAGATTTAACATTAAACCATCTTCCTGTACTTCCTTCAATTCTAACTGCTGACTTACAACTCAAATAAAGACTAAGTATTGCTTGATATAATGCCCCATTGACACCATATAACTGCAGCGTATTGAATAGCTTCTCTCTTGGCACCTTGTCATATGCCTTTTCCAAATCGACAAAACTTAAATACAGATCTTTGTTATATTCACATGCTTTCTCGACTATTTGTCGTAAAGTGAAGATCTGATCCTGACAGCCTCTATTTGGCCTGAATCCAGCTTGTTCTTCACCAAGCTTTTCTTCCACAATTCTTCTCAACCGTTTCTCAAGTATACTTGCATAGATCTTGCCAGGAACACTCAGTAGGGAAATACCTCTGTAATTCTCACATTCAGTTTTATTTCCCTTTTTATATATGGGTACTATGAGAGCTCTACTCCAATCATCGGGAATTCGTCCCTCTGTCCAGGCTTTCTGAACTATGCAGTGCAGCCACTGTAAGACTCTTATACCACCATACTTCAGCATTTCTGGTCGAATATCATCTACTCCTGCTGCCTTTCCACATTTCAAGCCTTTGATGGCTTTTTCTACTTCAAGTATGGATATGTATTCCTGACTGCATGCCTGGTCAGTGTTTTTTATCACTGTGCTGTCTTCACTGCTTGTTTCATTTAGCAGTTTTTCAAAGTAATTACTCCATACTTCAAGGATATCTTTTTCTCCCGTTTTCATGTCACCTTTATCATCTCTAATTCCTTTTATAGCACTCTTTCCTCCATTCCTAAGCTTCTTCAACAACCTCCAAAATATTTTGCCACCTTCTTGATATTTATTTTCTATATTCTTGCCAAAGTCCTCCCATGACTTTTGTTTAGCTAATTTTACACACTGTTTAGCTTTCTTACATTTGTCTCTGTGTTCTGTAAGAGTAAAAGCTGACTTATTTGCCAGGAACTTTTGATATGCTTTCTTCTTTTCCTTCGCTGCCTCTTTAACTTCCTGTGTCCACCAGGGAGTTCTGATTTTTTTTATCCTTACAGATAACCTCACCACATGCCTCTCTGGCAGAATCAATCAATGTTTTCTTCAGAGTTTGCCACTGAATCTCCAAGGGTTGATTCCTGTTCTCAAACTCTTTCATTTTTTCTTCAATAATCTTTGTGTATTTTAGCCTACAGTTCACATCTGAGAGCTGCTCAACTTTTATTCGCTTTAACACTTTCTTACATGTTATTCTTTTCAATATGAAATTCAATTTTATCCTGCTCAAGATTAAATAGTGATCACTTCCAGTTTCAAATCCTCTGTACACTCTGGTGTCCTGCACCAGGGAGAAAACATCACTATCAACAATAACATAGTCAATGAGACTTTTCTTATTCCTAGCCTCTTCTCTCCATGTGAATTTGTGCACATTTTTATGTTGGAACATGGTGTTAGTAATAACCAGTCCATGTCCTGAGCAGAAATCCAACAGATATTTGCCATTATTATTAGCTTTGCTCTTTTCTCCAAATTTTCTCAAAATATTTTTGTATGTCTCACAATCATTTCCTACTCTGCTATTTAGATCCCCAACAAGGACCAACTTTTCCTTTTTCATTGTGTCAGTTGCTTTTTCTAAAGCTTCAAAAAATTCCTCCACTTCTACCTTAGTAGAACCTTCTGTGGGACCATAGGCACAAATAAGTCTCATTGTCCAGTTCCCCATTCTCATATTTGCCCACATTACTCTACTTGAGACTGACAGTCATTCAAGAAGATTAGCCTCATATTTTGTGTTGAATACTATGGCTACTCCTTCTTTTCCTTGATTGTCATTGCCTGAATATAACATTTTGTATTTATTGCTCAGAAAGATCTCACCAGTTTTGGTCTTTTTTGTTTCAGTCACCCCTATTATGTCGATCTGGTACTTATCTAATTCCTCAGCTAGCTCCATTTCTTTGCTATTCAGGCTTCTTACATTGATAGTACTGATCTTTAACTCTGGTGATGTCGAGTTGGGGTTTGTTTTCAGATTTGTTCCAGTAGCTGACTTCGCTGTTCGCCCTGGTTCCCTGGCGAAAACAACGGGGGCCTTGTTTAACCGGGCAACGCCCCAGCCGGCATGAAATTTTGTCATGTTGTACCATCATTTTTTATTTTGGTTTCACCAATAAGAATACAATTTGGTCGGCTAAATCCCAAATTGCCAGCCCATCCTCGTTCGTTCAGTATCAAAGTAGATACCCAACAGGGTACACCACGAGAAGGTGAGGATTGGACATTAGGTCAGAAGCCCTGGTCGGTTCTCCACATTCCTTTAAAGGCTATGTGGAGGTCTCCTCTCAGTTATTCAGCTTTGACCCTTAAACACCCCTTTTCTTTGCGCTGCCCCTAAACACCTCCCCAAACAGGTAGCTGGCCCATTGATGGAGTTTCCTCTAGCAGAGTGGTGTCTAAGGGAGACAGTAACATATTTTTCGAACGGGTCCCTCTGCCTGAAATCCGAACGTGTCCCTTGGTAACCCGCACGACGGACGATGCAGTATGACCATTGTTTGATGACCTGACCATGTTACAGTGTTTGGTAATACCCTGTTAGCACTACCTTGTTTGCATAAGACGAAATAACACAGCAAAATAGGAAAGATTCACCCCTAGCACTCGGGGGAAGGAGCAAGAAGAGAAGAAAGAAAGAAGCAAGGAAGGAAGAGGAGGGACCAGTCTACAGATAATATAACAGATGTATGTTACATGAAGTAAGGCATGGTCCAGCATCAGGTACCTCGGGTTTGCCATGCCCGTACTCACCAAAATGAGCCCCTCACCACATTATAATAAACAAAACCCTAGTTATGAAAGAAATGAAAAGTTAAAAACTCATCTTACTTGATTTGATATTTGTCTATTTTTGTTTTTAAATAGCAATTTATTATTAGTACTGATATGGTTGTACTATAAGGCTTCACATTTAAAAAGATTTTACTGCTAGTTTAAAAAATAAAAAATTGAAGATAAGTGATTTATTACAATTTAATATGGTCGATTTCCAAAATGCTTATTTTCTTCTGTCACGTTGAAATTTTTCACAGGCTCAAAAATTATAAAAAAATCTTTTAATACACACAATGTTCGTCATTATAATCAGTTGGTATAAAACTTTTTTTTTTCTGCTAAAATCTTGATACCATACATCACTTTGGTTGTAACATTTGACCCATGATACTATTAAATTTCACACACGTGATCACTATTACTATTCCTTAATATTTTATATAATCTGCAATAGTCACATAACATTGTTTTGTTCCTTACTTTTTTTTGGAAATCAGTAGTTTTTCAGTAAAACTGTATTAGAAATGTTTCAATAAACAATGAATAAATAAACCATTTTCATATGAAATTAAAATTTCATATAAAATTAATGTGTGTTCACAACTGCTGACAGGCAAAATTAAAATTAGATTTTATTTAAAATTAACTATTAAATCTATTCCTGTTCTTTTTTTCTCCCTTTCTAATGTCCACCATTAGTCTACTGACATATTTGCATTTCATTTTCTTTTGATATTTTCTTTCCATTTATTTAATAACCACCTGAAATCTTTATCTCTTGATCTTCACTTATGATTCCAGAGTTTTCTCACATTGTCTCCAAGTTGCTGGAACTTATATAATGTGTTATCAACATTTTAATTATAATTGGACAAATTTACTAACACAATTTCTGTACCAAGAAAAGATGCTCTTTGATAAGTTCTTTTGTGTAGTCCAGAACCCAATAGTTGATGAGTAGAGTACTCTGGGAAAGTTAAATCGCTTACCAAATAATTTTGCTTATTTTGTGTGAAATGCTTTGACTTCTAACATGACATTCGTTCATAAGAACTTCAGCTCTGTCCTCTGACATTGTCTTTTCCTCTTTGGAATGAGATGCCATGCCATTTTTGTATGTCTTGGGTGAAGAAATGAGAAATTCAATGTTGGTCTTTTGCAAATGCAATTTTTTTTTTTTGCCCCTCACCCTTTTATGAGACTGGCTAAGTCACCAACTGAAGGTGAATTAGCCACTCTCATAAAGGGGTGGTAGGGTTTTCCCTCTGTACCAAGAAAAGATGCTCTTTGATAAGTTCTTTTGTGTAGTCCAGAACCCAATAGTTGATGAGTAGAGTACTCTGGGAAAGTTAAATCGCTTACCAAATAATTTTGCTTATTTTGTGTAAAATATAACTAATAATTAAGGAATTGACAGCGTACACTAGAAATATAAATTAAATAAACTTTAATATATACTTTCCGATATTTTGGCAAACATCACGTTACCATCTTCTTGGGAACTTATTACTAAGACACGTGCACACAAGTACTACATTACAGCAAATGAGAACAGAAGCTAGGAAGTTAACGTTTTCCTAAAGTCCTGATGGTGCCCCCCTGGCTGGCTATATTGGTAGTTCTTGGCCTTTGGGCTGAAGTTCTTCTGATACATGTTTCCCAAATTTGGGGCAGTCTCATGCATCCAAATTTGTTGAGGTTTGGCATGTTCCTAAGGGCTGAGGCTGATTCCATGAATAGTCTTTCATATTTGAACTTGCTGCGGTGTATTACTGTGGCTTTCTTCCATCTTATTCTGTGGAGAGTATCCAGAGCGTGGTCTGCAAGCCCAGAGGGGCTGTACTTCTGAAATTCTGATATTTGCTGTCCTGCCTGTTTGGCCAAAGTAGGACAGTTTACAGCTGCAAGGGACCTGGTATACACCAGGTAGGTCTAGGGGAAGTGGTTGGTCTTTAGTGGAGTGGATAAGGGATCCTTATCCGCTTGAGAGCAGGGACTTGCAGAGCATGCCATCAACACTAGACATAGAGTTCATTGGAACAAGACAAGAGTCCTTTACAAAAGTCAGTTCCCTCATGGAATGGCTTTAAAAAGAAACGTGAAACTTTACTTCACTCTTGTAACTTAAACAGATCCGATGGTCTACGTCTATCCCCTTTGTGGGAGATAGTACTTTCTCCCACAAAGTACTTTCTCGAGTTAACTTGATTTGAACTTTCAATGTGTAATTCTCGTTTAATTTAGTTTGTGAAAGCATTTGAATTGAGCTGGCTTATAGTGCCATCTCTTAGGATTAGAAGGAACTAATTTTCAAGTTTCTGTCTGCTTTGTGGTGCTATCTTCGTAAAAAAAAAAATTGTGAGACCATGTACAATGTTATGAGAGCAGTCCTTGACAATAGGTGCCAGGCAATCATGTGATGTGGTGATTCCAGGGTTAGTAAAAATGGCTTTGACAAGCAGACAGCAGCATTCTCTTACTGAAGCAGACTCTCATCAGGGAAATTTTTCAAAAGTTAAGTTCCACATACCAAGACCAACCACTACATCTGGATGACCATCACAAGGTGACGAACCCTCACACTGAGGGAAAGACATTTCCTAATACCTCTGCCACCCACACCCAAGAAAGCAAATCCCACTAGGCATTGTCATGTTCAAATACCACATTGGGACAAAGAAAAAGAAAAGAGAGCCGGTATATGTGTGCCAAATGTGGCATAGCCTTATGTGTACACCCCTGCTTTCAAAATTACCACACACTACTAAAATATTGAAGTATTTTGGGGGAGGTGTTTCTCACTTGAAGTTGTGTGTGACATTATTTGACATGGAATAAGCAAATAAATTTCAAGATAAATTTTAGACATCCCTAACTTGAAAATAAAATTCCTATATAACAGTTTTGTTCAGTAACTTCAATTTATACAAGAAAACAGTGCAAAAATGTGTAATACTTTATAGTAACTATTCATATTATTATAAAATATTTTATAATTGTGAAAATAACTCATCAAGGAGGGTCATACTGGTTATTTAGTATCTCAGCAGTTAAAAGGTTAAATCAGCTAATATTTCCTAACTTTTTTAATTGTGTATATATCTATCTATCTCTGTGTGTGTGTGTGTGTGTGTGTGTGTGTGTGTGTGTGTGTGTGTGTGTGTGTGTGTGTGTGTGTGTGTGTGTGTGTGTATTAATTATTTATTTATTTTATATAAGTTTTTTTTTAATAGGTTAGGAAATTTAATGACTTTTTTTAGTTATCTTGTATTAGCTACTTAGGTGGCACCTTTTGGAATCGTCAGTTATTGTTCAACTTTGTACTGAAGATGCCTGTGATACTCAGGCGAAAATTATATAATAAATAATATTTTACGCAAGTTACTTTCAGTATTATTATTTATTTAAATTATTCATGTGTCTTGATACAGCATGTGCACTGCAGGAACCAATGCTGTTATTCATGGTTTGCAACCTCTGCCAAGTGTAACTACCAACAATCCCATTCATTCAAAACAACTATCATTTGTTGCAGAGGTCCACAAATGTGGACCTCATCAACATTTATTCAGGCAACAAAATTCACAAAGTGCAGCAATAGTATTACAATTGTTTAGATAGTACTGCTTCAAGAGCAAAGCACGTTGGGACAGTATTAACAACTAGAATGAAGGGGAAAAATCCTGTGTCCATCTTTTTAAACCATCCTGGCACTCGCCAAGTTGTGTGATATGCAAATTCCATGCATTTGGTGTTTACTCCTGGTGATGAATTTTGAAACTACTTTTTTCCTTCATTTTTCGGACAATATATTCCTGCAAAATTTTGCAGCATTTGGATCACTGGGTGGTGCTCCACAAGTCCTTAAAGAGGGATACTTTAATTTTGATCACCCTGCATATATGCCTGCCTGGTTGTCCAAGTTGTTAGCATATCTGTTCTCCAACCAACAGGTCACAGGTTTGAATCTGCTGTGAAATGTTTGTGATGTCTTTAAGTGGGAGATGAATTTCATTCTCTTTTGTTTGACCATGATTTCGCTTATTGGAAGCCTGAAGTGGCTTGAAAAAGTTCCATGTTTGGTCTCTAGAGCAGGGTTTCTGGATCAGATAAAATAAATAAATAAAAATACCAAAAAAAATATATAAAATAAATAAATAAAAAAACCTTAACCCACCCATGGTGCGAATGTACTATAGGTTCACAAATAAACAATTCATGGTGGGAGCCATACACACACACACACACACACACACACACACACACACACACACACACACACACACACACACACACACATGGTGTTTCAAAAGGGGATATACAACTTTGAATGACAATAGAAGGTAAATAGCAATAGATGAACAATTTTTATTACGTGCAAATGTAGCGTAACACTTGAAGTTTCAACACAGACGGTTCAAGTTCGATATGACTGTCTCCAGTAATTTGGCAGACGTCCCATCTGTAATCAGTTTCCTGCCACATGTGTGCAGAGCATATCTGGCATAACTTCAGCAATGGTGGCAGTAATTCTGGAACACAGTTGTGAGTGTTTACTTGCCTGCTTGCATGAAAGTGCACTTGTCACTGAAAATATCATGTCCAATCCTCATTTTGTTCTATCCTATTGATCATTTCCTTACAACATTCATGGCATATCTTCTTATTGTCTTTCTTCAGATGGTGTGAGGGGTGAATTGGTAGGGCCTTAAATGTAGACACTGTTGTAAAACACACCACACAGTCACATGTAGAATTTCAATCTGACGAGACGTCTGTCTAGTTGACTTTCCAGGGCTTCTCTGGAAACTTAACCGAACTTCTTCCACAACAGCTTCAGCAACACGCAGCCTTCCTGTTGACCTTGAATGACACACAGAACAGCCTGTATCCACAAAATTCTTGTGCCACATGTAGATTGTGTGCCTACTAGGAGGTTCTTTGCCATATTGCATGCAGAAATTCCTCTGAACTTGTGTTACAGACTTCGTTTTCTCAAACCAAAACACACAGCATGCTTGCTCTGCACCATCGAAAGTCAACATTTTTAGATGGTGTGATAAAGTAAATTTGGTAATAAAGTTATGTGACCAAAATTGATGTGTTTCACTACATTATTACACTCACTCAGCTTTTGTATATTTTTGAGTCATTCTCTGTTCTCCTGCAAAGTTGTGTACACCCTTTTGAAACACCCTGTGTGTGTGTGTGTGTGTGTGTGTGTGTGTGTGTGTGTGTGTGTGTGTGTGTGTTTTACTTTTTTTTTTCTCTCCTATATAGCTTTTGTTTCCTTTATTAATGGATTTTGGTTAAGCTTTGTAATAAGACTCATTTTGCAACCATTAAAATTGATTGTTCTTGTTACTGTATTTCTGATGTGCTTTATTTAGGTTTGAGCCTTGGAAATGCCCGTGAAGCATTCAACCCACCAAGTCCTTTAGGTCGCTGTCCTCACTGCAACCAACCATTGTTTTACCTAGCAGCTCCAGGCCATATGCCAAGTCCTTCTCCTCCTTTAGTCCCAGCATTAGGTACTCACCCATCGGTATGTATTCTCATTTCTCCCCAGATATATTTATTGTCTGATTTAATATTCAAATATTTTGTCATTTTAATATATTTTCTTCTTTTACTGAATAATTAGTTTTGCTTGTGTTTTTTCTCTCTTTTACATGAATTTTTCTATTGAACAGTTTATAATTTATAATATTAGCATAGTTTATTATGCTTTACATTGACATAGTGATAGTGGAGGTTCAACATATACAGGTACAGTTTGATCAACTGAGTTCCATTTGTCAGCCTATTCTTTCTCTCTCTCTCTTGTAATCAAGCAGTATCAATCAATTATAGATTGCAAGACAAATTCTTAATATTCAGGAACTTGTAAGTTGAGTGAGATAAAATTTTCAAGAGTGGCAGAGAACGGGTACAAAGGAAATCCATGATGTTGGATACATCAATAAATTTGGATTATTTCTCAAGAAACTAGAGATAACATTTGAAACTTTAGATAGCTAGATAACTGAAAATTAGTAATGAAATCTTAGTTGTGTCCTATACACTCCTTAAAGTTACATTCTAAGAAAATTATAACATAATTTTCCTAGAATGTAATAACATTCTAGGAAACAACATAATAACATAAGTGATAGTGGAGGTTCAGCGTTCCGTTTGTCAGCCTATTCTTTCTCTCTCTCTCTCTCTCTCTCCCTCTCTCTCTCTCTCTCTCTCTCTCTCTCTCTCCCTCCCTCTCTATCTCTTTTATAATCAAGCAGTATCATCAACTAAAGATTGAAAGACAAATTCTTAATATTCAAAACTTGTAAGTTGAGTGAGATAAAAATTTCAACAGTGGCAGAGAAAGGGTACAAAAGAAATCCATGATGTTAGATACATCAATAAATTAGGATTATTTCTCGAGAAACAGTAGAGATAACATTTGAAACTTTAGTAAACTAGACAACTGAAAATTAGTAATGAAATCTTAGTTGTGTCCTATACACTCCTTCAAGTTACATTCTGAGAAAATTATAACATGTTGAATAATTTATATTTTTGAAAGTGGAAAGAATAGAGAAGCCAACTAACTTTTAGACCCTTTATTTTATGCTATTCCAAAGTGTATGCACTCTTCTTTTATCTGAAACTGCCTGCTTTCACATTTAAGCAAAGGAACACTTTGCTTAAATGTGAAACTTGAAGAGCAGAACAAATCTGTACATGCTGTACATAGATATTCTGGATAAAGAGTATACTTTGTGTAGGTTTATGTAAATATTGTTCCATGATATATTTTTCTTTAACTTCATTTTGTATATTATACTTGACAGGGTGTTATATTCTCATTTGCATCTATAGTTTACTGAAGCATAAGCATCTGGAAGATGAGATTAAACAGATGGCATCAATGGCAATATCATATTAAAAATGAGGATATTAGGAAAGAACTTGACAATGTTACCATCCAGGAATGCGTTAGCAGAGCTAATCTCAGGTGGTATGGTCACTTAAACAGAATGGACGAAGAAAGATTATCAAAACAAGTGTTCTATGCCAGGTTGGCAGCAAAATGACCCAGAGGAAGACCAAGATATAGGTGGATTGATACGGTACAAAGTGCCTTAGACAATAGAAATATAAAATCTGATAATGTTGGAGTCTTGACAAGTAACAGACTGATTCGGAGGAAAATTGTAGATAGGAAATTAATAATGATGTAATTTTTTTCATGTAGTACTATCATATCCTGTACACCCTTTGAGGGTACATGGCAGGAATTTGATGATGATGATGAGATAAATGATAATAATATGTGTCGTTGGGAAAGTCATTAACTTGTTGCTCAGATATGATAATACCAAGTTGAGAAGGAGAGCAGAGATAATGAATAGCAAGATGGCTGAGTTGTGCAAGGTAAAGGGGATTCAGTTTGTAAATTTGAAGGGAAGCTGGAATGATTTAAGGTGATAGATTGCATTTGAATGTGTTTGGTGATGGACATTTAGAGAAGCTATTGTTTTCTGATAACACACAAAATAATAAAATTAGTTTAATCTTTGATCCAAGTGTAAGTAAACAAACTTTGTGCCTGAAGTATCTTCAGGACTGAGGCAACTCGTGATAAAGGTGAACCAAGCTCTCATCACTCCTTATCTCAGTATCTCCCATAATGCAAAGCCATAATGTGCTTTGCATTATGGGAGATACTGAGACAAGGAGTGATGAGAGCTTGGTCCACCTTTACCACGAGTTGCCTCAGTTCTGAAGATACTTCAGGCACAAACTTTGTTTGCTTACACTTGGATAAAGGATTAAACTAAATTTATTATAGTCTAACCAAGTAGGAAAAAACTTACAAGATAAGGCACAAAATCAAGAAGTTAGTGTAGTTAATGACAAATGGCAATTGTGAAGCAGGATAGAAATAGCTAAACAGGTTGTAGGTGAGGAGGAAGATGGATACAAGGCTGAAGATGTGACTGGGGCAGGATGAGGTGATGGAATGCATAAATTTTTATTTGTGACATCTCCAAGGAGTCCAAAGGACTCATTGTGGGAGGATGCTCTAATCAGCCACATAGATCTTGCTGTCACAACTACTACTTAATTCTCCAACTACACACAACGACACCACCACCATCAATGCCATCTACTATCCATCATCACCAACAACAGTATTTTTTGTCTGTAAGTTGCATGGTGTTCTCAGGTGGGGAAGGACAGGTATTGATGGCAATCAGTCAGAATCAAAAAACACAGTAGGTTAGTGCTAGAGTAGAGAATGTCTGGAGTATTCGAAATAAAGAAGAGCTTACTTTGTTGCATTGATTGAGTCAGTACACCCAAAGATGATTACTGTAAATGAACTTTGGTTGTCTCTGGATAATGTCCTGTCGTGAATGGGAATGGAAAAATATACACTTTTCTGAGAAGAGAGGAAGGTGAAAAGAGGAGGGGGAGGGTACGGTTAATGAATGCAGAGAAATTGTGTCAACAAAGAGTGGAAATTGAAAGTGGTTGTACATGTGATAGATTTTGAATCTGTGTAGTGTGAATTTAAAATTAACAGACTAGTATATTTAATGGATGCAGAGAATACAGATTATAAAATATTTAGGCAAATTGGTTGGCCATGTACAAAAAAGGTGATTCTAATAGGAGACTTTAATTATAGAAATGTAGATTGGAAAGAGGAGATAGTGTATGGGACTAAGGAAAGGGAATTTGTTGGATTTCTGAGCGATAAATATCTTAAATATTTATTGCACAGAAGCAACAAACAATAGGGTCTTGCATTTGGCAATACTTTCAGAAGTGTGGTTGTTAATTAGGTATTAAAACTGCTGCAGATTGGTGTTGGGGAAAGTGGTCATAAAGTACCTGTTTTGGAAGTGGTGAAACATAAAGTTATTGCCAAAAAAAAGGAAGTATGCGAAATTAGAAGGTGGGTGATTATGAAAAGCTCTGTAGTCAGCTAGTCAATACGGGTAGATGCGCTGTGCAGAAAACATGTTGACAATGCATGGGACTTCATAAGGCAGTATCTGACACAAGCAGTGTATAACTGCATATCAAGAGGTAAACAAATAAATAGAGTTGGAGTGAAATGGATGAACAGTGAAATCAGACAAGCTGTGTTGGAAAAGAAAATGTTATGAAGAGCTGATGGTGATTGATTAGATCCATGAGGAATATAAAGTGCAAGCTATCCATAGTCTTGCCATATAGTGGAATTTTTCCGCTATATGGCAAGGACAAGGTTGATGTGGAAAGTCATGGTAGCAGTGACCATTTCAAAAGATATGGAGGAATTATTGAATCAGCACTTCAGTATATATATCATCAACATCATCATCATCAAATTCCTGCCATGTACCCTCAAGGGGGTGTACAGGATATGATAGTACTACATGAAAAAAATTACATCATTACTAACTTCCTATCTACAATTTTCCTCCAAATCAGTCTGTTACTTGTCAAGACTCCAACATTATCAGATCTTATATTTCTATCGTCTAATGCACTTTGTACAGTATCAATCCACCTATATCTTGGTCTTCTTCTGGGTCGTTTTGCCAACCTGGTAGAGCAAAACAAGTGGTCTCTGCCAACCTGGCAGAGACCACTTGTTTTGCTTATCTTTCTTCGCCCATTCTGTTTAAGTGACCAAACCACCTGAGATTAGCTCTGCTAATGCATTCCTGGATGCTGACAATGTCAAGTTCTTTCCTAATATCCTCGTTTGTAATATGATATTGCCATTGATGCCATCTGTTCACACCTCTAATCTTTCTCAGGACTCTCATATCTGCGGTCTCTAGTCTTTGGTCAAGTGTTTTACTTCTGCCCCAGCTCTCAGATCCATAATTTAAAACTGGTTTGAACACTGTCTTGTATACAGCTAATTTAGTGGTCTGACTAATATCTCTCTTATTCCATATGAATTTATTCATTTGACTTCCCACCATACCAGCTTTGTTGATTCTGTTGTCTCTTTCTATATTGAATTTACCATCTTCACTAAAAATCATGTCTAAGTAGCTGAAATGTTTTACTAGTTCCACAGGTTCTCCATTCAGAACACAGTTGACATTTTCAATGATTCTGCCTATTTTCATTGTCTTTGTCTTTTTATTGCTGACCTTCATACCATATCTATTACAACAGTTATTCAATTTAGTCAGAGAATCTTGCAGACTTGTAGCGGATTTATTTAGAAATATAACATCATTCGCATAAAGCAAAGAGCTGACATTAACATCTCTAATTTTGATATCATGTTTAATACCACTTTCCTTCATAATGTGATCCATATAGATAATGAATAACAGAGGGGATAATGTACATCCTTGTCTCACACCAGATTTAACATTAAACCATCTTCCTGTACTTCCTTCAATTCTAACTGCTGACTTACAACTCAAATAAAGACTAAGTATTGCTTGATATAATGCCCCATTGACACCATATAACTGTAGCGTATTGAATAGCTTCTCTCTTGGCACCTTGTCATATGTCTTTTCCAAATCGACAAAACTTAAATACAGATCTTTGTTATATTCCCATGCTTTCTCGACTATTTGTCGTGAAGTGAAGATCTGATCCAGACAGCCTCTATTTGGCCTGAATCCAACTTGTTCTTCACCCAGCTTTTCTTCCACAATTCTTCTCAATCGTTTCTCAAGTATACTTGCATAGATCTTGCCAGGAACACTCAGTAGGGAAATACCTCTGTAATTCTCACATTCAGTTTTATTTCCCTTTTTATATATGGGTACTGTGAGAGCTCTACTCCAATCATCGGGAATTCGTCCCTCTGTCCAGGCTTTCTGAACTATGCAGAGCAGCCACTGTAAGACTCTTATACCACCATACTTCAGCATTTCTGGTCGAATATCATCTACTCCTGCGCCCTTTCCACATTTTAAACCTTTGATGGCTTTTTCTACTTCAAGTATGGATATGTATTCCTGACGGCATGCCTGGTCAGTGTTTTTTACCACTGTGCTGTCATCACTGCTTGTTTCATTTAGCAGTTTTTCAAAGTAATTACTCCATACTTCAAGGATATCTTTTTCTTCCATTTTCATGTCACCTTTATCATCTCTAACTCCTTTTACAGCACTCTTTCCTCCATTCCTAAGCTTCTTCAACAACCTCCAGAATATTTTGTCACCTTTTTGATATTTATTTTCTATATTCTTGCCATAGTCCTCCCATGACTTTTCTTTAGCTAGTTTTACACAGTGTTTAGCATTCTTGCATTTGTCTCTGTATTCTCTAAGAGCACAAGCTGACTTATTTGCCAGGAACTTTTGATATGCTTTCTTCTTTTCCTTCACTTCTTCTTTAACTTCCTGTGTCCACCAGGGAGTTCTGATTTTTCTATCCTTGCAGAAAATCTTACCACATGCCTCTCTGGCAGAATCAATCAATGTTTTCTTCAGAGCTTGCCACTGAATCTCCAAGGTTTGATTCCTGTTCTCAAACTCTTTCATTTTTTCTTGAATAATATTTGTATATTTTAGTCTATAATTCACATCTGAGAGCTGCTCAACTTTTATTCATTTTAAAACTTTCTTAGATGTTTTTCTTTGCAATATGAAATTCAATTTTATCCTGCTCAAGACTAAATAGTGATCACTTCCAATTTCAAATCCTCTGTACACTCTGGTGTCCTGCACTAGGGAGAAAACATCACTATCAACAATAACATAATCAATGAGACTTTTCTTATTCCTTGCCTCTTCTCTCCATGTGAATTTGTGCACATTTTTATGTTGGAACATGGTGTTAGTAATAACCAGTCCATGTCCTGAGCAGAAATCCAACAGATATTTGCCATTATTATTAGCCTTGCTCTTTTCTCCAAATTTTCCCAAAATATTTTTGTATGTCTCACAATCATTTCCTACTCTGCTATTTAGATCCCCAACAACTTTTCCTTTTTCACTGTGTCAGTTGCTTTTCTAAAGCATCAAAAAATTCCTCCACTTCTACCTTAGTAGAACCTTCTGTGGGACCATAGGCACAAATAAGTCTCATTGTCCAGTTCCCCATTCTCATATTTGCCCACATTACTCTACCTGAAACTGACTGCCATTCAAGAAGATTAGCCTCGTATTTTGTGTTGAATACTATGGCTACTCCTTCTTTTCCTTGATTGTCGTTGCCTGAATATAACATTTTGTATTTATTGCTCAGAAAGATCTCACCAGTTTTTGTCTTTTTTGTTTCAGTCACCCCTATTATGTCGATCTGGTACTTATCTAATTCCTCAGCTAACTTCATTTCTTTGCCATTCAGGCTTCTTATGTTGATAGTACCGATCTTTAACTCTGGTGATGTTGAATTGGGGCGTGTTTTCAGATTTGTTCCAGTAGCTGACTTTTCGCTGTTCGCCCTGGTTCCCTGGTGAAAACAATGGGGCCTTGTTTAACCAGGCGACGCCCCAGCCGGCATAAAATTTTGTCATGTTGTACCATCATTTTTTATTTTGGTTTAACCAATAAGAATACAGTTTGGTCGTCTAAATCCCAAATTGCGAGCCCATCCTCGTTCGTTCAGTATCCAAGTAGATACCCAACAGGGTGCACCACGAGAAGGTGAGGATTGGACATTAGGTCAGAAGCCCTGGTCGGTTCTCCGCATTCCTTTAAAGTCTATGTGGAGGTCTCCTCTCAGTTATACAGCTTTGACCCTTAAGCACCCCATATATATATATCATACTTGCATAAATGATACTGGAGTATGTAGAAGGGAGGCAAGCACAGTAATATCCCACTTTATGATTATGATCAATGCCCATTTATATGATGCTTTTAGTGACATGATGGTCCCATGATTCAGCTGATGCACAGTTTTCATACACTGTCTGTTTACAACTTTGTTGCTCATTGCATCTCTCTCGCTCTCTTTGTTTTGGTATTTTGCTGTGAATTATAAACTGTTTATAACAATTATTTTATTTCATTGTCGTGAATAATAATAGAATAATTATTGAATAATGATTTCACTGTTGCAAAACCACAAAATTATTAAATTTAGTGGTGATGGCATATTGAATCCTGAGATAAGTCACAGGCTAAACTTACTTTTCACTACTGTTGTCAGAGTTGATAAAAAACAAAGGTAAAATGGAAAATCTTTTAATAGTGTAGATTGATGACCAGAATGGTTGGAATGTTCTCTTAAACCAAACTATTCAGAATAACTTATGTTTGCAAAAATTATTCTAATTTTTTCTTTTGCATAACTGACATAAATCAAGACTTTATGTCATTTACTCATGTTATTGAACCATTATATCCATCTACAAATGGGGAGGGGGGGGGGTGATTCACTATACAACAGTGGTCTTGTAACCTAGCATATTATATGACAATGGTATTGCTTGTATTAGGAGAATTGGAAGTGAAAGAATCGGAGGTGTATCAAACGTTGATTGGGTTAGATAGATGTTAATAAGGCTGTAGGAATAGATGACATATCACCATGTATTTTTAAGGAATGTGCAAAACAGTTAGCTACGCCCTTGACTTGGTTACTTAATGAAAGTCTTGCAGTAGATATACTTCCTAAGGAATGGAGAAATGACAAAATAGTACCATTCCATAAGTGTGGTTCTAAGATAGAAGTTTCCAATTATAAACCACTCTCTATAACAGTTGTAGAAAGTGTTGGAGAAATTAGGAAGAAGTATAATTCAGGATTAATTTGATGGGCATGAGATTCTTTATGATAGTCATCATGGATTTGTAAAGGGTGTATATATATATATACACCCTTTACAAATATATATATATTAATATATAAAATATATATATATTTTTTTTTATGTTGGGCCCATATACGAGAGGTTGGCTAGTCAACCTATAGTACTTTAGTACCATATATATGGGTAGTGGGATGGGAAAGGAGAAGCTTGTTGACATTCGATTTAAAAGCCTGTATATTGTATTCCTTGGGAAATACATCAGGGGAAGACTGTTCCACAGTTCAACAGTAGCAGGGATGAAGGAGGGAAAGAAACTTGTTCTGTGGGTTTCAAGGTGTACTGTGAAGGGATGTTGGGCGGTGGCTGTACGTGTTCCAATGGCTTTAGTACAGAGTGGGGGAATTATTAATGCTGTTTCAGATGAGCATTTTCCATGAAAATATTTATAGAATATACAAATTGCAGAGATTAAATGTCTATGTGAAAGTGGGGGGGGGGGGGGGAGTTGGTAAGAGATGGATCATTTATCAGTCTAATTGCTCTCCTCTGTATTGAGTCAAGCATTTTGAGGGAGCTTTTAGGAGCCCCCACTCCAAATGTGAGAACAGTATTCGATAGCTGGGCAGATTTGTGGTTTTGTATAAGTTAACAGCTGTTTTGAAGTGAAGTAACATCTTAAGCAAAAGAGAAAGCCTAGTTTTTTGGAAGCTGAGGATGCAATGGTTGTGATGTGTTTATGCCAGGAGACGCCTGATGTAATGTAATTCCAAGAACAGAGATTTCATCTTGTCTTTTTACTTTCTTACTAGTCATTTTTGCTTCTTCCAACAACTCTTTCATATAATAACCTGAAGGGTGAATTCCCTTCATGAAGAAGCAAATAGACTTTAGCTTGGACAAACTAGTAAGGTTGTAGTTTTAATATTAATAAATGCAAAGTATTGCATTTTGAAGTGCAGAGATATAATAAGACTGTGTACTGTATTGATAGAACTGTACTGCAGTAAATGAATGAGATTTGATATCTGGGAAAGGTGGTTGACAGTAGACTGAAGTTGGGAGGACATATAGAAAGTGTTGCAAAGACTGCATAGATGTGCTGTAACATGTAGGAATAAGGAGGTGGTTATACCACTGTATAAAGCACTGGTCAGACTACGCTTGGACTGTTATGTTCAGATTTGGTCACCTGATTTTTATTGTGATGTGGGACCATATTAAGATTGAAATTTGCTGATGTATAATTATAGTGAATGGAATATTTTACTCTTGTTTTTCAAGATCAAGATTTTAAGTTCTTTAATGTTCTTGTACATTCTTCAAAACAAAAATCCTTTACATCTATGGATCGTTATTCTTCAAACAAGAAAAGGAATTCAGTTCATCAGGTGAAAGTATTATGTAAGTTAAACTGCTAACCTGGTTCAATTTTGGATGTCAGATTTGTTCTGCAGGATGTTGTATAAAAGGATATCTGATATATCCTTTAATACAACATCTATAGTCAGACATAAAAATTAAAGTTTCCAAGAAATTATATTCTGGTTTAATCCTTTATCCAAGTATCTTCTTCATGACTGGGCTACTTGTACATAGAGGATAATGACTTCTTATCAATTGCCTTAGTATCCCACCCATAATGCAAAATACATCCCCTTTCGGACATGTATAATGCTATGCATTATGGGAGAGGGCTACTACCCAGATCGGTTTCAACCTTTATTGAGGTCTCATCAGTGGGAGCCACACTCGGAACAGATACCGAGATTCAGTTGATTGTATACTACTATTAGAGTTCAAAGGAACAGCTGTAAAAGTTTCTGCAATTAAATTTAAATAACCTAAAAAAATAAAAATTAATATGAAGAACAGTTAATGGTAATCCCTTCCCATAACTTTGAAACTGACATACAGTCATAGCAATTATGGTTCAGATGATTTTGTAGGGTTTCACATCAGCTGTAACTGACATGTGCTAGCAAGCACGACCCATTCTTATGATTCATGTTTTGAATGTAGTTACAGACCATCACTTCTTTCTCCCTGACAATATCCATTGTACACTACATGAAAATATGTTTGAATTTTTTTTAATAAATTCTATATTTTTTTTACGTGTTAGCCATATAAATATTTAGAAATATGTCTCGCACATATTATTTTAAATCATTTGATTACTACCCTCTAATGTGACATTATGTCGAGCAATACATAGTCTATATTACAGTTAAATTCAAGACACAGGAAAACAGTTTGATATTAAATCAGGTGTGAGACAAGGGTGCACATTATCTCCACTGTTATTCATCATCTATATGTTGTTGAAAATTTTTCCACTTGGTTATATACTATAAATTAAAGATACCAAGAAATTATATACTTGGTTTAATCCTTTTTCCAAGTGTAATCAAACAAAGTTTATGTCTGAAGTATTTTCAGGACTGGGGAAACTCTTGGTAATGGTGGTATGACTTCACATCACTTGCCTTAGTATCCCATAATGCAAGGCACATCTCCTTGCAGACATGTATAATGCTATGCATTAAGTTTGCTTACACTTGGAAAAAGGATTAAACCAAGTATGTAATTTCTTGGTATCTTTAATTTATAGTATAACCAAGTGGAAAAACTTTCAACAACTATCTATCTCTAATCCAGAGTATTATAATAATAATCTGTGACACCATTTGGCAACTTGTATATGGAAATATGACTTCTGCATTGCTTCAACTTTGCTATCACCTCTGGGTCTGGCTCCCACTGACAAGACCTCAATAAAGGTCAAAACCGTCTGAGTAGTGACCCCTTCCTTAATGCATAGCATTATACATGTCTGCAAGGAGATGTGCCTTGCATTATGGGATACTAAGGCAAGTAATTTCTTGGTATCTTTAATTTATAGTATAACCAAGTGGAAAAACTTTCAACAACTATCTATCTCTAATCCAGAGTATTATAATAATAATCTGTGACACCATTTGGCAACTTGTATATGGAAATATGACTTCTGCATTGCTTCAACTTTGCTATCACCTCTGGGTCTGGCTCCCACTGACAAGACCTCAATAAAGGTCAAAACCGTCTGAGTAGTGACCCCTTCCTTAATGCATAGCATTATACATGTCTGCAAGGAGATGTGCCTTGCATTATGGGATACTAAGGCAAGTGATGTGAAGTCATACCACCTTTACCACGAATTTCCTCAGTCCTGAAATACTTCAGGAACAAACTTTGTTTGCTTACACTTGGAAAAAGGATTAAACCAAGTATATAATTTCTTGGTATCTTTAATTTAATTTACATCTATATGGATCACACTATGAGGAAAAGTGGCAATGAACCTAATTTCAAAATTGCCAGTATTAATCTTGGTTCTTTACTTTATATCGATGTTATAATCCTAAATAATCAGCTGCATCCTGAATGCAAAATGTATAAAACAAGTAAAACAATTTCAGCTATTTAAGCATAATTTTAGTGAAGGTGACAAATTAAAGACGGTAACATAAGTAGCAAAGCTGGTATGGTAAGGAGGAGTCAACTGAATAAATTTATGTGAATTAAGAAAGAAATTAGTCAAAATTTCTGTCTTATTTCAACTTTCTCTCCAGCTTTAACTTCTTTATCTGAGAGCTGGATTAAAAATAAAACACTTGCTCAAATATACTGGAGAGTATATTTATGAATATACTCTCAAGTATATGAGAGTTCTCATATCTGTATTTAAAGATTATGAGAGTGAACAGATGGCATCAATGGAAGAATCATATTGGAAATTAGGATGTTGAGAAGGAACTAGCAGGATTAGCAAAAAAGAAGTTTTGGTAATCTTTCCTTTCCCATTCTGTTTAAGTGACCTCTGGGTCTTTTTCTATATGAAAAAGTTTATATCATTACTAACTTCCTATTAACATTTTTCCTACAAATTAATCTGTCTGGACCCCAATATTATTAGATCTTATATTTTGTCTCCTAAAGCACTTCTTACTGTATCAATTCACCAAGATCTTGATCTTCCTCTATGTCTTTTTTCTGCTATCTTGGCAACAAGTTTTTTGCCAGGATGTCAGGAAGACCAAAATATACAATCTAGCAGTATTCGGGGTCCTTGATGACAAAAAATTTAGAAGAAAAACATAATGATATAGACTTTTCATGTAATACTATCTTGTAACCTCCCCCCCCCCCTTCCTACTGTGGGTATATAACTGAAATTTGATGGTCATCAAACATTAAAAAATAAATAAAATTACAAAAATAAGGAAAAAATCCTTAGCCTACCTTGGCCAATGTCTTTTTCCTTATTTTTCCAGCTTAACAAAGGCTGGAGTAGCATTTTAAAAAAAATAAATAAAAAAAGCTGATAATGAATTATAACAGCAACAGTTTATTAGACACGTATTCACACGTATTTCTGGTTGAAATATAAAAATTTATATTTCAACCAGAAATTAACTGGTCATCATCAGTGCATCAGCATAATCACAAAGTGAAGTTAGAACAAAGAATATTAATCCCATTTAAAGAGCTGAGTCGCATGCTGGAATGTCATATAACGAGTGGTTACAATAAAATAAGATTATAGTTAAAAAAAAAAAAATTAAATGTGGGAAAAAATAAATAATTTAGATAAAGAATTGAATGACACAGCATTATATTAAATTATTATATAATACAGGTAATATACGTGAAGATTTCTATCGAAATCACTCGGCAGCCAAGTGGTGATTTAAGCATAAAGCACACAGCTGAAAATATCAGTATCTTTGCAGACTGATTACATATGACAGGATTTTACACAATAGCGAGGAGAAAAAAAAAACTTGCATATAAAGAACATATACAACAGTAGATAATGCAGAAATATATATATATATATATATATATATCAGTGGCATCACATGCCCATTTCGGTTAGGTGTGCTTTTGTTTAGGTCTTTTGTTATTTGTTATTTGTCTCCAAGCTTTGCAACCCGCAAAGCTTGGAGACAAATAATTACATCAATAAACATCTTTTAGCATTTTTTTATGTAATTATTTGTCGATGTAAACTATAAATACATTCTTTTCATTTTACATTGATTTTAATGATCTTTAATTCATGGGGGAAAAAAAGTATTTCCAATTAATACAGTTTTTAGCACAATTTCGTATATAAAAAAATTGACCAGCATATTTTATTAAAAATCAACTAATTAATTCCAAAATCCTAAATCAAATTATTTCAGTTTAAAAGCAAAAAAAATCATAAAACTAACAAGTAAAATAATATTAAATTACATACACTTACCTTTTAAAAATGTATTTTTCTGTTTAAATTTGTTTCACTGTAAATTTACAATTTACACTTCATTCAGCGATTCACTAGACACAGAGGGCAAATGAACACTGGTCGCTGTTCACAACAGTTCATTTGTTTCACAAATCAAGATGAACCGAAAACAGAAACACGTTCTTTATTGTTGCAATAAAACACATGTTCAATGGCTACCCAGCCGTGGGCCAAAACAGGCCAACCCATAATAAAATTTTAAGACAGAAAAAGTGCCCCATGGTCGAGGGTGTAAGGTTACATATCTCAATCACTTTTATGATTATAATATGTGGAATTTTTTCCTAGATCCCAGGGGGGGGCCCCCCTCTACAGACACATATGACCATACGATTGCATTTTTATCGACATATGAAAGTTTTGAGAGTGTATAGCGCATCAGCGCTCATCTTAATGAGTCAAATGCAATTAATTGCAGGATAACTGTGAATTCTTCTGCAGTGGAGGAACAATCGGTTTGTCTTAGGATTTATTAGAAAACAACAATGAAGGAGAATGCTATATTTGGTTGGTATATTTGAAATACTCAAAAATGAAATTATGTGAACCATCATTTATAAGACGTGAGAATAGGAAATGAAAGGAAAGAATAAGTGTGGGTAGAAATACTTTCATTAATGCTAAACGAATTATTAATGATTAACATTTGTGATGTGTGTGTCCTATAAGTTGCTGGGTAGAGCGAATAGCATGAGCCTATAAAGTCTAAGTGAATTTATGATGGCATAATTAACCACACTACCAGCCAAGACGTCTATAGACGTCAAGGTTATCATGGATGCGAAGTGCATATTAAAATTGTAATACCATTCATATTACATTGAAATATATGATAGATGCGAAGCGTATGAGGATGTGTATTTGATTCATAATGGCCACTAAGGTGGTTAAAAAATAAATAAGTAACTTACAAGGAGACAGAGAGGATTGCAGGAATAAATATGGTTTGATGGCGCAGCTAATCATTACTGAGACTCAGAGTATAACATTCAATCATTATTGGAATTATCCACACTTTCAGGAATCCTACATTCATTGGGTTTTTTTTTTTTTTAGTATCAGCGGTTCTTCTGTCTTATCGATCTCATATCTGCTGCTATTTTTTTGTAGATCAACAACGTCTTATAATACACAGAATATTCATGTTTATTCAGGAAGAGATATTTTTTACTCTGTTGTTTCCAAAGACTAGAATAAAAATGCCTATATACCATTAAAAAAATTTTGCAACCTCAACAGGTGCTATACTGCATAACAAGAGAAACATTTAAGTTTTTTTCCTCCTAACATCCACTTTCAAATTTTCAATTCCAGAAAACGTGTAACAGCTGTTTGTAATACAGCCATCGGATACAGAAAGCGCTCAAGTCATGACAAGTGACAATGTTCAATTGGATTGGTTGACACAGTAACCAATCATAGGTGCTGGGTGAGCTCTCAATGTGAGCTCACCTAGCCTCGCTTTCTGAGCGGTTTAAAAATACTACAACGCTAAGAATTTGACCTGCTGCACCCTCTTTACATATTTTCAAAGGGCGCAAAAGTGTATGCATTTTGAAAGCACACCCGGGCTATTAACACGAATGTGACGCAATTTTTATGCGTCAAAAAGTGCTCTCTTCATGAAGCACGAATGCTTCATTATCCTCGTGAAGAGGGCAATGAAGCATTAGTATATTGTGTTTAATTTTAGGAATCATGCAAAGTCTGCAAACAATTAGGGGAGTCTTTAACGGGAACAAATGCAAAAATATAATATCGGTGATACTGATATTTCATGGATGAGCACCGCACACCTAGCAAACCTGGAATATTCGCCCCTGATATATATATATATTGTCTGTAATTGATATTCATGGCGATGTAAAACAGGACACAATGATTAGAAAATCAAAGTACAAGATATTTTTAATTTAAAAAAAAGTGAAAAGTGCAAAAATCAAGAAGTTGCATGACATCTTGCTACCTCTATTTCATAGGGACTGGTTGCTTGGAATAATTGGACATCAGGATGAGGTGGGGCATTGACATCCATGTAATAGGTAATGTTTGCAAATAATAGATATTGTAACAATTGATTTTCAGATATTTTCAAAGGTGAGAATTCAATATTCACATAATAAAACTGCAGACATATAAACATATATACATGGAATGTCAGATATTAGGAGGATAATGACATACGCATGAAAGAGAGAAGTTTGGAATATCATGAAATATTATGCCAAATTTAGCATTCATTAGGATACACTATAAAAAAATTAACCTGAACGAATGAAAAACCAGCAAAATCAAAGAGAAGAGGATACTAAAAATACCCAGAGGAAAATAATGGAGATGGATTTGAAATATGATATAGTTGTGAAAGAAGGAAAGGAAGAAATAGAAAGCAGGAACTGTTTGAGGATTGTTTTTGACCCCTTTGAATCAATTTTAATTAAATTTTGCAACAATGTATAGCATTATTCCTTCGAATATTTTTCCAAATTCACTCTACATAGTCTGTTCTTGCTAAATGGATTTTCATAAAATTTGACATTTAAAAAAAAAATAAAAATCTTTGCTTAAAAGTAGCAAATGCATTCATTATTGCTTTAAATTTTGTAGTAGATAATTTCAGAATGCATTCAGTAGTGCATTCTGAAATGATTACACTCTTCTTTTCTATATAAATGGATTGATATGTATTTTAGACTTGTTAAAATTCTTTCTTGCTTAAGATCCTAAGATCTTCCTATGCATTTTGCTACAGAACTCTTTATTAATCAATGGTTAGTAGATATACATTTTTATATATTCTTTTACAGGGAGCAATACCAATTCCAGGGAAACCAAAATCAACATCCCAAGAAAAGTTTGTGAAGCCTGCAGCTCCACCACCAATTCCCCATCCTGGTCCCCATTCTTCAATGGGGCCCAGTGGTCATCCACTTGGACATATGGGTCATCTTCCAGGAGACAGAAGTTAAACTCTTAGTACCAATGTGTAAGGCAACATTTCAAGTCCAGTTTATAACTTGGCAGCCAGTACTTCATCCTGCCACCAGGTGAAGTGGCAGACCCTAGCTGTTAAAGTGCCATTCATCAGTGGCCAAACATTTGGCAGTTGGGTAATTCCTAACTCTTGTTTTAAACTTCAGGTGTGTTGCTAAGGGTTGTTGTTGACTCTGATGATCTTTGAGAGTCATTTAATATGGGTTGTGCCTTGCTTCATATGTTGTGAATGGCATGCATCAAAAAATAATAAATAAATACATGAAAAAAAAAAAAAAATTAAGATGTATGCCTCCAGGATAAGGGGTAATCTGTTCCTTAACTTATCCAGTTGTCTCAAGATTCTGTAAGACAGTTTCTCTTATTTTGAAACCATTTAATGCTTTTATCCACCATGTCTCTGTATACCAAGATTTCTAACTTGGCTTTATCAAAACAAAATAAAATAAAATGTAGTGTAGTCAAAAATGGGGCTAACTGTTTTCTCAAATTCAAAAGTTAAGCTGTGTTAATTTTTTTAAAGACTTCATTTTTTTTTTCATTGTTGTAATTGTGCTAATTGTTCTCTTATTTCTTGTTGTAATACTGATGATGTGATTGTTGTATATGTACACAATATTATGGATGATCACTGAAAATGATTGATGGTCACAGAAATATTGTGACAGTTTATTCCTTGAGGAATGTGCATAATAATAGCAAGGTTGTGTTTGTCTTTTTATTTTTCCATTTTTTTATCTTTGAGTGAAAAGAAAAAAAAAAAGGAAAGTTTTTATACAGATAACTGTTTCAAATTAATGATGCTGTGTTCATTAATATCATTATCCTGTGTGTGTGTGTGTAAAGAACTGGGAACAGATTGTGACTGTTAACTTTCCTTCACTGTTTAAATACATTTTCCTAGTGTGTAATTTTATGAGCCATAAGAGCAGGTTTATCGATAAAGTTTCAGTTTATTAAATGATTGTTTTTGATTTAAATTGCCTGCTCTGAAAGTGCTGATAGTTATTCCACCTGTTTCTAAATCATTTATCTTGTTCCTTCCATTCTTGGTATGTGAATGTGACAAAGAAACAGAAAGAGAGAGAAATAGAAGCTGCATGCATTGGTGGGGGGGGGGGATTGCAGTTTCATTTTTTTAAAGTTGATTGTATATGTTGATTTCTAAAAACTGTTGAAGCTAATACTTAAAATTTCAGAAAATTCATTGTGCAAAAACCTTTATTTTTTTTTTTAGTATGTGTGTTTGTGTATTACATTGAAAAAAAAAAAAAAATATGTTTGTACATTAAGTGTGAGGACTAATTTCTTTTTATTTAAGCAGAATGTTGTATTTGGAGCAGAAGTTAAAGCTCACTTTTTTAATTGTTTTGTTCTTCACCACCACCACCAGTGAAAGAAATCAAGTTAATAATGCATAGTTTGAACAGTTCCAAATTTTAGTGCATTTCTAGAGTTGTAGTTAGTCTTGAGTTTTGTAATTAATAATTTGTTATTCTAATCATAAATCTAGCTTATTTTCTTTTCTTATTTCCATAAATAGCTCTCTAATTACTTTCAGTTTTATTACAGTGTAATAAAATCTTCTAATTAAGCTTTTCAAAATGAAATAGTCTTCTAGTGATGTATTTGTAATTTCAGATGTCATGAATATTAAATCATCATGCAACAGCCGGTTAACTTTTTTTATGTAAAATTTTTATTTGTTTACATAAGTTTGTGCATCCTTTACATACAGCTTTCAATGTTGAAGCCATCCATTGGTAATGCCATTTTGGTTTAACACTGAAGGAAATCATGTATTGTAATTACCTCACTCAGCTAAAAACAGAATGTAGAAAGAGGGTATGTGTAACATCTGTGATAAATGAACTTGTATATTTTAGAAACTAGTTTGCTTAAAATGCAATTGAGAAATTGATTCTTGACAAATTCTTCACTTCCATCTCTGCTGATCTAACCATGTAACTAGAACTGTATTCTAAACATAGTAGTTGATCTTCAGAAACTCATCTTTTCTTTATGAGCATTGATCTTCTAATAAATGTAAGGTGCTGATATAAATTGTATGGTTAAAAGCAAAATTTTAAAAAGAAGCTTGAAGTGATGTAATGGAATATCTCATTTTCATTATACCTCTAGAAGAGGTCTCTTGAAAGTGTTTGTAATAAATGCACATATATTATGTAATATTCATTCTCTTATCTATTGCATATGTTATACTAAATTATTTGCATTAGTTTTTGAGGCCTGCATTTAGAAATTGGACTCAGTGAATATGTACTATGATCCCTTGGGTTTATATATATATATATATATATATATATATATCCATCACCTAATTTAAAACAATAATTGCTATTTTTCAATCTCAAAAAATTTGATTTTTTTCCCCCTTTTAATCTGTGTTCCAGTCTCCAGAAGGTATGCCTTTTAGAAATGGATACTATCTTTTCAATTTTATTAAAGTTATTTATTTTATACCCAGTTTCCCAAAGATTATGCTATATTTACTTATTCAAAAAATAATGCTATAATTGCAATAATTATACCTTATGGATAGGTGCTGCTTTCCTCATCTGAGGAACAGCACTTCTTCATACAGGAAAGACGCATAACATTTCATAAGTCATATTTTCTAAACATCTATGCTTTCCCCCCCACACACACACACACTTTTTTTGGTGAAAAAACTGTTTATTCAGAAGGCATTATACAATATGGTAATACAGTCAGCTTGTCATACTATAGAGAACTGCTGGGGACCAGAAAGTAGTTTGCTATACTTAATTTTCTTTATCATAACATTGCTACTGTGAGTATTGGCAGTTTTATCCTACATACACACACGAGATAGAAGAACCTATAGCACACCACATCAGTGGTGTCTGGGGGTAAAGATAAGGATTGAGAAAGAAAAATCAATTGGCATATTTCTTGAAGAGTTTGAAGTTGTAGTTATTGGAAAATACATTATGAGAAAGACTCTTACAAAGGTAGATGAGATAGAAGAGAAAGAGTAGGTTCGATATATTTGCAGTTGTACTGAAAAGAGATGTCAGGCAGCTGCTGCTTCTCTTTTAACATGCCCAACAGAAAGCAGAGGAATGATTCCAGTTCAGTTGAGCAGTGGCCATGGAAATACCTGTAAAAGAGAGCTCCAAACAGTTCATATGTGAGACAGGTTGAAGTGAGTTTATAAGGGATCATCTGTGAACCAAATTGGACAGCAAGAATTATTAGTTTTAAGGTGTACCATTGTTGCAGATGTGTGCAAATCTACTCATCCTAAGGAGGGGTAGATTTGGAATTTGTATAGGTTTAGTAGCACTCCTGTAGTACGGCAAAGCTCGAAAAGTGTACCATCCACTATAACACAGTGAACAAGAGAGAAAGTTGACTATCCAGTTACAAAGGAGTAGATAAACTAAAGGAAGACAGTTTTCTAAGTAGGCCCTGATGCCAAATACAATCAAAAGTGCTGGAAATGGTGAACAACAGCCCTCATGTTCTCCAGATCTTTGCGCGACATATTGGTTCGTGATGTATGCTAAGAGATCAGTTGTCGGTATAGACTGCAAAATCCATACTGGTAGGCCTCTAGGTGGTGAAGTTGAGTTGATGATTTCCCATTACATTTTGATATAGAATGTTTGCAACTAGTGGGGGTATCTGGATATCAGACTTTTATCCCCCCCTTTTTTTTTTTTTGAAATGAATTGGATATATGCTTACTTCCATTTATTCATATAAGTGCCAGCTTGAATATACACTGGTGTCCAAAATATAAGGCTGAACTACTTGTATATGAAAAAACAATTTCATGACTACAGCCAATATGGTCATAAATTTCTTGCCAGCATACTAATATATTATATTACACAAAAAATGTGTTATAAATTCTGCATGCAATTATTAAATTGCAATATGTTTTTGGCAAAAGTTACAAATTTCATAAGGATGTAGTTAAGGAATTAATGTATGGTGTTTATGGAAAACTAAGAGGGTGGTCTGAAAGGTTCTCAGCCTAACAATGACAAAATAAATTTATAATTGCAGATTATTTTTATTTTTCAACATTTTTCTCCCTTATGACATTTATTCCAGTGCCATTATCCTGTCTCTGTAGTGGTTCTCAGTAAGATCTGCAAAATACCCATCTACAGTTGCAATCACCTCTTGATTCAAAGAAAAACGCTGACCAGCAAGGAAGAGTTTTAGTTTTCGGAAGAGATAGAAGTCAGAGGGAGCCAAATCTGAGGAATAGGATGGATGTTCCAACAATTCATAGTGCAGATCCCTTAATTTTCCCATTGCCAAAACACCTTTGTGGACAGGTGCATTTTCCTGATGAAAGATAATTTTTTAGTTCTGCAAATCAGGTCTTTTCTCATGACTATTTTCACCTAGTCTGGTTAAAAGATCAGAAAAGACTGGTTATTGTTTTACCCTTTTCAAGATAATAAACAAAATGCCTTTAGCATCTCAAAACAGCGATGCAATGCTGTTTTGGGATGCTAAAGAATTTCCTGCTGATGGAACCGACTTCGTCTTCTTTGGTGCTGAACAGCCGGCTTCTGTCCACTGGTTTGACTGCTGTTTGGATTCCAACTATGAACATCCACCCTAAGACCAGGAAGCCTTGATGTAATGGTGAATCCAAGTCTATTAATAAATCGGCGCACAAAATCAGTTTTATTCTTGTTAAAACACTAAGCACTGTTCAGAGATTTTCATGCAAGTGCGTTTTTGATCTGCTGAGAGAAAGCACAGCACACTTCTTGTGCAAACTTTTTCATTTACAATTCTATATGCAAAATATATCCTATACGTTCTTTTGAAATGCCTATAGTCTCAGCAATTTCATGCACTTTGACTCGCTAGTCATCTAATACCATATCGTGCACTTGATCAATGATGTCTGCTGTTGTTACACTTTGGACATCTTTCACGTGGTATCTTCGAGGCTGGTATGGCCACGTTTAAACTCAGCAGCCCATTTTTTAATTGTCGAAAATGAAAGAGAAGAGTGCCCATAAGCTTAAGAACTTCAAATGATTTCTTTTGCCATTAACCACTCTTCGCCATCAATATGGATAAAATACATCACTCCTCTACAGTTCGTATCCATCACGTATTTCAATGTAATATCAATGGTATTACAATTTTAATATGCACTTCGCATCCATGGTAGCTTGGACGTGTGTATACGTCCTGGCAGGTTGGGTGGTTAAACCTTTTACATAGAATTTCATAACTGCATGATACTCAATTTTATCCATTTCAAGGGATACAGACAACACTTGCTTCAGGCAGCTGTATATAACAAACGACTTGATAGAATGACTTGCAATTTCACATGGATGCTTATGACAGATACACCAACTTAGAAAAAAAAATCTGCCCAATAGTGTTGCCATCTATGGTCAAGACAGCTTTTCAAACCACCCTTGTATGCTGAGAGACATTTCAGTATGGGAATATGTCCATTCTGAACTCCGATGCAGCTTTCACAATATCGTACCGTGTTTAGCACCAAGTGATTTAGCAGTTCTGCAGGCAAACTGGCCCACTCCTTCAGTGCAAGGATAAGGAATTTGTTTTTTGGAGGGAAATTTTGAGAAGCAGTGCATCCCAAACATGTTCTTTGGAGTTGAGATCTGGGCAGCCTGCTGGCGACTCGATTTGATTAATATCCTCAATGTCCAGAAGTATCTACTGTTCACATACGATGTGTTTTAGCATTGTCATCCATAAAAATGAATTTTTCACCTACATTACGGAACAACTGAACATGTTCACCAGTCATAGTCCTTTTTTCCAGCACTTGTAACTGTATGCATCCATTAAGCATAATGTCTCCCTCACACCATGACCCCAGTCAAACTACTTGATAGAATGACTTGCAATTTCACATGGATGCTTATGACAGATACACCAACTTAGAAAAAAAAATCTGCCCAATAGTGTTGCCATCTATGGTCAAGAGCTTTTCAGACCACCCTCGTATGCTGAGAGACCTTTCAGTATGGGAATATGTCCACTCTGAACTCCGATGCAGCTTTCACAACATCGTACCGTGCAGCAAACTCCAGTGCAAGGATAAGGAATTTGTTTTTTGGAGGGGAATTTTGAGAAGCAGCCTGCTGGCGACTCGATTTGATTAATATCCTCGGTGTCCAGTAGTATCTCTACTGTTCACAGATGTTTTTTATCATTGTCATCCATAAAAATGAATTTTTCACCTACATTATGGAACAACTGAACATGTTCACCAGTCAGTCCCTTTTTCCAGCACTTGTAACTGTATGCATCCATTAAGCATAATGTCTCCCTCATGCCATGACCCCAGCACCTCCATCTATCCCTTTCAAGAACATTCTCGGGATGATAAGCAGTGCCACTTTCACGCCAGATCAAGTGTCATCTCAAATCAAAGACTAAAACGACTCATCTTTAAAGAGTGCATTAGTCCATTGGTTTCTTGTGCAATTTTTATGGATAGAACACGAAAACATACTCTACAATGAGATGTGGTGTCAGAAGGGTAATGATATAATGATATATATATACTAAAAGATGGAGAAATGGTTGGGTGCTAGAAAGGATCAGTAGAACTTTATGGGACCAAGAAGCCTTGTGCCAGAGATCAAAAATAAGAGTCTCTAAATTTAGCATTTTCTTTTATCAGTATCTTACACAAAGGCACAGCTGCCATTCTTGTGGCAAAATGAATCATGAAGTGTAGAATTTGAGTGTTTGAAGGCGAACCATGGTTGCTGTGGCTGCAAATGTTTCTGTCAAAAGCCGAATGTCTTAAGCAATGGTGTGTGTCATTTATGTTGGAGTTTTATGCCACAGATGTTAAGTGGATGTGAAGATTAGGAATAGGGATTGTGGTATGTTTTCAATACTGTGCTTGATTTAATGACAGATTAGTTTGAGTTTTATGTGGTCTTCACAGTGCCTCCCACATACCACTGCTTGGACTCCTCCAGACAATGTGGGAGCAAGATTATGCACCAGCTGAACCAGGAAGCTTCCTGACTCATTGCTGACATTTCCAGATTCGTGTAATGTAATATCTGGCCTGCAGTATCACCATTTTTATTAACACCCTTAATGTTTGCATGTCCTTGAAGAGTATCTCATGTTGCATGGGAAGAGAGGAGGGATGGGAACCAGAACCTCTCCAGTAAGCAAGGTCGTACTTTCACCAGGCAGTGGAGGTTCACCTAATGGGTCTAGTTAGCATTTTCTCTAAATATATAAGGAAGATATTTGCAGCAGGAATGCTCACTAAGTTCACCAGAGTTTCCTTTATAGATATAGAAATGAGCCACACCACTACAGACGGTTTAATTGACGAAGAATCCAGTATGTAGCAAGTCTCTGTCTTAATTGTGAACAAGTTACTATTGTGAAAGCTGACTATAGTTCTATTATAAATATATAAGTATTCAAAAGCAAATTTTTATTATTCCATATGTTCTTGATCCCCAATGATTTGCCACTATTCACTCAGGGGTTTTGTAAGAGTATTTTAGTTTTTTCTGCATACTGTATGTGAGGAAAGGAATATGCTAAAAATATGATTCTTTAAGGTGTAATGGAAAGGAAACAGTAGATTCATAGCTATCAAATGAAGTGGCATACATGAAATGTTTAAAAATGTTTTTAAATGTATATATATATATATATATATATATATATATATATATATACAGTATATATATATAAGGCCTGTGTAGCTCAGTGGAAGTGATATGGCTGAAGTACAATATCAACAAACAGAAACAGCTGATAAGTTTACAAACAGAAATTTCCCCCTATGGAAATTTAATAAACACCTTAAAGATGACGATGAATTCAACAATAACATAGAGAAAATAGTTGAGGAAATAGAATCCATAGAAAATGCTGTAACAGCCTGGGAGAAATTTAAACACATGACAAAACAAACAGCAATCAAAATTAGTAGAATAAAAAAGCAGGAACAAACAGAACGCTGACACGAAGAAATTATCAAAATTGTATCACCACTATGACAGAAATAATGAAAACATCAGAACAGAAATAGAAGAAATTAAAAACCGCATAACAGCGAAACAGTTTCAGGAAATAGGAGCGTGGCTACGTGCTGGTCTCAAAATAATTGAAAATGATGAAGGGAAGACCTCGACAGCATGGCTGTTTGAGAAACAACGGAACGCAAAACAGAGAATAAAAACCATAACATACGAAGGCCAAACCCTAAATAAAGACCCCGAAATAATTCGTGGTGTTCAAAAATACTTTTCTTCACTATTTCAAGAAAAACCCAGCAGTCAGGAAGAAAGAGAAAGATTCCTTTCACTCCTCCCCAAAATCACCCAGCAGGAGGCTGAGGAGATCGACGCACCAATCACCGTAGCAGAATGCCGTCTTATAGTGAAACAGCTCCCGGATAACAAATCACCAGGTGAAGATGGACTAACTGGCGAATTCTATAGAATACTTCCCAAAATTTGAACATATTTTTATTAAAATGATCAACACGATGATTACAACACAGACAACGCCAGCAAAATTCAACACAGGACACATTGTACTACTACCAAAGGTTGGGGATTAACAGAAGTTACAAGACATAAAAAACTGGAGAGGCATAACCCTACTGAATACTGATTACAAAATAATATCTAAAATACTTACAAACCGAATACAAAAGCACCTCCATAAACTTATCTCACCAGCACAATCATGTGCAGTGAAAGGAAGAAATATTCTTGACACAATAATGCACCTCCAATGCATTTGCGATTATTACAGCCTCACAGAAAATCCATGTATTGTAATGGGTCTAGATATTCAAAAGGCATTTGACACAGTTAGCCACCAATACCTGTTTGAAACACTAAACCGAATAGGAGTTGGAGTAAACTGGAAAGAAACGATTAAGCTTTTGTACAGAAACGCGGAAAGTAGGCTAATCATTAATAAAAAATCTCTCAGCCTCTTTCCCAATAAAATGTTCCATCCGGCAAGGAGACCCACTATCCATGGCTCTATTTGTTCTAGCTCTAGAACCACTCATTATAGCCATTAACACAAACAACAATATCAAAGGAACACATATACACGGAGAAAGTGACGTCAAAATTTTGGCATATGCTGATGACGTCACTTTAACACTAGGAACACAAAAATCTTTGGACACAACGCTCAAAATAATAAAAGACTTCAGCAAAGCCTCAGCACTGAATGTGAATCTGGCAAAATCCCACTGCAAAATAATTGGAAAGTGGGAAAACCAACCAAGGATTCCTTCAGGAATACAGGTGAATAATTACATACCGGTTCTGGGCATCAACATCGGAAGCTCAGAATCACACGAAAACAGTGGAAAGAACTCCATGACGGCATAAAGAAAAAAATTAATGCAATGCGCCCTAGACAGCTGTCCGTTAGAGGAAGGGCCCGGGTTTGCAACATCTACCTAACATCTCGCCTGTGGTACAAGATACACAACACCCCGTATCACGGAAGGTGGGCCGAAAAAATACACAGGCTCTGCGCTACATACATCTGGGGCTCTCAGTATGAACCCATGCGCAGATCAACACTCTTCCATGAAGTTGAAGCTTGAGGTTTAGCATTGCTAAACATCCATTTAAAAACTCTCATCGGCAGGGCAATAACAGCAGCCCGAGCACACACAAAAACCTATCATGCCTATGCGGCAACATTCTTACAAAAGTGTTTGCCGCATAGGTTTATAAGCTCACTTCCAGATATAAAAAGACCAAGCCCGAGAATGTTCAAAGAAATAGCCGAAGGGTACACATATATAATGAAACACTCAGATACCGAAACCTTACTGACAATACAAACTACATAAAACATTAAGTCAAGTGACATTCCCACCTCCCCAACATAGGGAAATAAGAAAAGGAGAAATTAGGCTGTCTGGTGCTTAGCAAAGTTTTCCGACTTCCAATATCACCAAAATACAAAACATTCTTCTATAAAGTACATCATGCCTGTCTCCCCACAAAAATGTGGTGTGTAGCAAAAAAAATCCCACTACAAGACCCAGCGAAGTGTCATTTCTGTCCCGACCCAGAAACAATATATCATATTATGATGTTCTGTAGAAAAACGTCCACAGTATGGAACACCATACAGAAATTCCTACATAAGACACAACCGTTCTCTGAAAACACATTATTTTGGCTGGAAGACCAAAAAATGAAAAAAAAAACAGAACTAATAATCATAATAATAACAATGTATGCAATATGGTCCCACAGATGTGACAAAATACACGGAAGAGACACCAGACCAGACATACTAGCAAACATTAACAATTATTTAAAGGAAATTATCATAAACACTACACAAACTAAAAGCATAACAACACAGCAATGGAAGAAACTCGGCCTAATTGAAGAAGGAGGAGAAGAAGAAGGAAAAATAAAACTTATACCGATAATGGAACCCCCGTAGTTAGTGGTAAACAATAATGATAACCCACTATCTGAACAAAAAGCATAATCCCAGACAAAGGTGCTGGTAACGTAGGCCCATTCGCCACAATGAGAGGAATAATGACAACAAGATATCAAATCTAATAAAATAAAATTAAATTTTAAAAAAATATATATATGTATATAAAATAATAATTAAAATAAATAAATAAATAAAAGTTTAAAAAAATAATAAAAATATTAATAATAATATATAGGTACGCCTACATATAAGGGATAAGAATGTTATATATATATATATATATATATATATATATATATATACATATATATAAATCAACTAACGCCTTTTATTCCCTAATAGGGAGTATGTATATCTAATTGTGTAAGAAAAAAAAAAAAAAAAAAAAAAAAAAAAGAAAGGTAAATAGCAAATTACTCCTTAAGATAAGTCAATACTACTCTAGTAATAAATATGTAGATTAAGATATATTACCACAAATATGTATATGTTCTTGTATATACAGACACAAGGACGGTAGAAATGTCAATTGTAAGAAATGCAGATAACATAAGTTCATAACATGATAATAACCCAAAATGTTAATAGGATATATTATCCATTTATAGACCTGTAACTAATTCTGCAATTCAGAAAACTTTGTATGTAAGAAATTACAGATCTACCTCTTAAGTTAAGTAAACAATATAATGTTAAAGCAAGATGGAATTCTTTTTTGTAAAAATAAGAGTGCCTACAAAAAAATAATTATATATATATATATATATATATATATATATATATATATAAACGAGAATAGACTGATCTGATAATGGAACTTATAGACTGAAATCACTGTGTAACATATACCAACAAAAATAACAGCTCAAACAATTCAATAGGAAAATAGAAATTGAGCATGTGATGTTGTATCTTATTTAAACAGTGATTGTAAAACAGGTGTCATAAGTATATTGTAACGAGTAAATGAAAATGCCTAATAGACTTAGCAGCCTATGTACAAATTGTAAATAGCTGTATATATATTTATTTTTAAATGTACACAGCTGCCGTTGTTGATACAAATAACCTCAGTAGAAGTAGCCTCAAGAAATGTAAATCAAAATGTCAATTAGAATAAGCATTCTATGTACAAATGTATATATCGTAAATAGTTGTATATATATTTATTTTGATTGTACATAGATGCTTTAGTGTTAATAAAAAATATACTCAGTGGAAGTGATACATCCTCTGCACTAGGACGCCTGAAGTTCAAGTCTAGTCACTGCCTGGAGTAACATTTTCTAAGCCTTTCTTCGACCGGTTCTCGAATTGGTCGATTTCTGGCACGTGCAAACGATTTTTTTCTCCTGGAAACTCGGATTTTTCGTCCCATAAACTCAAGAACAGGGGTTTCCAACCTTTTTGTTTCCTAGAGCACATTCTAAAATACCGATAGGGCGACGGGCACCATCTATTTTTTCAAGCAAATTTTTTGAATTCGTTTGGTAAATGAATACATACAAAGTTTACATTATAATCAAATGTTTTATTACTTAAAAGTTTACATTATATAAAAATTTAAATATATATATGTAAGTTAGTGTGATCTTTGGCATTGCATTTCATTGGCGCTTTATAATTAGGAGAATATGATGATATTCCAGTTCTTAAACTGAAATGAACAACTTCGAATGCGCATCTACTTTACATTGTATGCGTTTAATACTCGTCATGTGTCATTAACACATGCGTCATATAGCATGCCATGAATTGTTGCATGATTATTTCAAACTATACGGCACACGGCTGAACAGAGGTGGGCACACACAAATTGGTCGACGAGCGCCATGGTGCCCGCGGGCATAGGATTGGGAACCCCTGCTCAAGAATATCGACTAGAACCCCCAGTTATTTCAGACAGTAATATATCCTGTTAGGATTAGGTACCAAGAGATGGCAGCACTTGTTTGTCCATCTCTTCATTGGTTGTGTTGGATCCTATTTCTTCTTAACCTATACTTTGGATCTGTCAATTTGTCACTACGATGTGCTAGTTGATTTCTAATCCAAGTACAGAGAAAATTTGTATTTATTGACTGCGCCACTCTATATCTAAATTAGTCAAAAAATTAAAGTAAAACCAACTCAACTATTTCCTTTTTATGTGTTGTTATGTATACAGGCCGAGTTTATTTAACTTATTTAATTCACCCGCTTTGGTTCGGTTATTTTATGAACGGTGCAGTAAAAGAGATTCAGGCAAAGTACAACTTTAGATCAACAAAACAAACATTTAATATAGACTTACAAATTATACACTTTAGTTTAAGTCACTGAATAAGGTATTACAAATATTTTGGCTCATCTGGTAATTTAGTCATATAATTTCAGGCAATGGTTAATCTGTTGTCTGAAATACAGCTTTCACAAAATTCAATTAACCATTTGAAAAAAGTTCAATGTCATAAGTACCTTAGTAACCAACTACATTAATATCTTATAGTTACTTAAGTTTCAAATACAATATAAGGGCAGCAACGCTTCTTCAGAAGTATACACTCTTAAATCCACACTCTAGCTATTCTCCGCAAAAGTTACTGTTAATGTAGGGATATTTTAGGAAGAAACACACACTTATCTCTGCATAGGAGTAACAAAGTCGGTTAATTCTTACCGGTAAATTTCCTTGTTCATCTACTTATGTACGGATACCTTTTATAACTGTATTCACTTAAAACAATTAACAGCACTCATTAAAAACAAAAACAAATCCTCTTAGTAATAACTGAATAAATTAATGGTCACAATTCACATAGTTAAAGGTTCTTGCTTGGAGCAAAACGCTTGTACTATCTTTGACATCACTTGACCAATTCAGTATTCTACCAATAACTCATAAACTAAGTTAACACGCTGTAATTCTTTAACTTGAAGTTTTTATGCACAGTTGCCTATTCTTCCAGCATTTAATTAATCTTTCAGGCACTATATCTCTTAGCACAGCTATCGTTTAAATTTAACTTTGCTGCCTCTACTTATTCTCTTAGTTACTCCGTGCTATTCTTCAAGTTTCAGGGTCACACAGACCCTGTGTGACCCTGAAAGATCGGTCTTGAGTCAAAATCCCAACTAAATTATCGCAAGTCATCCATCCAGTTGCTACTTTGCTATCTTCCGTTGCTTTATTTCTTGTTCTGCAACTTACTAGCTAACTCGCTCCTCGACTAGTAGACTTTAGCGAGCTACTTGACTGACTCGCCGACTCGCTGTTATCTCACTCTGATTCCCCGAATGAATCGTTCTTAGTCCTTATAAGGACTGGTTTAAAGGGGCGAAGCAAGAATGCTTTTCATCTTCCCCGTTATCTGTAGAGGACAGTGTATGGATAAGGTGTTATTGAGTTATTAAAGCTCTGATCATGGCAGGAGTAATGAATCTTTTGTCTGTTCTTCGCTTATATATATCCCTTCTTCCCGCCGAAATTATTCTCGTGCTGTCTACTACTAAAATCCTTTCCAGCCCTTCAATACCGATCTGCCACGCTCTGATCTAAACTCGCGCTCGTTATCTTACATACGTCTCCATGACAACTAAAACAAAATATAATAAAACTGAGGCATTGCACAACGTTATACCCCTACATACAGGAACAAATAAGGAATATTTACATTCAATTAATATGCAGTTAAAATGTTGAATACAAGTTCTTATAATATTAACATAGCAATAAATAAAATAAACTCAATAATATTTTAATACAGAGTCCTTTCACTATTATTATATATATCTTTCATTCATTCATTAATTATTAATAGAACTTAAAGGTAGTTACATGAATATTAATTTATAAACAAGTGATTTACATTAAATAATAATTATAAGTCTAGCTTATGTGATGGAAGATCATGTTGGATTCTGAAGTAAATATTAATTAATCAAATCTCTATATATTCAGAATCCATCAGTTGCCACTTATTAGTGATAATCATATGCCAGCTGTCTCTGATTGGCTACCAGTGGAAATTGAGCTGCCCACTCGGTCTCCAAAAGCTAGATAGGATTAAAAGGCTTCGCCTACTCCTTATGATGTTTGAGGTCTAGAATCTGTGCCGGCCAGTTCAATACTTCGACATTGTTTTATGGAAACCAGTCTCGGATGTACAGTGCAGTATCGCATGCAAGGGTAACTGACTTTGTAATTCCACAGCATCGACACATGAAATTTTCCAGGTAGCCAGCATACATCACGGTTTGGGGAACATCTGCCAATGGACAAAGTCCCATCCAACTAAAACATCATTACCGATCCTCCACAAAACTTGACAGAATGATGCAGACCTGCTGGAACCATTCTCCAGATCCAAACACGATCATCAGAGTGAAACATTTGGATACTTGATTCGTCGCTACACAGAGCCTTTATCCAATCATATACAGTAGAGAAATGGCGTGAAAGGCATCAGTCCAAACGTTGCTTGGTTGAGAGAGGGAGGTGGTGTGGCTTGTTTGCAATAGCTATGCTATGGTGCCTAATGTTTTTACATTGATATTTTATTTTCATATACAACACTATAACATGCTCAGTGTCTATTTCCACCTAGACTCCTTTACCATTCTTTGGGTAGTTACTTTACATATCATACATATTCTTTACGTATAATTACTTTAAAATTTAAAATTTATGGAAGACCTCGAAAACAAAATCCTATCCCAAATTATTCCGAAACCTAAAATTTGGTACAGATATATGGACGACATCTTCATCGTTTGGAACAACACAGATGACCTATATGACTTTCTCAAAAAGATTAACTGCTTCCATCATTCGATTAAATTTACTATGGAACTTGAAAGAGACAAACTATCGTTTTTAGACATCTTAATCAAGAAACAAATTGATGGCAGCATAAATCTATCGGTTTCATTTCAGACAGTAACATATCCCTAACAGGATATGTTACTGTCTGAAATAATGGGTTATACATACATTCGATTTTCTAAACTATCCACTTAAAAGAATCATTTATTTTTATGTATACCAAATTCCATATAGTATATATATATATATATATATATATATATCCACATCACCTCGCAAGGACTAGTGTGAAGAGCAGAGAATAAGTGAAATGGGTTCCACATCACCTCAAAGAAAAAAAAAAATTTCCTGTATCAAAGACCTGGGAACCAGGTGAAAACAGGAGAATAAAAGCTCCTCTAGTCAGTAACGAAAGCTGAACCCGTCTTCTCATCTGATGGACTAAGAAGCTAAGCAAACATGTTCAAAGGGTTGTAGTTTTAAGTTAAAACATGGTATTAAGACCAGTGGTGCAACAATAGGTTACAAGTAAAAAAAAAAAAAATGTGCTTTCCTGATTTTATCAAGTATATTAACATTAACAGCATGTTAGACACTCTGGTGTAATGTCACACACATCAGATTAGTATGATGAGAAAGAAAATAAAGAAGTCAAGTCAGACTGCAAATCTCATGAAAGGTTTAGTGGACAAAATAGATGATCTGGGAATTCTGCCCTAAATCAAATACTTTTCCAAGCGTCATTACTATAATTATTTTCCTTCCTTGCAAAAGTTAAAAAACTGCAGAGTATTAGTGATCCAAGGAGTAGATATTTACATATATAAAGGATTTCATATTCTTGTGGTTCACCTTACATATATATAGGAACCATCTTGATAATGGAGAATATAAGAGAAACCAGAACTTGTTCATTTTCCCAACACCAATCACAATGACGTTTTCCATTGGGAGAATGACCAAGTTACATTCTTGAAGAATGCTTCAAATAAAAGAATCCACCATAGGTCATTCACATGGTATTAACAAAACCAAGAACTCATCGGAAGCGTTTTAAAAGCGATCATATGTCATGGACGTAAACAAAGCACTTATTTTTTAGTTACGTAAATGAAAAATTATCCTGAGTAGTCTGGCCAAAGTGAAGACACCTCCAAATAATCTAAGATGTACTGCACAATACTGGCCCCTCATTCTTTGTTCATACTCAGTTTTAACTCTCAATCCTTACTGAAACTACAATCTGGAAGCTACAGGTCTAAAGACTTGCATTATTAGTAATACCATTTTAGTACATCTGAACTGTCACAAAACTCCACTATTAAATATCCAAAAGTATTATATGGTAATTGTACTTGTTTTGAATATTTCAGCCACTAAGCTCTTAGCATCTCCATGGGTTTAGCACTACTGATGAGATGAACAGGTCATAACCTACCTACTCACTGACTTCCATTACATTCTTCTGAGAAAGGATGTACTGAACACAAGAACTATGTAAAATCACATTTTCTATAAAAGAACACTCACAAATGTTTATATGTTTATATGTAAATAACTTCATAATCACAGTAGTAGCCCCATTATCCACAGGGGATACGTTCTGTGACACCTTGTGGATTTCCCAATACATACCTATGATAAAGTTTAATTTATAAATTACACAGTAAGAGATTAACAATAACTAATAACAAAGTAGAACAATTATAACAGCATACTGTAATATCTGAATGTAATCTTCACCTCAGTATGCGCTTTTTTCCCCATTATTTTATAAAGTCGAGAACTTTCAGCATTTTCACTTAAAAGGACTTATTTGTCAAGTATTATTAAGAAACATAAGGGTTACTTGAAAAGCACTGTGACAGTTGATCTGATAACCAAGATCTACTCAAAATGGCATACAATTTAAAAACTTATGAACTGCCTATTACTAAAGTCATACAGCTTCATTTCGTTGATGTAAAATTATATAGCTGAAGTGGATATTAGATTAGATCCAACATTATTTCAAAGTCGAATGTTTGTAGAAACTGAGTTTCATAAGTTGACTTGAGGGCTTACAAGAATACAATCTTCGGCATCTCCGAGTTGCATAATGCGGGGACGCCGAGAATTGTTCTTGTGAGCCCTCAGGTCAACTTATAAAACTTTCATAGTTTCTACAAACATTCGGCTTTGAAATAATATTGGATTTAATATCCACTTTGCCTAGGTAACTATCATCATTACTAACTTCCTATCAACAATTTTCCTCCAAATCAGTCTGTTTTGCTAATCTTTCCTCGCCCATTCTGTTTAAGTACCCATACCACCTGAGATTAGTTCTGCTAAAGCATTACTGGATGCTGACAGTAATATGTTCTTTCCTAATATCCTTGTTTTTAATGATATTGCCATTGATGCCATCTGTTCATGCCTCTAATCTTTCTCAGGACTCTCATAACTGTGGTCTAGTCTTTGGTGAAGTGTTTTACTTCTGACTTAGCTCCCAGATCCATAAGTTAAAACTGGTTTGAACACTCTTGTATACAGCTAATTTAGTGTTCCGACTAATATCTCTTATTCCATATGAATTTATTCAATTGACTTCCCACCATACCACTATGCTGATTCTATTATCTATTTCTATATTGAATTTACCATCTTTACTAAAAATCGTGATAAGTAGCTGAAATGTTTTCTTGTTCCACAGGTTCCCCGTTCACAACACAGTTGACATTTTCAACAATTCTACCTATTTTCATTGTCTTTTTAATGCTGACCTCCATACCATATCTATTACAAGTTATTCAATCTAGTCAAGGAATTTTGCAAACTTGTAGCAGATTTATTTAGAAGTATAACACATCTGAATAAGGCAAAGTGCTGACATTAACATCTCCAATTCTGATATTTAATACCACTTTCCTTTATAATGTAATCTATATAAATAATGAATAACAGAGGCGATAATGTATATCTTTGTATCACACCAGATTTAACATTAAACCATCTTCCTGTACTTCCTTCAATTCTAACTGCTGACTTACAACTCAAATAGACTAAGTATTGCTTGATATAATGCCCCATTGACACCATATAACTGTAGCGTATTGAATTGCTTCTCTCTTGGCACCTTGTCATATGCCTTTTCCAGATCTACAAAACTCAAATAGAGATCTGTTATATTCCCATGATTTCTCCACTATTTGTCGTAAAGTGAAGATCTGATCCTGACAGCCTCTATTTGGCCAGAATCCAACTTGTTCTTCACCAAGCTTTTCTTCTACAATTCTTCTCAACCGTTTCTCAAGTATACTTGCATATATCTTACCAGGAACACTCAGTAGGGAAATACCTCTAACTTTCACATTCAGTTTTATTTCCCTTTTTATATATGGGTACTATGAGAGCTCTACTCCAATCATTGGGAATTCGTCCCTTTGTCCAGGCCTTCTGAACTACGCAGTGCAGCCACTAACTTTTATACCACCATACTTCAGCATTTCTAGTCGAATATCTACTCCTGCTGCCTTTCCACATTTCAAGTCTTTGATAGCTTTTTCTACTTCAGATATGGATATGTATTCCTGGCGAGTGTTTTTTTTACCACTGTGCTATCACTGATTGTCTCATTTATAGCAATTTTTTCGAAGTAATTACTCCATACTTCAAGGATAACTTTTTCTCCTATGTTCATGTCACCTTTATCATCTCTAACTCCTTTTTTTTTTTTTTTGCAGCATTCTTTCCTCCATTTCTAAGCTTCAACAACCCAAAATATCTTACCACCTTCTTGATATTTATTTTCAATGTTCTTGCCAAAGTCCTTCCATAACTTTTATTTAGCTAGTTTTACAGTGTTTAGCTTTCTTATATTTGTCTCTGTATTCTCTAAGAGCACAAACTGACTTATTTGCCACGAACTTTTGATATGCTTTCTTCTTTTCCTTAACTTCTTGTGCCACCATGGAGTTCTGATATTTCTATCCTTGCAGACAAACTCATCACGTCTCTCTGGCTGAGTCAATCAGGGTTTTCTTCAAGGCTTGCCACTGAATCTCCAAGGTTTGGTTCCTGTTCTCAAACTCTCATTTTTTCTTCAATAATCTTTGTGTATTTTAGTCTACAGTTCACATCTGAGAGTTGCTCAACTTTTATTCACTTTCAAATCCTCTGTCCACTCAAGTGTCCTGCACCAGGGAGAAAACATCACTATCAAACTCTCCATGTGAATTTGTGCACATTTTTATATTGGAACACGGTGTTAGTAATAACCAGTCCATGTCCTGAGCAGAAATCCAACAGGTATTTGCCATTCAGAAAGATCTCGCCTGTTGTCTTTTTTTGTTAGTCACGTCTATGTTGATCTGGTACTTATCAAATTCCTCAGCTAGCTCCATTTCTTTGCCAATCAAGATTCTTATGTTGATAGTACCGATCTTTAACTCTGGTGATATTGAGTTCGGGTGTGTTTTAGGATTTGTTCCAGTAGCTGACTTTTCGCCATGCCGAAAATAACAGGCCTTGTTTAACTGGGTGATGCCACAGCCGGCATGAAATTTTGCATATTGGTTTAAAACAATAAGAATACAATTTGGTCGGCTAAATCCCAAATTGCCAGCCCATCCTTGTTCATTCAGTATCCAGGTAGATACCCAAGGTGCACTACAAAGTGAGGATTGGACATTAGGTCAGAAGCCCTAGTCGGTTCTCCGCATTCCTTTAACCCCCTAACATACAAAGACGTCTGTGACACGTCTTTTGTTCATTGTACACCAAAATTGATTTTGAATTTTAGTTTCACATATAAATACAACCGAATATAGACAATCTTGTGCCTATTTCCTTTCAGACGAGAAATAGACGATACGGCATGTATCGGCTATTTCGTTTGCACAACGACCGCTTTCTGATGTTGCAAATATCCTCACTTCCCAGCACAAGACAATCTGGATTTTGCTTTCTTGCTGGACTAGAGGCAAAAATTTATATTGAAGTATTATGGACATGCTCTATAACTGGGTAAAATGAGATTTCTAAAACAAGTAAAAATTCTCTTTAGAAAATTGATTATATGTATACTGAGTTTTTTTTGAGTAAATAAAAAAAGTTCTTAATGTATCATTGGGATACGTGTATAATGTGCTTAAAACTATTTGCCTTTCCTTAAGGGATATTTGAATTTCAATGATTAATCTTTGAAATGCAGCTGATGACTATCCCCTGCATAAAAAACAATCCAAATGCTTCACGTTACAGCTGGTGGAAGATTCAGAGTGAAACACATTTTCCAAAAATGTCAGCTGAAATATTGTTATGGAATAAAAGCAATTATGTGCTATGATTGTATGTGCGCATGCACACACACATCTTAGCAATAACTGTGTGTGCACATGCAGTTATTGCCAAGATGTACCCTACAAGATAACATTTCAATGAGCATTCTAGTTTACTTTTTTTTTAAAGTTGTAGATGGTTTCATTGCAAAATGCAATTCCATTAACTCATGGACTGAAAGATCTTCCAAGATACTAGATTATCTAAGCCATTAAACAAATGACTGTTCTGTTAACTTCAGTGAGTCAGATAAAATATTACTTTAAATTTCAAGCATATTCCTGCATAGATTTTTTTTTTTCCTCTCTAGTACCTGTTTCTATATGTAAAAGTTAAATAAAACATGAAAAATGTAGCAAGCACTTCTTTACAAGTGATAAAGAGCAACAAATGAAAAATGGTTGATTACATACCAAATGCCAAATTAGGGAAAGGCATTATTTGTGAAACCCAGTTATGACTTGCTTTGTATAACATGTCTAACTTTAGTGTTTCAAAAAATATTTGTAAAAACTTTAAATAAATTATTCAATTGTACAAAGCTAAGTGTATATTGAAATACCAACAAAATTCAGTTAATTATTTTATTGTCAACTATAACTGACAATTAAAATTTTCCCACTGTATTTTATACGAATAGCTAAAGATACAACTGAACTCAACAGATAGTGAAAATCTTTTATTTACACAATGTATAAGAGGGAGGAAAAAATGGTGTATTAAAACTTGCCTGGCATCTGAGCACCAAGAACATAGTATATAGTTTGAAAACATCACCTTAGTAAAGTAATAAAAATATCCAGTTTACACATTTGAGTATTCTCCACAAGAAACCATTAAAAAAAATCCAGTGGTGAAGGAAAAAAATTCAAGTGTAATCTTGACAAAGCCTTAATAGATGCAATATCACTGAAATAGCCTGTACATTTACAGTAAAAACAAAAACCTCTAATGTGAAACCAACTGGATAATCACAAAAGTAGTATTAACAGGTTAATTCTGAGTTCATGGCATTTTCCTCATTTAATTACAACAGTGAAGACAGTTACTATTTCAAATTCATGTGCTTAAACTATATTTCTGATGATACTACATAAAAAAAAAAACTACACAACCCTAATTATGATTAATAACTGAATTGTTTGACAAGCAGTTCCATCTTTTAGAAGAGAACTAAAAGAGGAAATAACCAAACGTACCATACAATAAGCAACTACCATAAATGACAACAGATTAGAATATTATATGTAACATTAAATGCATGGAAATGTTCATATGTAAGATCAATAAGAATTTTGATATACCATCATCCCAATCCACAACAGGTGGGATAATTCTATGTAACAAATGGCAAGAGATGGAAGATAGCCTGACTCTCCAATAAACTACAACACAAAGCCTATAAAAACAGCATACATAATTTAAAACATATGCAAAGACCAAGGATTGAACAAGTTGGGCTGTCAAGAATGTTTTATAGTCAGAAAGCACAAAAAATTCTTCAATGTCCAAACTGCAATTCCTGAAAAATATTAGTACAACCCCAAATATCTTATCCTTAATTATTGCCACATGTATGAAAATAAGTGATATGTACAAACCACCAACCATGAACCAAAAAAACCCTTTGCAATTGACTCAACAACCAGTAAAAACCTTGAGATTGTCCAGACACCAGGCACTCAAATGAAAGTTCAGAAATGTTTTTACATATAAGATTTGCAACCACCGTTTCATTTTAAACACCTTCTATTACAAAATTTACAAAAAAATCAGTCAGTTTATTTTGCATACAATAAAATATAAGTAGTACAATATTAAATTATCTATTCTAGTGTGTCATTAAAAAAATGGGAAGCCTCTTACATATCACTTTAATAAGTGTTTACTTTTCTTGATGAATAAGCTGGTAAACAAATTTTACAAGTTTACTGGACAAATCAGTGAAAGTTATACACAGATGATACTCCTAGGTTTTACCATAGTGATGAGTCATTTTTAAAGCAGTGGCATGAAATTTAAGAAACATTAAAAAAGTTTGTATACACACATGCAATGACATGACAATGGAAAAATAAAAAAAATGTCGAGAATTTATGTTGTCTTTTGTGATCCCTTCTTGCCAATAAGAGACTTGTGGATATGAGGAATAACACCTGTAAAAGAAAAAAAAAAAAGTAAACTTCAGTTAGAACTCAAAGCTAACAATTGGATTTGTACATCAGCACATTATCATTTTAAAATATAATACTCGTTCAAATATACCTCCAATCAAATGACAAACTCTTATTTTGGTATGAAATACATACAATAATGACTTTGCTTTCCAAACTATCAAGTTGAGAGCAACAGGGTTAAGCTTGATGGCAGGTATTTATTTTCTTCAGAATGTACCATATTATTTGAACATGTCTTGCTTCCAATGCTGTGAGACAGATGCCTAAGTACATGGTCTACAGATGATAAACCACAGGTGTTTATTCAGAAGCACATTCATGCTGATGGCTACTGGAGGCATGCTGTAGGCCACATTAAAAATAAAAAATTATCTGAGGGCAACATCACAATGCATATCTAGTAATTTGGTAAGCAGCAGTGACACAACCTCGAAAGCTGAGCAAACAAACAATGCTAATTGCACACTGACATTCCCCGTGAGTGCCCGGAGCATGCGCATTGGAACAAAACCATGTAAGAAGGCTTCTTTGGCACATCTAATATTTGAAAAACACGTATGTATATAGTGATGTAAAAACACCAAATAAAATTACGAACTTCGCGATTATCAATTAGTGATAGAATTAAAATATCTAATAGTCTGCATTGTTAGCCTAGTGGCTTTGCACTTCGCAACCATATGCCTGGGGAAGGAGTGTCCTAGGTTCGATTCCCGTCACCTACATGAGGAGCTGAAGGATCTTCAGCCATAGCCAAGTTAACTGGTCTTGGGCATGGACAGCAGGGTTTTCCCCCCACAGTTTATCTGGGGTTTTTCATCCTGCAAGCAGGCAAAACCAGCCCTGTGAACACACGGATCTACAGCCATAAATACTTAACTCCACGAGGGGGCTCAACTCGCCCCAATAGGGACAGGGGAGAAAAGGGAGGGAACTCCATACGAATAAATAAATATCTAATACGCATTCGGTTCAAATTGTTATTTTATTTTTCGCTCATGAAAATCAAAACTCACAGGTTGGCTGCACAAAATTGCACCGCGGACCACATGCGGCCTGTGTTTTGGACAGCCCTGCTGTATGCAGTTTACCTACTATAGCTGGAGGTGATTTACCCTTGTTATTTATGAAGGTCAGCTTTGTCTAGATGTGAAGTTGCAGAAGCACCACCTAGATCAGAGATGGAGCACAAATTCTGCAAGAGACAGGAAGGAACTTCCTTTCTTAGTGATTGCTTTACTGTACTTAGCATTTCATAGTAGAATGAGAACCTAATTAACTTCAAAATATTCCAGAAAAGATAGATTTCTGTTTGTGGGTTATTTTAGCCCACTCTGATAGTCACATTCACAGAATACAAAAATACCAAAAAAGCAATAGTTTGTGGGCACATTTTAAAATGGATAAAAAAACTTATTTGTGCCTATTACCCCATAGAAGGTTCTCCCGATGAATAAATTCAAGATATTAAAGTAGGCAGCTCACAAAAATGGGAAACAGTGATTTTTGTTGCAGATAGACAAAATGTTTTGGGAAAATTTGAAGAAAACGACAAGGCAATAATGGTAAATACCAGACATATTTGTGCTCAGGACGGACTAGTCATTAATAACACCATGTTCCAAAATAAAGAGATGTACAAGATTACAAGAAATAGTGGCATCCTTATGTTACTGTTGATAATGATATCTTCATACTGGTTCAGCATAAAATATAGGTTTTGAAACGGAAAGTGATCACTTAATTTTAAGTGGGATTAAATTCTTTCCCAATCAATTTCCTGATATGAACCCCCAAGAAGTGTTCAGGTTATTATAAGATTAAGTTTATATCAATATTCATCTCCTTATCAACAGTTTTCTTCCAAATCAATCTATTACTTGTGACCACTCCAACTCCAATATTGTCATATCTAGCATTGTGTTTCAAAGGCACTTCTGACCGAATCAATCCATGTGGATCTTGCAATCAAACACCTATTTTGCTAACCTTTCTTCACCCATTCTATTTAAGTGGCCTTGGATTAGCTCTGCTGACACATTCTTGAATGCTACTAATATGCCAGTTAACTTTAATTTTTCTCAGAATACTCATATCTGTGGTCTAGTCTCTGATCAAGTGCTTTATTTCTAACTCAACTCTCAGATCCATAACTAAAAACTGGTTTAAACATAGTCTTGTATACTGCAAGTTCGGTGTTTTGGCTAATTTCTCTTATTCCATATAAATTTATTCATTTGACTTCCTACCATATCAGCTATGCTAATTCTGCTGTCTTATTTCCAAATTTAATTTGCCATCTTCACAAAAAATTATGCTGAAATGTTTTAATTGTTCTATAGGATTTCCATTCAGAATGCAGATTAAGTTTCCTATGCTACTGCCTATTTTCATGTCTTTTTATTGCTGATTTCCATACCAAATTTGTAACAGGTATTATTCAATTTAGTTAGTGAATCCTAGAGTTGGCACTATGAGTGTTTAGGAGTACATCATTTGTATAAAGCAAAGAGTAAGTTTGACACCTCCAATTCTAATATCAGGTTTGATGCCACTTTCATTCATGTGATCCATATAGATAAGAGTGGTGATAATGTGCATCCTTGCCTTACCACTGATTTTACAAACTATTTTCCTGTATTTCCCTTCAATTCTAACTGCTGACTGACAACTTAAATATAGACTATGTATTGTTCTATAATATTCCATTCACCCCATATAATTATAGTGTTTTTGAAAAGCTTTTTTCTTGGCACCTTGTCATATGCCTTTTCCAGATTTACAAAACTTAAATACAGATCTGAGAAATTAAATTCACATAATTTCTCAACTATAACTATTTATCTTAAAGTGAGTCTGATCTTGATAACCTCTATTTGACCTCAACCCAGCTTGTTCAAGTTTCTCTTCCAATCTTTCTCAACCTCTTTTCAGGTATGTTTGCAATAAATCTTACCTGGAACACTTAGTAGAGAAATTCCTCTGTATTAAATAATTTTCAATGTACAATAATATACATTTAAGTTGAATAACTTGTACAGGTAAACTGTAGACAATTATACAAAGATTCAAGAAAAAAAAGTTTGAAAACAAGAACCAAACAGTCTTAGTGGCAAACCGACTTCCTGGTATGTTTTTTCCTTCCAGGACTGATTAAAAAATAGCACCATGCCAGACAAGTTCAAGAATCAGTCCTGGAAGGAAAAAACATACCAAAAGCTACTAGCAGATATCAAAAGAATAAGTCTTACATTTTCCCCTAAATTACATATTAAAGTAGCTAAAATCATGGGAAGACTTCAGTAAGAATAAAGAAGATAAATATCAAGAAAAAACAGGCATAAAACAAATCCAATTTTAATGGGAGGTATGAAGTTATGTTCTGTGCAGTCAAAAAATATGCACATGAAGTATGTGAAACATTATATTTAAAGCTTTGATAATGCATACTTGTTAAAATAAAATTATTAATAACAAAAAATATGAAACTTCGAAAAGATATTACATATTTCTATGTTGAAGTTCCTGGTTTCAGACCACCTGCATTGTTTAAAAAAGTATCCAGTGTTAACTGTCTAGATTTTCTTTTCCTTTAAGGAGTTCAGTGTAAGGTTGAATAGATGCGATTACACTCCATTCCCAATCGTGGTTCATTTTGCAGAGTTCATCAGTCAATGTCCCTATGCTTGCAAGGATACGCTGTAAATCGGCAGTTTTCATATCTCTCAGAAGACCGTTTTCTCTCTCTCCTCCTTTGGATGTTAATTGTTCAGCTAATTCTTTTAAATCTTCATTGGAAAACAGTTTATCATGGTATGTCACTTCTTCAGTTATATCATCATACAATCCCACCTCTCGTGCAATCTTGGTAACATCTTCAATAACATTCTCCTCTTGCTCTAATTCCTCGAAGACAAGCATAAATGCTGGAAGAAGTTTTCGCCATGCTCCTTTTAAACACTTTGCTGACACATCATTCCAAGGTGCATTGATGTTGTTAATGCCCTTCAAAATATCGAATGGCCATCAATAGTCTAAGTTTTTCCTGACGTGTCCAAGACTCTTATCATTTCCATAAATATTATATGGAAGTAACAGGCTTTGAAGATTGATATAATCCCCTGATCTATCGTTTGCAAAAGCAATGTGTTTTGGGGGCATGTAAACAACCTTGACATCCAATGGCATTCTTACTTCAGCAAGGTTGAGGATGTCCAGGGGCATCAATCCAAGAGAAGCAATGCCTTGGCTGGCAAACAGTTTATCATGGCTTTCTAAGACTTCTGTCACTTCTTCAATTGTAATATCATACAATCCTACCTCTCGCGCAATCTTGGTAACATCTTCAATAACATTCTCCTCTTGCTCTAATTCCTCGAAGTCACACATAAATGCTGGAAGAAGTTTCCGCCATGCTCCTTTTATACATTTTGCTGACAAATCGTTCCAAGGTGCATCGATGTTGTTAACTCCCTTCAAAATATCGAATGACCATCAATAGTCTTTAGTTTTTCCTGAAGTGTCCAAGACTCTTAACCATTTCCATAAATGTTATACAGAGGTAATAGGCTTTGAAGATTGATAATCCCCTGATCTATCAGTTGCAAAAGTGATTTGTTTGGGGGCATGTAAACAACCTTGATATCCAATGGTGTTCTTACTTCAGAAAGGTTGAGGATGTCCAGGGGCATTATCCAAGAGAAGCAATGCCTTGGCTGGCAAATCATTTTCTTTACAGAAGCGAAGCACAGTAGGACAAAAATAATGTACCAATCTATAAAAACGTCTTGTGCATCCCAAGCTTTCTTGTTCCATTTCCAATAGACTGGCAGCATGGCTTCGAGATTCTTGAAGGCACGTGGTGTTTATGAATGGTACACTAACATTGGTTTAAGCTTCAAAGTTCCGGAAACATTTGCACCCAACAAAAGCGCAAGTCTATCTTTTGCAGCTTTAATACCTGGAGCAGAAATTTTCTTCACACAGGAAATGAAGGTGAATGATGGCAATTTTTCCAGTAGAGCCCAGTCTCGCCAACATTAAAACCATGAAGTTTACCCCTGCTATAACATACATGTTTTGCATTTAGTGCTGCAATACATTGTTGCACAGACTGTTTTATTCTATCTGCATTTTTCATAACTGTAGTAACAGTCGATGGCGGTAAGTTCATACTTCTATAGACATTAGCACGTGCCTGCCCATCTTCCATTCTTCGAATCACCTCCATCTTCTTTTTCAAGTGCAATCTATTTCCACGCCTTCTTAACATTTTCCAACACTTCTATTATTCGACATGGTATGTAATTACGTACTTATCAATTTAAATACATATGTACGTAAAAAAAAAATCAAATAGAATTAGGAAGATTCAACATTAAAACTAGGTTTGATACATATACGTTGTAGCAGCTCGGTAAACACTCAAACACTAGAGTGCCTGCAAGTGTAGTTTTTCAGTCAACCACACTACAGTAAGAAAGCACGCGCAGGCAACCAACGTAAACCGAGGGCTGGCTGTATATGAAATCAAATGGCTTCTCAAAAAGGACTACACAAAATGTTTGATTCCTAACTTAAAGAAACTTTACCACAGGAAATCAGATAAAATCTGGATTGGCTAAACAAAGAACAGACACAGTTCTTTGGTCTGAAACAAGCCTGATACATCACTGTCAATATAAATTTGAATGTTTAAGGAGTGCTTCGCTTCACAGCCATAACTTGAACGGAAATGACTGCTTATTATCAAAAATATGGTAATCTGATCAGAATAATGCATCATTAAATATTTTTTAATACTTGCTATTAAAACAAAATAAAAAAATTATATATTATGAAGTCATAAGGTCTCAAGAAACTAACAATATGCTGTTATCTATCAGGTGATCCATAGAGTGCAAAATTACAGTTTGTTTTTAGTTATGATTAAACCTTTTCCTACATTCTAACGTTACTGGAAATATATCATGCAGCTTTCAAATAAATCCATTGTTTGCATTCTATCTTGTATCAACTGTTTTTGCAACCTAAGATGGTCTGTAAGTTTCAGACTGAAAATTATAATCAAATAAATATTACCTTTGACCTTGTGTTTTTGTGTAAGTAATTCATACAAATATTGAAGGTGGCAAAATGTTATGGAGGCCACTGAAAAAGTTTAGAAATGGAGCAAAGTATTGTAAAAAGGAATCAGAGAGAAAGGCAACATGAAAACAGAAGATGCACGAGTAATTACTTTGAAATAAAAAACAAAACAAGCAATATCAAAAAGGTATTCAGGAAGAATGCACAGCATAGTGTGTGGTGGAAAGGCAGCTGGAGTAGATGATCAACCAGAAATGCTCAAACAGAGATAAATTTCCCAGTGCATAATTCAGAAAGCCTAGTCAGGTCAAATTCAAAGATTAGAATAGAGCTCCCATTTCTCCTTTAAAAAGGGAATTAAACTGAATATGTGAATTATAAAGTTTCTCTACTAAGTGTTCCAAATTCATATAGAGAAAAGAGGCAAGGAATAAGAAGTCTCATTGACTTCTCATTGAATGTTATTGTTGAGAGAGTGATGTTTTCTCCCTGGAGCAGGACCCTAGAGTGTACACAGGATTTGAAATCGGAAGTGATCACAATTTAGTTTTGAGCAAGATGAAATAATTTCACATTGTAAAGAACATAAGAAATTCTAAAGCAAATAAAAAGTGGAGAAGCTCTGATATGAACTGTAGACTAAAATACACACACATTCTAGAAAAAATGAGAGTTTGAGACCAGGAACCAAACCTTGGAAATTCAGTGGCAAGCTCTGAAGAAAAGATTGATTCAGCCACAAAGGCATGTGGTGAGGTTGTCTGCAAGGATAGAAAAATCAGAACTCCATGGTGGACATAAGAAGTTAAAGAAAAGAAGAAAGCATATCAAAAGTTCCTGGCAAATAAGTCAGTTTGTGCTCTTACAGAATACAGAAACAAATGTAAGAAGGCTAAACACAGTGTAAAACTAGCTAAACAAAAGTCATAGGAAGACTTTGGTAAGAACATAGAAAATAAATATCAAGAAAGCAAGATATTCTGGAGGTTGTTGAAGAATCTCAGAAATGGAGGAAAGAGTACTGTAAAAGCAATTAGAAATGATAAAGGTAGGTGACATGAAAACTGGAGAAATATCCTTGGAGTAATTACTCAGAAAAATTGCTAAATGAAACAAGCAGTGAGCACAGTGACAAAAAACACAAGCATGCAGTCAGGAATATTTATCCATACTTGAAGTAGAAAAAGTCAAACGATGAAATGTGGAAAGGCAGCAGCAGGAGTATATGATATTTGACCAGAAATGCTCAAGTATAGAGATATAAAAGTCTTACAGTGGCTGCACTGCAGAGTTCAGAAGGCCTGGACAGAGAGACGAATTCCAGATTGGAGTAGAGCTCTTATAGTACCCATATATAAAAAGGGAAATGCTTAAGGGTCAAAGCTGTATAACTGAGAGGAGACCTCCACATAGCCTTTAAAGGAATGCGGAGAACCGACCAGGGCTTCTGACCTAATGTCCAATCCTCACCTTCTCGTGGTGCACCCTGTTAGGTATCTACTTTGATACTGAACGAACGAGGACTGGCTGGCAATTTGGGATTTAGCCGACCAAATTGTATTCTTATTGGTTAAACCAAAATAAAAAATGATGGTACAACATGACAAAATTTCATGCCGGCTGAGGCGTCGCCCGGTTAAACAAGGCCCCCCGTTGTTTTCGCCAGGGAACCAGGGCGAACAGCGGAAAGTCAGCTACTAAAACAAATCTGAAAACAAACCCCAACTCAACATCACCAGAGTTAAAGATCGGTACTATCAACGTAAGAAGCCTGAATGGCAAAGAAATGGAGCTAGCTGAGGAATTAGATAAGTACCAGATCGACATAATAGGGGTGACTGAAACAAAAAAGACCAAAACTGGTGAGATCTTTCTGAGCAATAAATACAAAATGTTATATTCAGGCAATAACAATCAAGGAAAAGAAGGAGTAGCCATAGTATTCAACACAAAACACGAGGCTAATCTTCTTGAATGGCAGTCAGTCTCAAGTAGAGTAATGTGGGCAAATATGAGAATGGGGAACTGGACAATGAGACTTATTTGTGCCTATGGTCTCACAGAAGGTTCTACTAAGGTAGAAGTGGAGGAATTTTTTGAGGCTTTAGAAAAAGCAACTGACACAATGAAAAAGGAAAAGTTGGTCCTTGTTGGGGATCTAAATAGTAGAGTAGGAAATGATTGTGAGACATACAAAAATATTTTGGGAAAATTTGGAGAAAAGAGCAAAGCTAATAATAATGGCAAATATCTGTTGGATTTCTGCTCAGGACATGGACTGGTTATTACTAACACCATGTTCCAACATAAAAATGTGCACAAATTCACATGGAGAGAAGAGGCTAGGAATAAGAAAAGTCTCATTGACTATGTTATTGTTGATAGTGATTTTTTCTCCCTGGTGCAGGACACCAGAGTGTACAGAGGATTTGAAATTGGAAGTGATCACTATTTAGTCTTGAGCAGGATAAAATTGAATTTCATATTGAAAAGAATAACATGTAAGAAAGTTTTAAAGCGAATAAAAGTTGAGCAGCTCTCAGATGTAAACTGTAGACTAAAATACAGAAATATTATTGAAAAGAAAATGAAAGAGTTTGAGAACAGGAATCAAACCTTGGAGATTCAGTGGCAAACTCTGAAGGAAACATTGATTGATTCTGCCAGAGAGGCATGTGGTGAGGTTGTGTGCAAAGATAAAAAAATCAGAACTCCCTGGTGGACACAGGAAGTTAAAGAGGCAGTGAAGGAAAAGAAGAAAGCATATCAAAAGTTCCTGGCAAATAAGTCAGCTTTTACTCTTACAGAATACAGAGACAAATGTAAGAAAGCTAAACAGTGTGTAAAACTAGCTAAACAAAAGTCATGGGAGGACTTTGGCAAGAATATAGAAAATAAATATCAAGAAGGTGGCAAAATATTCTGGAGGTTGTTGAAGAAGCTTAGGAATGGAGGAAAGAGTGCTGTAAAAGGAATTAGAGATGATAAAGGTGAAATGAAAACAGGAGAAAAAGATATCCTTGAAGTATGGAGTAATTACTTTGAAAAACTGCTAAATGAAACAAGCAGTGATGACAGCACAGTGGTAAAAAACACTGACCAGGCATGCAGTCAGGAATACATATCCATACTTGAAGTAGAAAAAGCCATCAAAGGCTTGAAATGTGGAAAGGCAGCAGGAGTAGATGATATTCGACCAGAAATGCTGAAGTATGGTGGTATAAGAGTCTTACAGTGGCTGCACTGCATAGTTCATAAAGCCTGGACAGAGGGACGAATTCCCGATGATTGGAGTAGAGCTCTCATAGTACCCATATATAAAAAGGGAAATAAAACTGAATGTGAGAATTACAGAGGTATTTCCCTACTGAGTGTTCCTGGCAAGATCTATGCAAGTATACTTGAGAAACGGTTGAGAAGAATTGTGGAAGAAAAGCTTGGTGAAGAACAAGCTGGATTCAGGCCAAATAGAGGCTGTCAGGATCAGATCTTCACTTTACGACAAATAGTCGAGAAAGCATGGGAATATAACAAAGATCTGTATTTAAGTTTTGTCGATTTGGAAAAGGCATATGACAAGGTGCCAAGAGAGAAGCTATTCAATACGCTGCAGTTATATGGTGTCAATGGGGCATTATATCAAGCAATACTTAGTCTTTATTTGAGTTGTGAGTCAGCAGTTAGAATTGAAGGAAGTACAGGAAGATGGTTTAATGTTAAATCTGGTGTGAGACAAGGATGTACATTATCCTCTCTGTTATTATCTATATGGATCACATTATGAAGGAATGTGGTATTAAACCTGATATCAAAATTGGGAGATGTTAATGTCAGCTCTTTGCTTTATGCGGATGATGTGTTACTTCTAAATAAATCCGCTACAAGTCTGCAAGATTCTCTGACTAAATTGAATAGCTGTTGTAATAGATATGGTATGAAGGTCAGCAATAAAAAGACAAAGACAATGAAAATAGGCAGAATCATTGAAAATGTCAACTGTGTTGTGAATGGAGAACCTGTGGAACAAGTAAAACATTTCAGCTACTTAGGCACAATTTTTACTGAAGATGGTAAACTAAATATAGAAATAGACAACAGAATCAGCAAAGCTGGTATCGTGGGAAGTCAATTGAATAAATTCATATGGAATAAGAAAGAAATTAGTCGGAACACTAAATTAGCTGTATACAAGACTGTGTTCAAACCAATTTTAACTTATGGATCTGAGAGCTGGGTCAGAAGTAAAACACTTGACCAAAGACTAGAGACCGCAGATATGAGAGTCCTGAGAAAGATTAGAGGCGTGAACAGATGGCATCAATGGCAATATCATATTAAAAATGAGGATATTAGGAAAGAACTTGACATTGTCAGCATCCAGGAATGCGTTAGCAGAGCTAATCTTAGATGGTATGGTCACTTAAATAGAATGGGAGAGGAAAGATTAGTAAAACAAGTGTTCTCTGCCAGGTTGGCAGGAAAATGACCCAGAGGAAGACCAAGATATAGGTGGATTGATACGGTACAAAGTGCCTTAGACGATAGAAATATAAGATCTGATAATGTTGGAGTCTTGACAAGTAACAGACTGATTTGGAGGAAAATTGTAGATAGGAAGTTAGTAATGATGTAATTTTTTCATGTAGTACTGTCATATCCTGTACACCCCTTGAGGGTACATGGCAGGAATTTGATGATGATAAAACTGAATGTGAAAATTGGAGATATTTCTCTGAGTGCTCCTGGCAAGATTTACGCAAGTATACTTGAGAAATGGTTGAGAAGGATTGTGGAAGAAAAGCTTGAAGAACACGCTAGATTCAGGCCAAATACAGGTTGTCAGGATTAGATTTTTGCTTTATGACAAATAGTTGAGAAATCAGAATATAACAAAGTTCTCTAAAAAGTTTTGTAGATCTGGAAAAGGCATATGACAAGGTTCCAAGAGAAAAGCTATTCAAAATGCTACAGTTATATGGTGTCAATGGGACATTATATCAAGCGATACTTAATCTTTATTTGAGGTGTAAGTCAGCAGTTAGAATTGAAGTACAGGAAGATGGTTTAATGTAAAAATCTGGTGTCAGACAAGGATGTACATTATACCCTCTGTTATTCATTAACTATATGGATCACATTATGAAGGAAAGTGGTTTTAAACCTGATATCAAAATTGGAGATGTTAATCTCAGCTCTTTACTTTATGCAGATCTTATACTTTTAAATAAATTCAATACAAGATGCCCAAAATTGAATAACTGTTGTAATAGATTTGGTACCATCATTTTGTATATTGGTTTAAGCCAATAAGAATACAATTTGGTCGGCTAATTTTGGGATTTAGCCGACCAAAACAAGTGTTCTCTGCCAAGTTGGCAGGAAAACGACCCAGAGGAAGACCAAGATATAAGTGGATTGATACGGTACAAAGAGCCTTAGACGATAGAAATATAATACCTGATAAAGAGTCTTGACAAGTAACAGACCGATTTGGAGGAAAATTGTAGATAGGAAGTTAGTAATGATGTAAATTTTTCATGTAGTACTATCATATCCTGTACACCCCCTTGAGGGTACATGTCAGGAATTTGATGAAATCCCAAATTGCCAGCCCATCCTCATTCATTCAGTATTTAGGAAGATACCCAACAGGGTGTACCACGAGAAGGTGAGGAATGGACATTAGGACAGAAGCCCTGGTTGGTTCTCCGCATTCCTTTAAAGGCTATGTGGAGGTCTCCTTTCAGTTATACAGCTTTGATCCTTAGGCACCCAGAGTTAAATATCAGTAATATCAACATAAGAAGTCTGAATGGCAAAGAAATGGAGCTAGCTAAGGAATTAGATAAACACCAGATCGACATAACAGAGTTGACCGAAACAAAAAAGACAAAAACTGGCGAGATCTTTCTGAGCAATAAATACAAAATGTTATATTCAGGCAATGACAATCCAGAAAAAGAAGGAGTAGCCATAGTATTCAACACAAAATACAAGACTAATCTTTCTTGAATGGCAGGTAGTCTCAAGTGGAGTGATGTAGGCAAATATCAGAATAGGGAACTGGACAATGAGACTTATTTGTGCCTATGGTCTCACAGAAGGTTCTACTAAGGTAGAAGTGGAGGAATTTTTTGAGGCTCTAGAGAAAGCTACTGGCACAATGAAAAAGGAAAAGTTGGTCCTTGTTGGGGATCTAAATAGCAGAGTAGGAAATGATTGTGAGACATACAAAAATATTTTGGGAAAATTTGGAGAAAAGAGCAAGGATAATAATAATGGCAAATATCTGTTGGATTTCTGTTCAGGACATGGACTGGTTATTACTAACACCATGTTCCAACATAAAAATGTGCACAAATTCACATGGAGAGAAAAGGCAAGGAATAAGAAAAGTCTCATTGACTATGTTATTTTTGATAGTTATGTTTTCCCCTTGGTGCAGGACACCAGAGTGTACAGAGGATTTGAAATTGGAAGTGATCACTATTTAGTCTTGAGCAAGATAAAATTGAATTTCATATTGAAAAGAATAACATGTAAGAAAGTTTTAAAGCAAATAAAAGTTGAGTAGCTCAGATGTGAACTGTAGACTAAAATACACAAAGATTATTGAAAAAAAAAAAAAAAGAGTTTGAGAACAGGAACCAAACCTTGAAGATTCAGTGGCAAGCCTTGAAGAAAACCCTGATTGATTCAGCTAGAGAGGGATGTGGTGAAGTTGTCTGTAAGGATAGAAAAATTAGAACTCCATGGACAACAGGAAGATAAAGAGGCAGTGAAGGAAAAGAAGAAAGCATATCAAAAGTTCCTGGCAAAAAAAGTCAGCTTGTGCTCTTAGAGAATACAGAGACAAATGTAAGAAATTAAACACTTTGTAAAAATAGCTAAACAAAAGTCATGGGAGGACTTTGGCAAGAACATGGAAAATAAATATTAAGAAGGTGGCAAGATATTCTGGAGGTTGTTGAAGCTTAGAAATGGAGGAAAGAGTGCTGTAAAAGGGGTTAGAGATGATAATGGTGACATGAAAACAGGAGAGAAAGATATCCTTGAAGTATGGAGCAATTACTTCGAAAAAGTGCTAAATGAAACAAGCGGTGATAGCACAGTGGTAAAAAAAACACTCAACAGGCATACAGTGCAAAACACATATCCATACTTGAAGTAGAAAAAGCCATCAAAGGCTTGAAATGTGGAAAGGCAGCAGGAATAGATGATATTTGTCCAGAAATGCTGAAGTATGGTGTACTAACCAGTTCTGAACATGGACTGGTTAGTAATAACCAGTCCATGTATAAAAGTCTTACAGTGGCTGCACTGCATAATTCAGAAGGCCTGGACAGAGGGACGAATTGCTAATGATTGGAATAGAGCTCTAATAGTATCCATATATAAAAAGGGAAATAAAATTGAATGTGAGAATTACAGAGGTATTTCCCTGAGTGTTCCAAGCAAGATTTATGCCAGTATACTTGAGAAACTGGTTGAGAAGATTCAGGCCAAATAGTGGCTATCAGGATCAGATCTTCACTTTATGACAGTTGAGAAAGCATGGGAATATAACAAAGATCTGTATTTAAGTTGTCGATCTGGAAAAGGCATAGGACAAGGTGCCAAGAGAGAAGCTATTCAATATACTATAGTTATATGGAGTCAATGAGGCATTATATTAAGCAATACTTAGTCTTTATTTGAGTTGCAAGTCAGCAGTTAGAATTGAAGGAAGTATAGGAAGATGGTTTAATGTTAAATCTGGTGTAAGACAAGGATATACATTATCCCCTCTGTTATTCATTATCTATGTGGATCACTTTATGAAGGAACGTGGTATTAAACATATCAGAATTGGAGATGTTAATGTCAGCTCTTTGCTTTATGCAGACGATGTTATACTTCTAATTAAATCCGCTACAAGTTTGCAAGATTCCCTGACTAAATTGAATAACTGTTGTAATAGATATGGTATTGAAGGTCAGCAATAAAAAGAAAAAAAGACAATGAAAATAGGCAGAATCATTGAAAATGTCAACTGTGTTGTGAATGGAGAACCTGTGGAACAAGTAAAACATTTCAGCTACTTAGGCACGATTTTTAGTGAAGATGGTATATTAAATATGGAAATAGACAACAGAATCAACAAAGCTGGTATAGTAGGAAGTCAATTGAATAAATTCATATGGAAGAAGAGAGAAAGCAGTCGGAACACTAAATTAGCTGTATACAAGACAGTGTTCAAACCAGTTTTAACTTATGGATCTGAGAGCTGGGTCAGAAGCAAAACATTTGACCAAAGACTAGAGACCACAGATATGAGAGTCCTGAGAAAGATTATAGGCGTGAACAGATGGCATCAATGGCAATATCACATTAAAAACAAAGATATTAGGAAAGAACTTGACAGTCAGCATCCAGGAATGCATTAGAAAAGATACTCTCAGGTGGTATATGGTCACTCAGAATGGACAAGGAAAGATTAGCTAAACAAGTGTTTTCTGCCAGGTTAGAAGGAAAACGGCCCAGAGGAAGACCAAGTTGTAGATGGATTGATACAGTACAAAGTGCCTTAGATGATAGAAATATAATACCTGATAATGTTGGAGTCTTGACAACTATGAAGGAACCGATTTGGAGGAAAATTGTAGATAGGAAGTTAGTAATGATGTAAATTTTTCATGTAGTACTACCATATCCTGTACATCCCTTGGGGGTACATGTCAGGAATTTGATGATGATAGATTTGGTATGAAGGTCTGCAATAACAAGTCAAAGAATGAAAATACCAACTGCATCGTGAATGGAGAACCTATAGAACAAGTAAAACATTTCAGCTACTTGGGCAAGACGTTTAGTGAAGACAATAAAATCAATAAAGCTGGTATGGTAGGAAGTCAACTGAATAAATGTATACGGAATAAGAGAAATTAGTCAAAACACTAAATTAGCTGTATACAACACAGTGTTGAAACCAATTTTAACTTATAGATCTGAGTGCTGGGTAAGAAGTAAAAATACTTGCCCAAAGACTAAAGACTGCAGATATAAGTACTGAGAAAGATTAGGGGCATCATCATCATATTAAAAATGGGGATATTAAGAAAGAACTTGACATTGTCAACATCCAGGAATGCATTAGCAGAGCTAATCTCAGTGGTATGGTCACTTGTGTTCTCCACCAGGTCAGCAGGAAAAAGACCCAGAGGATGACAAGATATAGGTGGATTGATACAGTAAAAAGTGCCTTAGAAGACAGAAATATAAGATTTGATAATGTAGGAAATAAAAGATTTTCCTCCAAATCAATCTGTTACCTGTGAAGGTAGCAGATTGGAGGAAAATTGTAGATGATAAGTTAGTGGTGATGTAAGTTTTTCATGTAGTACTATCATATCCTGTACATCCCTTCAGGCTATATGGCAGGAATTTGATGATGTGTTCCAGGTAAGATTTATTCAAGCATACTTGAAGATTCTAAAAACCTGAAAGAGAAACTGAGAACAAGGTGGGTTCAGGCCAAACAAAGATCAAAATCAGGTTTTCGCTTTATGACAAACTGGTGAGAAATTGTGGAAATAAGAACACAATTATGTGCATCCCTTCAGGCTATATGGCTAAATGTAACGTTATACAGCAATACATTGTATATTTAAGTTTTAAGCCTGTAGGAATTAAAGGAAATACAGGAACATAAGAAAATGGGTGCACAATATATCCATTCTTATTCATCATTTACATGAACTGCATTATGAAGGAAAGTCTTTATGCAGATAATACTCTTAAGGATCCAGTGCATGTCACCAGCAGTCTCTAAATTGAATAGCTAAAACCAGGCTTCCAGGAATACATTTAAATCTACTGGTCATGAAAAATTGTAACTCACCCATAATATGAATTGTGGTAAAGTGTGCATGCATGTATATGTGTAAGGAACACACACACACACCAGGAACATCTTTAATAGAATTTAAATACAGCCAAATTCAAATCACATACAATAATCTGAAAGACATGGTTTTATTTAATTTCACTACTAGGCCATTTCTTCCTTGCAGCTGGCCATCTTTTTCAATTCCTGCTAACTAATTACCAGTCTGTTGGCAAGAAAAGTGCTTGTTTTACTCTTACTACAACTGCATGATTACTTTTAAGTGTAAAGAGTGTTGAAAGAATTACGGTTGGCAGTGAACCAAATGTTTTTTTTTTTTAAATGGTACCCAACTTATAAGAATAGTGCTGATTTGCAAATTATGCAAAATTAAAATATTTTATAATACTATTTATTTCAAAATAAGTCTGCAAATGGAGAGAAGCCCTGCCTATGACAAGTTTGGCATGAAAGTCTGCAATAAACAGGACCAAAACTATAAAGTTAGGCAGGAACACAAAACTTCAGACGCATTCTCAATGGAAAACCTAGAGAACAAGTAAAATGTTTGTTATTCAGGCAGTTGTTTTACTGAAAACAACAAATTAATTATGGACTTAAAAGAATGAAAGTTATTAGCAAAACAGGTGTTTGATGGTTTATTGAAAATTTTTTTAGTCAGGAAAAAGGACCCAGAGGAAGGCCAAAATCTAGATGAATTTATTCAGTCAGATACTAATAACAAACTTAACGGTACTATCACAGTAGCCTGAACACTAAGGAATTTATACATTAAGAAAATGAACCGAAAGATAAGGATATTCTGGATGCCCAATAATTTAGTACTTTGAAAAATAAATGAGTAGAAACTATCCAGGTAGGATTTCTTGAAACAGTAACATGAATAAGTATTCACTCTATATTAAAAAAAAATGTTCCTTTATTTTTACACCTTAAGCAAAATTACTCTATATATTTAGTTTTCAGAATAGGCTGCACAAATAAATTCTACCAGAATTTTTTTTGTAAAATAGTCCTGTTCGATGGAAGTCAAGTCATGTAAAAACATTTCGTCATAAAATTAAGCTTATCAAAACAACCTTTGCACCACTTTCAAACATGAATCTAGCTAGCAACATTTCATTCTCAAAAGGATCAGCCTCATTCTCTTGCACATCTTATCTGAGAGTGATCAAGTGCTTTATTTCCAAGATGACATTAGAGACCACTGCTATAAGAGTTCTGAGAAAACTTAGAACTCTTAGAAGAATGTGTCAGCAACAGCTTGCTTGGACAGATTAGGTTTAAGACTAACATTAACAGATGTCTGACAAGTGAAGACTAATAGACTATTCACTGTACAACACCTTGATTAACTATTCCACTTTTGCTTAGAAAGAAGTCAACAGACACCCTCTTGGGCAAGGTACATTGTGCCATATAACAAGTATTTTTTTTGTAGACAAATCACACTCAGTAAATGTGAATGTAGGGGCTATGAAGGATAATATGTAAAAACTGTCATTCGTTGGGTAACAGTGAATGCAGAGTTCCAGGCATCGACTGGAACATGAATCTTTCAGACAAACATTCAGAATCATGGTTCACAACATGGATTTTCATTGTAGGCCCACAATATGCAAGCCTTATATTACCCAAACCAAACATGCAGTGTCATCTTCAGTGGTGTAAAGATGCATGTACAACAGGATGGCAAAGCTTGAAAGGCTGTGTTATGGAGCAATGAATAATGCTACACCTCCTACCGAAGACTGGTGGGTATGGCAGATGCCCAGTGAACATATTGTACTAGAATGTTTAAGCATTATGAAATTTGGGGGGAAGAGGGGCAGTGTGGTGGTATGGTCCCCGTTTTTTCAGGTTTGGCCTGACACTGAACTGAGGTATCTGAACAGTGCAGTGCTTCCTTTTATTTTACAGAACTAACCACTGTCTCTTTCAGCAAGATGATGCACTGTCATAAGGTTGCTGCTGTAATTGCATGGTTTGTGGACATGAACATCACACATGACTGGCTTCCACAGAGCCCTGATCTCAACCTCCCATTGAACATCTGTGGGATGAACCAGAGCATCAGGTGAGGTCAAGGGACATCCATCCCACAACAGTCCAGGATATCATTACATGTCTACAGGAAGAATGGTCCAAAATTACCACTGATCACTATCATACACTTGTGGAAAGTATGTTCTTTAGGATTGCTGAGTGATTGCAGCAAAAGGAGATCCTACATCTTGTTAAGGTGTGAATCGTGTCTGCTTATTTCTCTCACTATGATGTCCATTGACTTTTTTCCCATGCAGCATATGTGGCATCGATAGTATTGGTCTGAGACTTGAGTCAACTGCTAACTCCTCTAACCTCAATAAGTATGGCTATATTAGAAAGATCAAGGAGACAGACCACATTTTGCTTGACTTCTCAGAATTATCCAGTAATTAGAGACCTATGAGAGAACATTAGTTCCTTTTGTTACAATATAAAATGCTTCATCTTTAAATTGATGGAATCATCCAAGGACCTATGCATAGCATATGGAATTTAAGCTACTCTTAAAACATTTTTTTTGGAGGGAGGAGGATGGCTTTTGCACAAACCAGCAGCCTATGACTTATGTCAGAACCAGTAGATATGGTTGTACCCTGAAATGTACATTGACAGCAATAGTCAATTTCCATTTTGGCATACAATAAAATTTCTTATTGTCTTAATCAGAACACTCCACAAGAAATGCTAATTAACAAACTGTCATTACAGTAATTTAATCACCAAGCTATTTCTGTAGTCCCTGACAGTCTGCTATAGTAAGAGTCAACTATGGATCACAAGAAGTAGGCTCCATATATTAGCAAAGGATGCACTTCAAATAACAGTGTTGCAAATGCCACAATAAATCAAGTTATTGAACTGCATGGCTGTTACCAATAACTGAATAATTTTGATACCACAATAAGATTATACTTACCACCACCAGCAATGGTTGCTTTGATTAAAGAATCAAGTTCTTCATCTCCACGGATGGCTAACTGTAAATGACGTGGAGTGATTCTTTTCACCTTCAGATCTTTACTAGCATTGCCTGCCAACTCCAATACCTAAAAACATGAAAACATCTGAAAATCAATGATACTCCAACCAGGAAAGACAATACCAAATCATTTAAGAATGCCAAATTATTTTTATTACATTACACTTGCATTATGATGATGCTTTTAAGTTAAACACAAAGAAGCATTTCTAAAAGGAATACATAGAAAAGGATATTTTATTAATTATATTTAAAAAAGGAGACCCTACAGTCATGTGTAATATGACTAAGGGAAAGTGATTGTTCCTTTATAACTTCATGTTATAAATTATGATGTCCTTTCATTGGAATGGCCCGATTTTATTTTATTCTCAAGTAAAACAATTAGATGAGACAGCTATGGGCTCTCCTCCTTAGCCAACTTTTACATAGAACACATGGAAAAACTAGCTACCAACACAGCCACTCAGACCAACACTTCGGCTACACCATGTTGACGATGTACTTGCTATTTGGCAACATGGCCCAAGCACATTGGATACATTCTTAGCGCATTTATATAGCCAACACCCAAAAATCCACTTTACAATGGAACTGGATGCTAATAACTGTTTGCCCTTCTTGGATATACTAATCGCACATCTTCCAGATGGTTCCTTATCAGTTTAGTGTAAATCTCTCTCCCACACAGGGAGACATTTACACAAACAATCGCACCACCACCCCGTTCTGTTGAACGGGGTCTTAAAAACACTAACCCACAGAGCGAGAGCAATCTATTCTGATGACAATGCTTTTGCTCACTTAAGCCACACCTTAGTCAATAGCTATAATCCCCACAGGATAGACCAAATACTAAATGCTTCCAAGAAACCCCTCCCACTATCCACCATGGAGAACTACAACAAAACAGTCACTATTCCATATATCAAAAGGCACATTGGAAAAGATATCTAGAATTCTCAATAAACATCAACTACTAAATTAGCAACTTGCATCCCAAGGAAAGCAACTCTCCTTTATCACATCCAGGAGTCTATGAAGTACCCTGCTCGTGTGATCAAGCTTACTACGATCAAACAGGAAGAACTGTGGACATCCACATCAGTGAACATAAGATACATCCAGTACTATCATTATGGCAAATCAGGCCTAGCAGACCTTTGGATACCCCTGCACACAGGATAAACTGGAAAAAAACAAAAGTACTGCACAGAAGCTTTTACAAGTCAGAGATTATTCTTAGAAGCAACAGAAGCCATGAAACATACTCTGAATCTTAACAAATATAGCTGTATACATTTGCCTAAAATTTGGGAGAGTCATCTTAAGACATAACTAGCAGCTGCTTTCTCTGTTTTAAACAGAGGGTGCCTAATTAGGACTTAGTCTGTGTTGCTACAATTTTTCAAACTAGTCCCATTATTATGTAACATATGATTATTTATTACTATATTATAAACTCTATTTGGTTATTACTGCGCCTTTGTAATCTCTTTATTTTATTATATACGCTCTCCTTATATATTCCTTTCTTTTATTCTCTCTCACAATTTTTTGTGTAATAAGTTTATCTACCTTTTGCATTATGAATCTTATGCCAATGGATACTAGAAAATTTGTTAAGACTGTGCACCAGCATCGTTTAATTGTCATAAATCTCAGTAATACGGCCAGTTGATTTCTCCCTCTCTTTCTCTAAGATAAATTCCTTCAGTAAAATTTTACACAAACAGTTGGGGTCTATTCGCACTTAACTACATGCTTCTGCTCTTAGGTTCGCGTTTATTTAGAAACAGTGCATTGTAATGAGAAAGATGAGGCGACACTATTGACATAAACAAAACATTTATTTACACTAGTATAAAAGGCACAATCAATGATAAGGAGGTTGCCTTCTCTATCTATTAAACCTTTAGTATAAAAAATAGAACTTTTTCATTCAATGTTAAATAACTTTATAGCACAATTACTTATTTACTCTCTACTTACAAAATCAACTTATTAAAACTTTAATCTAATCACAAGGAGGCTAGCTGAGTCAAGTTATTTCACAAATTTCATACCAATTACTGACATGCCAAATGACTTTCTTATAGACACATCTTATTACTATTAATTTAATTCTTATTAGTCCATCTATAACGTATCTCCTAGATTACAGAAGGGAATGTATAACAAAAGATGGAACAAACTTACAGAAGCTCTGTGTCATACACTCATTAAAAAGGTCTTACACTAAAGTCCCTATGCCTTTCCTTTCATCACAGACCTTAGGCTTCCTTCTGGAGAGTCTTGCTTCAGCGGCATTTTGTTGGAATAGTAGTGGGCTTTGGACTGCAATTTTCTGGCACTCTAATAGCTCAGGCAAGAGTTTTCAGCATATGGGCAAATTCTCCGGCGCTTGAAGATCGCTCTGCGGCTATTAGCTTTGGTTGTCCTCCTGCACCATAAAGACATCCGACTAACAGTGCCTTGGGTATTTACACAGATAATTCTCTCATCATGGCTCGCCATAACGTCCTCTCCTCTGGATCCTACTCCTGAAATTTCTGCCTCTAACTGCCAATGATTTCTGTCGACCTTCAATCCCCTTTTATTCCACGGTCTTCGGGCCTTGTGCGAAGGGTTGTTCAGATCCCGAAGAACTCGGAGCAACTCTTTGATCTTCTGTTTCGACCAACCGGTTCTTTCTTCTACTGGTATACTACAAAAATCCAATTAGACACCGGAACCACTTGTGAATTTTGCTGTCCCTTTTCAGAGTGACCTTGATGGTGGGCATACACAGAGCTTGTAAACAATGGTTTCAAAAGCACTGTTGAACAATAACATATAGGTTGGAGTAACATAGCATTTTCTTTTGTTTTTGTCAGGTTAAATTTATCATACAATAAAATATATTCTTTTTACAAAAATGTTATTTTTATATTACAATCTTTTTAGGTGCAACCTCTGTAAAAAAACAATGTAATGTGCTCATACAATTTCAAGCTACATTGAATTTTACAATTACACCATGTTGTTGTCTCACATGCTGTAACAAACTGTTTTGTGCTCTGAAGATGCTGGTTATAAAACCAGTGAAATAGCAGCAATAAGTCAATAAATAATTATTTACTTATCTGTGTTCTGATATATTACTGTCAAAATTAGTCAACAAGACCACGACTTAGATACTCCTGCACACAGGATCAATTGGAAAAATACAAAACTGCTACATAGAACCCTTGAAACATACTCCAAACCTCAAGTATGGATGTATAAATTTGCCAAAGATTTGGGAGTCATCTTAAGACCAAATTAATACTTGCTTTTTCTTTCAATTCCCCCTCCCCTCAACATAGATGGCACTTAATTACGACTTTAGTCTGTGTTGTATGTTAGAACCGTTCAAACTAGTCCCACTGTTATACTGGATTGTTGTTGTCTCACGTACTGTGACAAACTAGTTTTGTGCTCTGAAGATGCTGGATAGAATACCAGCAATAAGTTAATAGTTATTTAACTATCAGTCTGTATTCTCATCTATACCATTAAAAAACATACTGCAAAAAGTGGCTACTCAAAGTTAATTTCATTAAGAAATTTATTTTTTTCAATGCAAACAATAAAACCATGATCAAATGGCAGGATCCAAAATTTGCTAATGTCATTGATACAAGGCAGTGACCACATAACCAGATAGAAGGTATCCCTGTTTATAAACCCTGTGCTTCCAAGAGAAATCTAGAATGGATAACAAAGGAAAATAGATCAGTAATAGCAACTCACTGGTGATCACTGAGTTGATAAAGCTAACCAAAATATCTATTATTTAACATTAAATTCTCAATAGAAGTTTTAAAATGGATAGTTTATACATGAAGGGGTATGATCGGTGGAAGAGCTTGCTGGTTTGCTAATTTATAGCATGGAGAATCTGTAGCAACCACTCTAAGTCTTAGGTTGGAATCGCAGATTTTTGGCAATCTGCAAATCTTTAGAGGGGTGGGGGTAAGGTGACCAAATTAAAAATTTGGTTTTGGGGTATTCATTATTGGCCTTGGGGATAATTGCACTATCAAACAAAGAATGAACAATTATAATAAGATTATTTTATTCTTATTTGTAGATTTTCACAATATACAAATGCATGAAACACGGAGATGGTCAAATTTTGCTACAATTAGTCAAATTCATAACAAGCTTTTAAACAAAATTTAAATATTTTATTTTGGCAGTTATGAACACTAATGTAAACTTTCAGAAATATTCTCATGATATGCTTTGCATAATCATATACATTCAGTAAACCTGATTTATTTTATCAAAAGAGAAGTATTTACTTAATATTTTTTATTCAAGCAAATTTATTTTAGCAATTGTTCATTTTTTAATACAACTGCATAAAATTCTTTGCATGACATATTGTAATTGGTTTTCACCAGTAATTTCTCCCTCAACAGTTTTTAGGTCTAATCTGTTCCTATCCTTTTTCCAAGAGTTGAACTTTAAGCTAAATACTCACTTACTCATTGCATTTGAGTGAGGCAAAGAAAAAACAAAATTAATGATTTTTTCAATATTAGGTACATCGTATGCATTTAAAAATTTTATCCAAATATCAACAATATTTTGAGTTCTTTTGTGTCAATATTTTTATGGAACGATTGTAACATGACATACTTTACATATAGCAAATCAATATTAATATTGGAGATTTTAAATAAATCTAACTTTTAAGAAAAGATCAAAATGTGCCACTTCATGTAATTTGAATATATTAAGATACTCATACTTATTTTCAAAACTAAATCTTTTTTCAATATACTGAATTAAAGTTTTCAGAAAATCTTCCTTTTCTTAAACAAATTTATCTCTACTGGTTTGCAATAAGATTTCAATTTTTATATAGCAACGAATCCATAAAATGATCATTTAATTTAGAAAGTAGAGTTTCTTAGATTAGATATTAGGTTAAACAGTTCTATTATAATTGGACCATCGTGCTCTAGATTACAAATTACATTTTGGACACAAGTTGCTGCATTTGAAAAGAAAGAACGGTAGACTTCAGCTAATTCATTTGAAAAAAAATTTTTTGTAAAAGTGGATATTTTTCCAAAGATAGAAAATAGTTTTTCACTGGCTCAAAATTTTTGTTTAGCCTATCTACTGCTGGAAAGAGTGACAACTGTTAATAATTGGTGGATATTTAATATAGATGATATTCATATTATTTGATCTCTTTATTTCTAACAATTATTTTTTTTTTTTTTTATTTATTTCTGAGTGTACCTATATGTTATTATATGCACAAGGGTTCACTCCAATTGGTGCAATGATCTTAACTCTTTCTTTCAGAATCCAAATAATCACTGACTCAAGACCAAAATAAACACATTTAATAAAACAAAAACAATATATATACTTCAAACAACTTTACATAACTACAAATTTAATTGGATCCAAAGCCTTTTTAAAAATAAACTTACACTTAAGACTAGACTAAACACTGTTTGCACAATCACAAAATGTTCATAGCCAGTTTCTTTCTCTGTCAAGGCCCTTTTCCGAAGATATGACTCTTCATTTTTCACAGGATCCTTTTTCACTCATGTAGCACACAAAATCTTCTTTCCAATCAAGAAGTTTATCTTCATGTTTGGTGTTGAATACTATCTACTCCTTTCCTTATTTATATTTATTTAGTAAGATCTTTTTGCCTTCTGCGTCTCTAATGCCAATTAGATCCATGCGATTCTTCTGCAAGTATTTACTCAATGCTTTCCCAATTTGAAGTCCAACAAATATCTTAAACAGGCTTTATACTTTTTGGAAATCTTATAAGTATTGAAGTGCAGGTCAAAGTTTTTCAAGACAACCAGTTTAAAGCAATGGTGCCAGAAATATTTTCTTGCTTAGTATTTTAAAAAAAGTATTTTACTTTCTTTCTTTCATGCAAAAATCTTTTATACCAGTCCATATTGACTTAATCTTGCATCATTCCCAATTGTCTAATAAACCCTCCTTGCATATCAATAAGCAATGAATTCAAATATTCAGATGCATTACTATCAATATTAGGCATTTTTAGTCTTTATAAATCTTACCTACAAAAGGTAAAGGTTTTAAGCCTATAGTACATCAGCAACTGTGGATAGCTTACTATGATACAATAAAATCTGCAAACTTTAGAAGGGACCATAGTTCAAAAATGAATCCTACAGACAGTGTACATTCGATATCCTACCAGAGCAGAATTAGAACGTTTTGCTCCTTTCTGCCATTATCCAAATGAAACAAATTGAGATGTCCTGATAGTTTTTTAAAAATGCAAATTTCAAACAATCTGTCTGGCTGCAGTCTTGCAATAATTTCGATATAATTTGCCAGACAAATCAATAACAGGTGGTTATATATTTTGTAAAATGCAACTAAGATGAAAGTCAGACTTGAGACCATGAGTAACATCGATGGCAAAACCATATTCAACAGATAAAATTATAGCATTCAAAAGACACTAAAATAAAATTTGCACATGCTGGACAGAATGGAAACAAAAGCTTATTAAAATTAGGTGTATAAAACAGGAGAGAAAGCCGCAGAAAAATCCAAGTAAAACGTAGATAGTTAAAATAGTCTATGGTTACATAAGGGCATTAATTTAGCAGTGCAAAAGAGCCTCTGTAGCTTAGTTGGTTTAGACAAGTCCTTTGGTTGTGAAGATCTACAATAATGAACAAATTAATCCCAACAAGTCGAATGTAGAGTTTTAATGGTTGAGTGCTGCATGTTTTAACTGTCTCTACAAATGTTTATTAATAGTGTGCATTTTTGATAGGATAAACAAGTTGACATTTGTAGCGTTTTATTCATTTTGTGTACCTATAAAATAGATAACTCCAAGAAAGCATTCAAAAATATGTACTCTTTCTCAGCACACATCTATGACTCAAACTGCCAACGAGTGTGATACTGGTGTGGATACTATTAATGTGATTTTTAAGAGGTTGAGGGAGACTGGTATCTTTTCTCCTGACAGAAAAGGAAACAATACTCACTCAAGATAGTTTACTAGTTAGGAAAAGCAAAATGAATCCAAGATCACTGTAGACAGACTTGGCAGCTAGTGGAAATAAGCGTTTCTGACATGACAGTTCGAAGATTGATGGAAGCAGGGAGGAACTGCCCATACATCATAAAAAGAAACAACTGTTGACAAAGGCTATGCAGAAAAAGAGGCTCCAGTGAGCAAGTGTATGAAGATCAGACTGTTGAGAAATGGAAGTTCATTCTCAGATGAGAGACATTTCTTTGTCAAAGGAGAGCAAGTACCCTATGTTCACAAATCAATGGCTGAAAAGACTTCCCACCCAACTTCAAACTACTAAACACCCAACTAAAAGATGTCCTGGGGTTGTTTTACACATGACAGTCCAGGATCACTTGTGCCTGCTGATGGCAAGAAGAAAAGTGACCAATACATAAAAATATCGGAGAAAAGAGCGGTCCCAAATATCCAGAAAAACAAAGAACTCTTCCAACAGGATCTTTTTCCAGGCCTCACACTTCAAAAAAGTGAAGGAGTTCCTCAAAAATCACAACATCCAATTGCTTCAGTTGCCAGGTAACTGACATTAACCCAATAGAACATTTGTAGGCCATAGTGAAAGACTTGGAAAATTAAATTGTGATACAAAAGATAACTTAATATAATCCATTATAAAAGTATGGTTGAGATGCAGAAATAGGACTACCAATGTGTTCTACGTTGGTAGAGTCCATATCTGAGCGAATTAATGAACTTATTAGGAAAGAACACAAATTATTAGGTAAAGTTGGAGTTTAATTTTTGTAATTATTTTCTTGTGAAATTAAAGTTCTTTAAAACTTGAGGGTTTGGATTAATTTGCTACTGTAGGTTCAAATCCTTTCTGAAATAAGGAACCATTTTCGGGTGTTTTCACTAAATGGTGAATTAGCCAGTCTCATACAGAGGTGGAGACCCCATCCCAGATGCTAGTTTTTTATCCCTCAAAACAGGCAAACTGGCCAGAAGAATACATAACATACAAACACAGGACACTATGAGAATAAAGATTAATCAATCCATTCCATCAGATCTGGTTTTGAATGTTTGCATGTTTATGCATAAAAGATAATAAGGAAGGAGACTTGCAAAGCAAATGTGTACAACACAAATGTGCTAACTATGAAGCATCAATACTTACTTCTGCAGTTAAATATTCCAGGATAGCTGCACTATAAACAGCAGCTGTAGCACCTACACGACCATGGCTGGTTGTTCTATTTTTCAAGTGCCGATGGATACGACCTACAGGAAACTGAAAGAGAATTTCATTTCATGGTATTAATCACTGTAAATGAAGCACTGTTATCAGTTTAAGATTAATTTACCCAACCACAATGCATTTTCAAAATTTCATCTTTATTCAAATTTTCACAATGCACTATGAAAATTTGAAGATTAACTAATAAAATTTTAGGCATGTTTCACTTATTCCAAGTAATAAAAATTAGCAGTCATTTCAACTCAAAGAAAATAAGTCAATTACATCAACTAAGCTTATAGTACCTTCAAGAAAGATTAACACAGAAGTTGTTACAAACTGAGTGGTTTTATCTCAGAGGCACACTAAGCTCACCTATATATCATATTTAACAGAACAAAATGTTAACTTTTTTTTTTTTTTTTTTACTTTAGATACTATTGAGTAGCTGGTGGTCTTATAAGCTGTCAGCTAATCTTATGGGAAACCCAGTCTCTCTCAGATCAATGATTTGGCCACTTTTCTAATCTTGCTAATATTCATTCATTATACTGTTTACATAATTATACCATATCAAAATGTTCTGAAAACATTTCATTTAATATTTTTAGTTCCTATAAGATTTTCAAATAAATCAAGATTAGATTAACTTATTTTTTAAAACTGAAGTAGAAACTGCAATTTAAATCCCACCTTATTTCTTGTTACATCTGTTTATTATAGTTTCTAAAAAATTCTAAAATTTTTTGAATTCCTATACTTCTCTCAGAAGTAGATTTGTTCAGTCTTAAAATAACCTTTTCTCTAAACAGTGGAGATGAGTGCAGTGGTAGCAAACTAAGCAGTCTGGTTTTAGTGGTGATGGTGTAATCTTAATTAATATTAAACATATCGTAAACTAATGAGGATAGTATGTTTTACAGGATAGGGTCTGTTAAATGGGTAGTTACACACTATACACTCTTCAAGCATTTATCACTCAAACAGAACAGAAATAGTTGAGTGATAGATGCCCAAAAGGTTATATATAGCAAGTGATCTTAGAAAAGTAGAAGATATAGAATGTTAATTCTGTATCTTCTACTTTTTTTCCTACTCTAGAATACCTCAAGACACCATGATCTGGTGGAATCAACAGAAAGACAAGTGTAAATGGTTACCTACACAAAGGAAGCCATACTCTACTAATTCAAACAAAGTTTTAATGCATTCAAAAACTTAACACCAGGAATTAAACAACACAATTTTATTTTTTGTAACAATATGACAAAACCATTCAGAATACCAATTTCACTAGTAATGGCTCGGTAATGTCATTTCCTAATACTGTAATAAAGCCAAATTAATATTTAAAAAAGCCCAAGCAAAGTCCAGTTATCCTTAGTGCCTTGATTTCTGACAAATGAGCAAATCCTACCTGGATTAAATGTTTTACCTCCAAGTATTTTTTTAGTCCTATATGTATAGAAGACTATTCCTACTGATAATCAGCAATGATTGCTTCTCTGTAAGTATGAAGTTTACATTTAGAGCCAGAAGCACTGCTAAAGCAATGAACAGATCTGCTAATCAATATCAAACTTGCAATATGTAAATCTACAAAGGTTAAAGGAAATTTACAGTCTTTTGCATAATGAAAATCAGAAGATTTTCCATTATGACATCCTGATACAAAGTTATTCGTACCTCCACAACCATTCATAGTTTTGCTTATAACTTTCCTTCCTACTAATCATTTTACCAACTTTTTACACTAAGTGTTAGGTAAATATAATTCAATCCAATTGGTGCAACGACTTCATTATTTTTTTAATCCAGGAAATGATCAAACGCAATTAAAAAAAATACATTTAATGAAACTAAAAACTATACATAGTACATAATTATTACAAAACTATTTGGATCTAGGAATTTCTGAATTAAAACTACCTTAAGATCTCTTCTTTAAAGCAATATTTTCATTCTCTCACTGACTCACTATTAATAGTTTTATACATACTTAGTCCACTAGACTAGACGCTGTTTTTCACAACAAATTCCTACGAACAATAAATGTTCGTTAGGAAATTCTTTATCAGACCTTTCTCAAAATATAAAACTTCCATGGGACTATGCAGTGTTCCCTTATTTAGCATATATTGTTCCAATCATTCTCACTGTTACACTGAGTATATTTATTCTTACCTCAGACAATTTAATTACCAGTCACACAATTCAAATTCATTACCAGAGGAAAGTTACATCACTTGTTTCAATAAAATTATCACCAGTGTCCTTGAGACAAAAACGTTTCATTCAGCATTTCCTAGAACATTAAAACAGTGAATTTAATATCTCCCATTATTTACTATTTACTTCTTGACAGTCACTTTTCCAGTCAAAGAATTCACCTTGCTAAGATTCCCTTTTTGGAATCTTCTATTAAGATATTCTGACTACTCAAGTTTCAAAAACTTCTCCAAAACAAACTTTCCTGGTCTACATTACATCCTCAAACTTCTATTCTGTCTATTCAATCTCTGTGAGCATGCACACAACTATGCTGAAAGCGAGAAGTCAGTAATAGCTGACAAGTTGTCATTAGCCAAAAGAGAATGTCTTTATAATGAATGACAAAACTTAATTGTGAATTAAAATAAAGAACATTGAAAATATTACCATTATCAGATATCTGTTAAGTACATTAAATCTCACAAACTTTACACACTGTTTTAACATAAATATCTGGCACATTGAAAATGCCACTTATGGTTACAAAACCAGAACTAATATTATATTACACAAACAATTGTACAAATTGTTTGTAATAGAATACTAAACTTAAGACCTCTCAAACTATTTTCTGCAGACAAAATACCCAAATAGTGAAGTCTTATTACCTTGTGAACAATGATACCAACAGTCCTGATTTCTTCAAAGATCTAGCATTACTTCTACATTCTTGATAATATAGTCACAAATTTTTTTTTAAATAAATCAGATTTTCCTTCTTAAAGTTAATTTGCACTTTACTGGCACAAACCACCTCGGTAAACAAGAAAGATATCTGCTACCACAACTAGATCAGTCAGGTCTAGCTGACCATGTATTGAATACCTTGAACAGGATCAGATAAAAACTTCAACAAATACAAACCTGAAAATCTGATTCTATAATTGGCCTAATCTAAAATAATTGTTAAACTTCAAGATATGGGAAACTAATTCTTAGGCCACTCAACAGCATCTATACAGGGTGCTCCTCATAAGACTCAAAATAGTCTAATTGCTTTCACACTTGAGTTGTGTATGTTATTACAATTTTAATATTGTATTCCAAGAGATTGATGAGGCCAGGGACTTGGGAGTGTTGGTGGATAGGGAGATGAAGTTTAGGGGGCACACTGCAAAAGTAGCTAAATCAGCTCATCAACTCACTTGGTTGTTGAAAAATACCTTGACGAGCAGAGACAAGCAAGTTATTGTACCTCTGTACCGAGCCTTGATAAGACCTCATCTCGACTACTGTGCCCAGATTTGGTCACCTCGGTTCCTTCTTGATGGGGAGGAGGTGGAGAGGATCCAGAGGCGAGTGACTAAGATGATAACAGGTCTATGGAATGAACCATATGAGAACAGGTTGAAGATTTGTGGGTTGCAGAAACTAGTTGATAGGCGGAAAAGGGGGAGATATGATTCAGACATTCAAATTGCTAAAGGGATTCTATAGGATTAATTCAGAGGATATTTTTGAGATCAGGACTGGTGGTGGGAGAACTAGGGGACACCTATGGAAGCTGGGCAAGAGTGTGGTTAGCAGGGGTGTCAGAGCTGGGTTCTTTACTTTTAGAGTGATAAATGAGTGGAATAAGTTGCCAGAGTGTGTTGTGGGTGCTATGACGGTGAACAAGTTCAAGACAAGGTATGATAGATACTGTGAGAATGTAATCGCATAGTTGTGTGGACATGATGTTTAGGGCCTCCCTCAATGAGTCTAAGGACTCCTGGAGTCGCCCGAAATAATAATAAAAATAATAATATTCCAGAACATGTCTATGACAGACAAAATATTGAAACAATTACACCATTTTAAGTATTGCTGTGCTGTAGCTATATTCATTCTATAAATTTAATGAAGGCACAAACATCTCAGCCATAGCTTCTGGCTCCAAGACATGTTATACTTTCCACTAAAGACACTATTTCAATTTCTAACACAGTATAAATGACAAAACACTATTCAGAAGAGAGCATGCCAATATGATCCCTTTCAGATATTCACTCCAGTCACAATCACTGGTTTCTTATGTTTTCTATAAGTACTTTCATGGCATATTCTGCTGAATTGGTTCTTGGAAAAATGATAGTGACATCTGCTAATCAACATTCAGCTCCAGACTTTTCCTCCACTTTCATTCCATTTGTTTGAAACAACCTTCTTTCATGTCTTCACCTAAAAACAACCTTCAGTAGTTCAAGCAATAATTTTCTTTCCTGTTACAATTTTAAACTCTCGCTGACATAACTTAATTTAGCATTCTCTACTATTGGCTAAAAGTTTACATGTGCTAAAGATGGAGATGACCTTAAAATGAGTATTGCCAAGAATTCAGAAAGATTAAAATCATATACATATACAGATTGAGGTTTGAGAAATATTTCATTACTGCCGAGTAGTTTCCAACTTTTATGGCACTGATTTTTCCCCCCTCATTTAATTCATGCAGTCTAAAGTGTAGTTTGAAAAATCACAGAACTGATTTTTACAGAACCCCAATGGAAATTTTCATAAATTATTGAAAAATTAGGGGTGCTTAAGGGTCAAAGCTGTATAACTGAGAGGAGACCTCCACATAGCCTTTAAAGGAATGTGGAGAACCGACCAGAGCTTCTGACCTAATGTCCAATCGTCACCTTCTCGTGGTGCACCCTCTTGGGTATCTACCTGGATACTGAACGAACGAGGATGGGCTGGCAATTTGAGATTTAGCCGACCAAATTGTATTCTTATTGGTTAAACCAAAATAAAAAATGATGGTACAACATGACAAAAATTCATGCCTGCTGGGGCATCGCCCGGTTAAACAAAGCCCCAGTTGTTTTCGCCAGGGAACCAGGGTGAACAGCGAAAAGTCAGCTACTTGAACAAATCTGAAAACAAACCCGAACTCAAAATCACCAGAGTTAAAGATCTGATACTATCAACGTAAATAAGTATCAGATCGACATAATAGGGGTGACAAACAAATAAGACAAAAACTGGCGAGATCTTTCTGAGCAATAAATACAAAATGTTTTATTCAGGCAATGACAATCAAGGAAAAGAAGGAGTAGTAGCCATAGTATTCAACACAAAATACGAGGCTAATCTTCTTGAATGGCAGTCAGTCTCAGGTAGAGTAATGTGGGCAAATATGAGAATGGGGAACTGGACAATGAGACTTATTTGTGCCTATGGTCCCACACAAGGTTCTACTAAGGTAGTAGTGGAGGAATTTTTTGATGCTTTAGAAAAGCAACTGACACAGTGAAAAAGGAAAAGTTGGTCCTTGTTGGGGATCTAAATAGCAGAGTAGGAAATGATTGCGAAACATACAAAAATATTTTGGGAAAATTTGGAGAAAAGAGCAAAGCTAATATTAATGGCAAATATCTGTTGGATTTCTGCTCAGGACATGGACTGGTTATTACTAACACCATGTTCCAACATAAAAATGTGCACAAATTCACATGGAGAGAAGAGGCTAGGAATAAGAAAAGTCTCATTGACTATGTTATTGTTGATAGTGATGTTTTCTCCCTGGTGCAGGACACCAGAGTGTACAGAGGATTTGAAATTGGAAGTGATCACTATTTAGTCTTGAGCAGGATAAAATTGAATTTCATATTGAAAAGAATAACATTTAAGAAAGATTTAAAGCGAATAAAAGTTGAGCAGCTCTCAGATGTGAACTGTAGACTAAAATACAGAAATATTATTGAAAAGAAAATGAAAGAGTTTGAGAACAGGAATCAAACCTTGGAGATTCAGTGGCAAACTCTGAAGAAAACATTGATTGATTCTGCCAGAGAGGCATGTGGTGAGGTTGTGTGCAAGGATAAAAAAATCAGAACTCCCTGGTGGACACAGGAAGTTAAAGAGGCAGCGAAGGAAAAGAAGAAAGCATATCAAAAGTTCCTGGCAAATAAGTCAGCTTTTACTCTTACAGAATACAGAGACAAATGTAAGAAAGCTAAACAGTGTGTAAAACTAGCTAAACAAAAGTCATGGGAGGACTTTGGCAAGAATATAGAAAATAAATATCAAGAAGGTGGCAAAATATTCTGGAGGTTGTTGAAGAAGCTTAGGAATGGAGGAAAGTGCTGTAAAAGGAGTTAGAGATGATAAAGATGACATGAAAATGGGAGAAAAAGATATCCTTGAAGTATGGAGTAATTACTTTGAAAAACTGCTAAATGAAACAAGCAATGATGATAGCACAGTGGTAAAAAACACTAAACAGGCATGCGGTCAGGAATACATATCCATACTTAATGTAAAAAAAGCCATTAAAGGGTTACAATGTGGAAAGGCAGCAGGAGTAGATGATATTCGACCAGAAATGCTGAAGTATGGTGGTATAAGAGTCTTACAGTGGCTGCACTGCATAGTTCAGAAAGCGCCTGGACAGAGGAACGAATTCCCGATGATTGGAGTAGAGCTCTCATAGTACCCATATATAAAAAGAGAAATAAAACTGAATGTGAGAGTTACAAAAGGTATTTCCCTACTGCGTGTTTCTGGCAAGATCTATGCAAGTATACTTGAGAAACGGTTGAGAAGAATTGTGGAAGAAAAGCTTGCTGAAGAACAAGCTGGATTCAGGCCAAATAGAGGCTGTCAGGATCAGATCTTCACTTTATGACAAATTGTCGAGAAAGCATGGAAAAGGCATATGACAAGGTGCCAAGAGAGAAGCTATTCAATACGCTGCAATTATATGGTTTCAATGTGTCATTATATCAAGCAATACTTAGTCTTTATTTGAGTTGTGAGCAGTTAGAATTGAAGTACAGGAAGATGGTTTAATGTTAAATCTGGTGTGAGATAAGGATGTACATTATCCCCTCTGTTATTCATTATCTATATGGATCACATTATGAAGGAAAGCAGTATTGGAGATGTTAATGTCAGCCCTTTGCTTTATGTGGATGATGTTATACTTCTAAATAAATCTGCTACAAGTCTGCAAGATTCTCTGACTAAATTGAATAGCTGTTGTAATAGATATGGTATGAAGGTCAGCAATATAAAGACAAAGACAATGAAAATAGGCAGAATCATTGAAAATGTCAACTGGTGAAGTTGACATTTTCAATGATCCTGTGAATTGAGAACCTGTGGAACAAGTAAAACATTTCAGCTACTTAGGCACAATTTGTACTGAAGATGGTAAATTCAATATAGAAATAGACAACAGAATCAGCAAAGCTGGTATGGTTGGAAGTCAATTGAATAAATTCATATGGAATAAGAGAGAAATTAGTCAGAAAACTAAATTAGCTGTATACAAGACAGTGTTTAAACCAGTTTTAACTTATGGATCTGAGAGCTGGGTCAGAAGTAAAACACTTGACCAAAGACTAGAGACCGCAGATATGAGAGTCCTGAGAAAGATTATAGGCGTGAACAGATGGCATCAATGGCAATATCATATTAAAAACAAGGATATTAGGAAAGAACTTGACATTGTCGGCATCCAGGAATGCATTAGCAGAGCAAATCTCAGGTAGTATGGAACTTAAATAGAATGGGAGAGTAAAGATTAGCAAAACAAGTGTTCTCTGCCAGGTTGGCAGGAAAACGACCCAGAGGAAGACCAAGATATAGGTGGATTGATACGGTACAAAGTGCCTTGGATGATAGAAATATAAGATCTGATAATGTTGGAGTCTTGACAAGTAACAGACTGATTTGGAGGAAAATTGTAGATAAGAAGTTAGTAATGATGTAATTTTTGTTTCATGTAGTACTATCATATCCTGTACACCCCTTGAGGGTACATGGCAGGAATTTGTTGATGATGATGATTGAAAAATTATGCCAATGAATTGGATATTTGTAATTTCTTAATGAGTGTGCACAGAAAAATGTTACAATGTTTGGTGTAATGTTTGTTAGTCTTAAAGACAATTCGACCAATTCAACCTATTTTGATGTTTCATCAGGGTTGCAATAACTTCAGTTCACTTTTGCTCAAGTATGCTGACCAGCAGTGGAACAAGATTCTAAATGCTGTTTCACTTAAAAGCCCATTTTTGCTATGAACTGTTACCCAAAATTTTAAGTGATACTGTTTTTCAAATTTTCCAATGTCCAAGGGAAAGAAATGTACAGATCCAAAACACTCTTGGATTCTGATCTGAAGAAAATCAGATTAAAAATTTCAAGGGGCAGATCCATTAATTTCATAATTTTCTGCTTCATTCATTTAGTTCATTTAAAACACTGAATATATCAAAGTAATTATTTTCAAATTTCTTTGGATTCAAAATAGGATAAAAGAAGATATTTTTTTTACAACTCATTTTCTATGTTCCCTGAAAAGATCAAACTATCAAAAATTACATTATTCACATGAAAGAATTATGTTCCAATCTGTTTTTGAAGACTAGGTCAATTTGACATATTTCAACTAATATTCAACCTTGTAGAAGTAAGCAAACTTTCACGTGTTATGACAATTTATAACAGCCAATGTCGTCACATAATACTGCAGTCTCAAGGGAGTGGGACTTTATAAAATTTACTGTTAACAGCTGTTAATAGCTACTAAGCCAACATTTCTGCATATGAAATACAAGCTTGTTTCATTTTCACAACTAATCTTGTGTTTATGAACTGACATACAAACTAATATGTCACTTAAATCAATAAATCCAATAATGATGAAAAAATCTGGTTATACAAACCATTTGAACCAGCTGAAAAATATACTTAACAGATGTGTGACAGCTTTATTGATGCCTGTCAACTCATCTAGCAGAACATCATAATTATACAATTTGAAACACTATTAGAAAAGGAATATTGTTCTTATTGTCTTACCAATTTATCTCTCAATGTTGTATGGCATGTATTCAACAAGCAAGGCAAACCTATGGTGAAATTTTTCAATGTAAAACAAATTCAAAAACCATACCTTAAAAGCTCATTTTCATTATTTGTACATACACAATAACAGTTGAGATTAAGTTTTTAAAGAATCAGTTGACATTAGCACTATTAAACTAAACCTTCAATGAAAAAAATTGCACCTTGAATGGAATGCCTATAGAATAAAAATGTTTATACTACATAGGCAAAATTTTTAGTGAAGATGACAAATTAAACATGGAAATAAAATAAACAAAACTGATAGTGAAATGAATAAGTTTATATGGAATTAAAGAAATTAGTCAAAAACACTAAACTAGCTATACAAGTGTTCAATCCTTTTAATTCATGGATCTGAGAAATTGACCAAAGATTTGAGACTACAGATGGACGAGTTTTGAAGATTAGCAGAGTGAACAGATGGCATCAATGGTAGTATCATTAAAAAGTCTGATGTCAGGAGAGAACTTGACATTCTCAGTACTCAACAGTATTAGCAGAGCTAATACTAGCTGATATGATCACTTACACTGGAAGAGTGAAAGATTAGCACAAACCAAGTTTTTTTTTTTTTTTTTTTAATAATTAAGATGGTAGGAAATTTGGAAGTAGATAGTGATGTAACCTTTCATGTTTTATTTATTTATTCGTATGGAGTTTCCTCCCTTTTTCTTCCCCGCCCCTATTGGGGTGAGTTGAGCCCCCTCATGGGGTAGTAAGTATATTTATGGCTATGGCTGTAGATCCATGTATGTTCATTTCATGAAATACTATCATAGTATACTGTATACGCCTCTTCAAAATACATCAGAAATTTGATGACACTGAACAAAACACACTGTGAGCAATGTTTGGATGAATCTGAAATGATATATAAGAACGATATTTTCTTTTCAACTCCAAGGAAGATATAGTAACATACATTTGAAAAATGGTAATTTTCATGTTTAAATCACTGTGATTTATATTCCTCCATACTATCAGTTACATTCCTACTTAGATCACTTGGTAGTGTCAGTAATCAAATTCCCTAGTAACAATAGGCCATTCTTATAAAGTTTTGCTAGATAGCATTTCTGCCTTTCTTTAAATAGAAACTTCAAAAAAGATCTATGTTCCCAAAATTCTGTACATTTTTTTTAAAGCAAAATACTAGTATTCCATGAAAAAGTTCAAGAAATCCCGATATTAAGCATGGACTTCCAGTACTGACTCAATGTGTCACAAATGTTCTGATATAGATGCCAACAGATCACTTTGTCTATCCATAGCAAGCCAAATGGAACTTATTCTTAGGCAAGCTGATAAAAGGATGATAATTTGATGTGCAGTTTGAATGTTATGGAGCTCGAGTATATTAAGTACAACCTTCTGGACATGTCCTTGATATATAGGAGTGACAGTTTTACTGTGGTCTTGTGTATTAAAGAAGCATTTAGTATTTTATAAAATTATAGTCACTGGCTAAAAAAATTTGAAGATAGGCCAGTTCAGCAGCAAGATCACTGAAACACTGTTTGCTAGTACTGTTGGAATTGATATGACTTACTATATGAAGTGATGATTTAACTCCTGAGAAAGTACGATATTAACCTGCCTTCGAGAAGCAGAAAATTACGCTTGAAATCACAAATGGCCTTGCATTCCTCTGTATGTGACTGTAGTAGTCAAATGCAGGTGGCCAATTTTAAACAAATTTACTATGTTAAAGCAAATGTTATAATAAATTTGCATTTACTATGATAAAACTAAATTCTGGGACTAGTTTAACCTTTTCAGTTCTAATGTGAAGTTATTAGCAGCATTCTTTAAAATCAAGCTAATGATCTGACAATTCTATGAATCAATATAATTAGTACACTGAATAATGACTCAGTCAAAATCTTAACTAATTGGAATATTTAAGTCTGAACTAGAAGATTAGGTTGCAAGTGTGAATGTCAACGTGGATATACAAAGTATGAACAAAAAATTTACAATTAAAAATATGGATACAGCAAACAAAAAGCATTGAATTCAGTTTGAAAAATCATGCCAATGCTCTATATTGTAGTTTATTGTATTGCCAAAGAGGTCATCAAGACAATGAAATACCTACCAATCAACATGTATACTCAAGGTTGATTAGCCTCGAGAGAAAAATGGACATTGTCAGCTCACATCAGGATTGTAAAGACAATAGAATAAGCAAAACAATGTCCATGCCATTATTTTTTTTTAAAATCCAAATGCATGAGAGGTACAAGAACCTACAGCATATCAGTGTTGTGAGGTGCATATGAGGATTGAGAAAGTAGAACCCTAGTTAAGTTCTTAAAGAGCTATAGGTTGAAATTATGGGGAAACATGAGGAAGGCTGTTCCAAAAGCCAGAGTAAACGAGAAAAGCAGGTTCAATGAGTTTTCAGTTGTACTGCAAAGGGATGCTGGATAGCAGCTGCTCATTTTGACTGGACTAAGAGCAAAATGAAAGATGGTTACCAATTCACTGGAACAGTGACCATGGAAGTATCTACAGAAAAGACAGCTAAAACATTGCATCTGTGAGACAGAGATTGAAGTGAAGCAAATTGCTCTACCCTGAACAGCATCAAGAATTTAAGGTTTTAGGTGCACCACCACAAATGTGCTAGTATTCTAAGGGGCATACTAGCATACAAATTTGGGATTTATAGGATTAGTAGCTGGATGGGTACAAAATAGCTACTTGAGTGGAAAAGGATACCTAGTTTTTTTAGAAGCTACTGATGTGTTTGTACTAAGAGAAGTTAGAGACAAATGTCAATCCAGGGAGAGAGAGAGGGGGTTCATTCTGTCTGGTGACCTATGTGTATACTGATGAGGGAAAGTGAGCTGAGAACCCTTTTGTGAAAGAAAAGCAAGATTGTTTTGGCAGCATTGAAGGTGACTAGGCTATCCTTGCCATACTGAAGGATATGGAGATCACTGTTTAAGACACTGGTTGCAGATGACCTTGGGATGTAAGGGATGTCTGAGAACCACTTTTATATATATATATACACACACACACACACACACACACACACACACACACACACACACACACACACACACACACACACATATATATAAACACAAGGAGCAGGATGAGTAGAAATTGCTATTTTCAAAGCTATGGATAGGATTTGTAATGACTGAGAATAGTAGCTCACTTATGCATAAGAGAAAAAGAGGGTATTTGAGAGAGCCATCCACCATGACATGCAATGAACAACCAGAAAGAAAGCTGGCTATTTAGTTAGAGGGTGGTAGGTAGACTGAAGAGAGGCAGTTGTAAAGCAGGCCTTGATGCCAAACACAATTGAAAGCCTTGGAAATGTCAAGGGTAACAGCATGTTTCTCAAAACCTTTCCACAGCACATGTCCAGTAGTGAGTGATGTAGGCTAAGATATCAGCTGTGAATCTAGATTGGCAGAATCCATACTAGAGGTCACTGGTTAACTGACAAGCTTTTAGGTACTGCAAGCTGACCTTGATAACTTTCTCCATTATTTAAAGAATGAGGTGATGGCAATTGATCGGTAGGCTTTTGTCTCCCATTCTTCTGGAATGGGTAGGATATATTGTTAAACTTCCATGAGAAGAGATAGCTGCCTGCTGAGTATGAAGATTGTAAAGACAATAGAGGACAGGTGTTAGCTCTGCAGCACATTTGAATACAATAGCAGATGCCATCAAGACTCTCCTACTTTTTAGTTTTCAGGTTATTTAATATTCTTGTCCTTTTGTCAAAAGGACACAGGATACATATGGTGCTCAGTTGCTGATATGGAAGGAGGTGATTTGCCTTCTTAGCATCACTAGAAGAGTGATGCTAGGAAGTTGGTTCCTTATGTGGTAACAGTAATGCCATCTGGATGGGAGAGAGGAGAGTGTGCAAAAGTTGCATCTGATGGCTTTTGCAAGGGACCAGAAGGCACAGCTACAATTTTAACAAGACGAGTTTTCTGCTAATGGCTTTTATGAAGCTGGATTTGCTGACAGCTGACTTGCATTTATTGCATGCTTCTACATTCTTGCAAGCCATTTGCAATAAGCAAGTCTAGTTTTTTCCGACTGTTTTCATACGGCTTTTGGAGAGTGGATGAAATCCACTCTCCTTTGGATCTCCTGAGGATGATTTCTATGACTTGCTAAGTGCAGGAGTCTGCGCAAGAAGAGAAGCAAAATTCATACCACAGGAAAGAGTAATAGTTCCAGAGATCATCCCGTTTTGTACCTTTGTAGTGCCAGAGAACACGAGAGTGGGTGTGATTAGAGGATATTCTATAAGACTGGAAACTTGCACTAGATTGCAATCTGGGATGCAAAGATGAGGTAACTTTTAGAGTCTGGAAAGAGAACTAGTTAAAAAAAAAGATCAAGGGTATTGGAAGAGTGGAGAGGATTATCTAGAATTCAGGCAGGTAGCTATATAATTTTATATTAGATTATTGCTTATAGCAAAAGCTTCTGCATCACATCTGTTTGCATTGCTGGATGGTAGATGGTCATTTCATGGAGAAGAAGAAAGTTAAGGTCTGTGGTTTTCAGTTTGGAGAACAGTAAATGCAGCAGATGTTATTAAGTGAGACTAGGAAACCTTGAGCCAGAGGTTCAAAAGCAGGCAATGTTATAACATACAAAAAGGCACAAGTGCCATCTTTGGGGTGAAATGAATCATATTATACAAGGCACATTATTCAATTATTCAACAGTTTCCATGGCATGAGGAGTTTTCTAAGAACAATGCCTATTGTAATAGCTGAAGAGGGATGTCAATGAAATTATGTAAGGTTAGCCACTAGATGACTACATGGTGTGTAGTGTTTGTTAAGCTCCTGAACAGATAAATATTATTTTAAGTAATAATTGGTAAATTTGCTTGAATCTTACGTAATATTATTTACTTTTCGTATACCTTAGCCTGTCTGGGTGATTTTTGTGTGTTTTCCGAGTTGTTTCAATTAGTAATTTGATAGATATGATTATTTGTGCACATGGTGCCAATAAGGAGGAATACAATGGCATCCAGGTCGCCATTGTTGTATAAAAATTTTAATTTAAAAGGATTTTATTCAGTGTACCGTTTGCGAAATGTATGCTTTGAGGAGAGTAGTTGGAGTCTGGTTAGACAACAATAGTGGAGTGAATGTGTGCAGAAAGTGTAAGGAATGCAAGGATTTAAAGAGTGTTTCAGGTCATGCGAGTGATATTGTTGTTGAAAGTGAGAATGTAGAAAATAGTGATATTTGCGAGGTAGTACCAGATAGCTGTGAGAGTGGCGCTGAAGGTGAGAATGAGGGTAAACATACAGAACTAATGAATAAATTAACGGATAATAAAAATGATGAGAGATCCAATGAGTGAGATCGCATGGTTACACGGAGCGATACACAGGGCTAATCAGCAGCTGGAGCATCAGCAAAAATATTTACCAAGCGTACCAAATAATAAACAGCAAAAGTATGATAAGAAAAATAAGAGTATGATAATGAGTGTAAACAAAATGAAAGAGCGAGTGTTGTACAGAGATTTGTTAGTAAGAGGTGTGATAGATGAGAGTTTAACAAAATCGTACCAACCTGGTGCGATGGATGTAAGGATGTAAACGAGTCAATTAGAATGCAAAAGCAAAGGGTGAAAGAATTGATGGTGGTAGCAGGAACAAATGATTTGAAAGGAGACAAAATGGCTATGAGAGAGGATTTGAAGGAATTGCTTGAGGTAGCAAATGAGAAGAGTGAGAGAGTTAGGATGGTCAATCTGTTGCCGTGGTATGACAGTGAAGAGTATAGAAGGAGGGGCAAAATTGCTAATGACTATGCGTGGATTATGCAGGAGGAGTGGTGTGGAATTTGTGGATGTGTGGAGTGAATTCAATGGGCGAAAGGATTCATATAAGATGGATGGTTTACATTTGAATGGATTGGGTATGTACAGAGACTTGAAAAGGTGTTGTTGAATGAAATGGATGTGCAGAATCAGGGAAACTAGTTATTAAAAGGGGAGGGGGGGAGAGGAAGATATGCAGGCTTTAGGGACAGTTGAGTGTATGAATGTGTGTAATGTAATGTGCCCAAGCGAGTACAAAAGACAACAAATCAGAATGGGATAGTAGTATAAGATATCAAAATAGGGATGGGACAAATGGGCTTCTGAAATTCATGTATACTAATTCCAGAAGTATTAGGAACAAGGAAGAATTTTTGGCCTTGGTTGACACATCAAGGCCACAGGTTATTAGCATTAGTGAAACATGGCTGACAGAAGATGATATAGCTAGTGGGATAGAATGTGAGGGGTATGGTATATTCAGGAGTGACAGGGAGAATAAAATGAGGGGGAGAGTGTTATTGATGATATAGTTCGCCCACCGATTAGAGGTCCCTCGACACTTCTGCGCATATCAGAAAAAGGAGAATCCATTCCGATAATAGGGTAATCAATCTGTCTTCTGGGATGTGTTTGTTTATTATTACAGGCTGGAAAATTTAGCTTTTCTTTTACGAACATTGTAGTTTTAAAGTAACTATTTTGCTTGTATAACAGTTGGAAAAATGTACGTAGAGTATTAACCAAAATTAAAAAAGGTATAGCATAAAACAAAAATTTAACTAAGTTCATTTTTAAGAAAGTTTTCTATAAAATAAAAATAATTATACTGAAAAACAGAAATTTTTTCAAATGAACTTAGATATTCTAAACTTACAGCTGAGAGAACTGAGACACTTTAATGTCCTAAACCGATTAATTATTTATGACTTGTTGTGACTCTTAACAAACCCATGCAAAAAAAGTTGGAAAAAAATACCATTATCAAATCCTTTTAATCTTCAGAGTCATCTGAATCGGTGCCCGAATCGCCATCACTTTCACTTAAACTAAGAATTATGCGATCGCCAAAGGATCGCATAATTCTTCGATAATTCTGTCTCTGTCCCAATACATATTTTCCAATGAGGTGACATGAAAGCAATATTTTCCCCAGTTTTGAACTGTAATACTTTCATTCACCTGTTCTGAAAGCTTAAAAAGTTTCGACATGACAATATCTCCAGTTATGTTGTGATGGCGAATGAAACTTTTCACTTCTGCCCAAACATACTCAATAGTATTAATATCACAATGATATGGTGGTAGCCTCAAAGCTAGAAATCCATACTCTTTGAGCATCGTGTCGAATTTAAATAGTTTAGTTGTGGGCGAGTTTCTTTTGACCAAATTAAGCAATTCAATTTTTCACATCTGAGGAATGAGAAATGTTATTTGCAGACAGCCAATCCATAAGAACTTGCTTCTTATTAGAAGAATTTGGAACTTTGTTTGATCGAATAGTGATATGAAGCTTTATCAATTATAACAACAGCATTTTTAGGAAGGTTTGAAATCAGTTTTTCTTCTGCCCACTTTTCGAAGATCGTAGAATTCATTTGCCTGTGGTAATTGGCTTTGTATAGTAAGTTTGAATTCGGAAAAAAACCATTTCTCCAGCCGCACACAAAATTATTATGTGCCGCAAGGCATTTCCGGTTTGTAGCACTCCACATTCTTCTTTAGACTGCCAACATTTTCCATAATTCAAATTACTATCAATCCAAGTTTCATCTAGATACACAATCGGTTTTTTTTTCATCCCTAAAACGTCTTATTGCTCTCAAATACTGCGTTCTAAATAAAACAATGTCACTTCGCTCCATGATAAGTTTCCTTTTATTCTAGGACTTTTTAAAACCAAATCCGATTTCATGAAGTATTTTCCTTAAAGTTTCTCTTTTCCAAGGAAAATTAATTTTTTCTTTAAGTACAGGAATCAATTTCGGAACAGTTGGCACTCTTTTCTTGACCACGTAAAATTCGTGAATAGTTCTTATAACGTCTACATCAAAATCATTCGAAGCTACGGTTTCGATGGTTTTCTTTACTCTGGTGCTTTTTTTTTTTTTTTTTTTTTTTTTTTTTAGGAGATTTAAATTTTGGCTTACCTCCACCTTTTGATTCCCCACGAATTCCTTTAACAGTCAACCCAGATATGCCATCAATTACACTTGCACGTTTTATGACTTGAGAAAGGGGAACAAGGAGACCATTCGTTTTTGCAGAATATCAGCACATTATTCAATATTCTTTTGCAAGAGCTACTGAAACGTTTAACAACAGAACTTGTTGACTTTACTGGATCCATCATACAAATTAATAAAAAAATAATGCGAAAAAGCAACAACAAAAATCAAGCTAGTACTAGTACAGCGACAGACAAGAAAGCACGTGGTATCGCATGTTGACGACCAATTCATACACCATTTCTTTCTCCACTTCAGCATGAATCAACTATTCTTGGCAAAATGCCAAGGAGAGATATACAAACGGTGGGCAAACTATAGTTGATGAGCTACAGCCAAGGAGAATAGAAGTGGAACTGCAGGATAGAGAAAAGAGCACATTTGAGGCTATTTGGTGTGAGATTGAAACTAGCAGAACAAAATATAGTTGAGCGCTGCTATAGACCAGGTGATGGAATAGATGGTGGAGATAGTATGCATAAGCAAATAAAAGAAATGAGTGAAAGGAGGGTAATTATTATGGGAGATTTCAACTATGGCAACATTGATTGGAAGGAGACGGGGACACATGGGAGGAAGGAATTGGATTTTATGCGGTTATTAAGGGATAACTATCTGCGACAGCATGTAATGAAAAATACTAGGGATCACAGAGTGCTTGACCTAGTAATCGAATCTGAGAATTTGGCTGTAACGAATATGACCACGCTGCCACCAATTGGTGAGAGTGATCATAGGGGCTTGACACGAGAGGTGGCTAAAGGTATGGAATTTACAATTAAGACAGGGTACATGTGGAATTATCAGGTTGGTAAGTAAGACAAGGTTAAGAGTTTGATTGGTTCAGTTGAAGTGAAGTGAATAGTCTATTACAAAACTTCAATGTCAATACATCTGTGGAATTGGATGGTATACCAGCTCGTGTCGTACAAGAAGCAACTAAAGAATTGTCAGTGCCCTTAAACATTGTTTAATTTGAGTCTCGGGTCTGAGTTAGTCCCGAGTGGGGGGAGGAGGTGGAAAGAGGAAAAAACAGTTCCACTGCATAAAGGATGTTCCAAGACTGCTGTTGTAAATTACAGACTGATCAGCATATCAGGAATCATTGTCGAGGTCTTGGAGAAATTAGTCAAGAGAAAAATACAGGATTGGATAGATGAAAATGGGATACTGTATGGGGAAAAGTATGGTTTTGGGAAGGGTAGATCATGCCTCAGTAACTTGCTATGTTATAACACAGTGACAGCTGAACTGGATAAGGGTAATGGGTTGACAGTGATTCTACTAGACCTTGCCAGTAGAATAACTAATGTCAGCCATTAGAATACCACATGGAATTCTAATCAGTAAACTGCAGCATATGGGGATGGATAGGAGGGGTGGTTAATGGAGAGATATCAGTGGCTTATTCAGGAGTAGAGTCTAAAACACAGCCTATGACTAGTGATGTGCTGCAGGGTTCTGTTCTTGGACCACTACTTTTCAATTTGTTCATTAATGATATGGGAAAGGATCTCAGAGGAAATGTTCATTTGTTTGCTGATGATGCAAAGTTAGGTAGAACAATAGTGAGTGCACAGGATGCCAAAATTTTGCAGGCTAAGGAAAATGGATGTCAATTTAATGTGCCAGAGTGTAAGGTTATGCATTTTGGGATGAAAAGATTAGCAGCAGTATATTACATTGGTGGAACTGTACTCCAGGAGATTGACGATGCCAGGGATTTGGGAGTCAGTGGATAGGGAGTTGAAGTTTAGGGGGCACATTGCAAAAGTAGCCAAAACAGCTCATCAAATCACTTGGTTGCTGAAAAATACTTTAACAAGCAGAGACAAAAAGGTTATTGTTCCTCTGTATCGAGGCCTTGATAAGACCCCATCTAGACTACTGTGCCCAGATATGGATGCCAGGGTTTCATCTTGATGGGGAGGAGGTAGAGAGGATCCAGAGATGAGTGACCAAGATGATAGCAGGTCTATGGAATGAACCTTATGAGAACAGGTTGAAGATTTATGGGTTACAGAAATTGGTTGATAGTGGAAAAGGTGTGACATGATTGAGACATTCAAATTTACTGAAGGGTTTCTATAAGATTAATTCAAAAGATATTTTTGAGAATAGGACTGGTGGTGGGAGGACTAGGGGCCATACACTGAAGCTGGGCAAGAGTGTGGTTAGCAAGGGTGTTAGAGCTAGGTTTTCACTTGGAGAGTGGTGAATGAGTGGAATAAGCTGCCAAAGTCTGTTGTGGGTGCCATGACTGTGAATGAGTTCAAGGCGAGGTATGATAGATACTGTGTGAATGTCGAATAGTTGTTCTTGACATGTTAGGGCCTCCCTCAATGAGTCTGTTGACTCCTTGGAGTTGCCCGTAATAATAATCTTCTTTGAGTGCCATCTCCTATCAGAGATCGGCGACCACCCTGGCAAATTTTGAGCGATTCTCGGCTATTCTGAGCAGTCTCTCAGAGTTCATACCAGTCCACTGTCTGATATCTGCCAGCCAAGATTTTCTTCGTCTTCTTTGTCCTCTTCTTCCATTTATCTTCCCTTTTATAATCAATTGAAGTATCTTATATTTTTCATTACGAAGTAGGTGATCAAGATATGCAGTTTTCCTTCTTTTTATGGTATCTAAAAGTTCACGTGATTTCCCCGTTTGTTTCGGTACTTCCTGATTGGACGTTTTTGCTGTCCATGGGATTTTTAACATTCGTCTGTATAACCACATCTCAGAGGCTTCAAGTCTTTTTATTGATGTTGTCTTCAAGGTCCAAGTTTCTGCACCATACAGCAGTACAGACCATACATAGCATTTAACCATGCGTACTCTAAGCTCTAAGTTTAAACTGCGGTTACACAGTGTTGATTTCATCGAGAGAAAATTTTTTCTTGCCATTTCAATTCTAACTTTTATTTCCATTTCTGGATTGCAATCTTCATTTAACCAGCATCCGAGATATTTAAACTTTGCCACTCTTTCTATTTGTTTCCTATTTAAAGAAAGTGCTAAATTAAGAATTGGTTTCTTACTTATGACCATGAATTTAGTTTTGGTGATATTTATTTTTAATCCCATTTTTTCACTCTCTGCATTTATTAGCTCCAAAAGATTTTGAAGATCCTGAATATTGTCAGTCAGAAGAGCTATATCATCACCATATCGGATGTTACTGATGATTTCACCATTTACTCTAATCCCTTCCTTTCTTCCTTAGTAGATGTTAAAAAGAAGAGGTGACAGCACATTCTTGCCTTACTCCTCGTTTGATGTTAATGGAGTCTGTAATAATGTCATCAACTTGAACAGATGCCTTTTGGTTCCAATATAAGTTTTCAATGATCCTGATGTCTTTACCATCTAATCCAATTCTTTTTAATACTACAATCATTTTAGCATGTTGGACTTTGTCAAATGCTTTCTCGAAGTCGATGAAGCAAATGAATATTACCTTGTTTTGGTCAATACATTTTTGAAATAAGATCTGAGAACAGAAAAGGGCCTCTCTTGTTCCCAAGCCGTTTCTAAAGACGAATTGGGTATCACTGATGGTGTCTTCACATTTTCTGTATATTCTTTTTTGAATTATTTTCAGAAACATTTTGAGAACGTGACTCATTAGGCTGATCATTCTATAGTCATTACAAGTTTTCGCATTTACTTTTTTTTTTTTTTAGGTAGCATGATGAAGGTCGACTGTAACCAGTCTTGAGGGATTATGCCTGTATCATAGATCTTATTAAATAGCTTTACTAATATGTTAATGTTGTTACCTTCTAATAACTTTACTATTTCTGCCAGTATAATAATAATAATGAAATTAAATAGATTACATTAAGAAATTATGAAAATAGACTAATCTCTCCTTTTTAATGTTTTCTACGCACTATAGCAAAATTTTCATGACCAGTACAAAACTTTTCAACGGCTCTGAAAAATTTGCTCTTCAATAACTAGGTATTTTTTTAACCAATATATCTGAGACATCTAATTTAGAAAATAAACATTGGATAGTGACAAATTTAAGGCTATTTATTTCATGTGTAAACTACAGAAAATGCAAGAGCATACATAGAAATTATTAAAAGCATACATTTAAAAAAATATACATTAAAAGAATAGGGATTAAAGCATACATTAAAAAACAAAAATGTCACTTGCATAAAATATTATGCAAAAACAAAATGTCAACTTTCACTCATCCAGTGACTAATATACTTTAAAGCTGTTTCATTACACTGCATTGAATCATAGGCAGCATTGCAGAAGATGTTCCATGGTTTGTGTTTCACTGCATGAGCAGCTATCATTGTCTGTATAGCCCCACTTGGCTATATTCTGCTTTGATCTGCCCATTCCAGAATAAAGACTATTCCATGTCTTGCATCTTTGCCAGTATAGATGTAAGCTGGAAGGAAGAAATTTACTTAAGTTCAGAGCCTCTGGAGATTGTTCTTGCCACATCATTGACCTTAGAGCTTTTATGGAATCAACCAACAGTGTTCCACTGAGTGAAGAGTCCATGCAGTTTGCTAGTGGCTATGAGTTTTGCAGCCATATGCCTGGGGAAGGAGTGTATAAGTTCTATTCCTGTCGACAATGTGAGCAGCTTGAGGGTCTTTCTCAGCCATAGCCAAGTTAGCTTGTCTTGAGTGTGGACAGCAGGGTCCCCCCGCCCCCAGTTTATCTGGGGTTTTTTCATCCCGCCAGCAGGCAAACCAGCCCCTGTGAACACACAGGCTACAGTTAAAAATACATACTTAATCCCTCATTAGGAAGGCTCATCCAGTCCTAAAGGGTTGAAGAAACGAGATGAACCCCACACACGAATAAAACATTTCTTTGATATTAACCTCCTATGTATTGCAACGTGCAGAGGTGAGCAATACTTGTGAACCTGCACCCCACCGAGATGATGTTAATCAGTGCAGAATATTATTACATGTCTGAGTTTTAGTTGCATCTTCTCTGTCCTATCTAGTGTAAGTTGGATTTGGATAATTGACCAATTTCACACCATTCCATTCTATATTCAACTCTCTCCTTGCCTCCCTATTATTGAGATTTAGGATTTGCTTTCAGTTTTCCTTATTAAGAAAAAGACTATTATTATGGGCTACTCCAAAGAGTCCTTACTCATCAAGGAAGACCTTAAACATATCAAGAACTATCTAACATTTGCACAGTATCATACTTTGCTTAGAACTCATTCAGTCATGGCACCCACAGACTGGCAACCTATTCCACTCATTCACTACTCTCCGAGCAAAAAACCTAGTTCTAACACCCTTGCTAACTCCATTCAACTCAGTTTCTCATATTATCCTAAGACCACATGGAATAAAAGCCTCATCTAGGAGATCCTTTTGTCATACACAGCTCATCATACCACACCTTAAACACTCAAATTCTCTGCAAACACCACCCTCTCAGGCAAGGCATTCATAACCCTGCATGCAAAAAAACCTGCTTCTCACTCTCCTGCTCACACCCTCCTTATATAGCTTCCAGGACTGACCTCTGGTTCTCCCCTGATCCCCCACCATTTTCTATAAAACCTCTTCAACAATGATCCTATAACCCCCCTTACTAACTTGTAGGTCTATCATATCACCCCTCCTCTTATCCATTCCAGAGATAATAAACTACCTTAGTCAGTTGCCTCTGAACCCTTGATATCTGTCCTTTTAAAAACCAGGTGACCAAATATGTGCACAGTGGTTCATGTGTAGCCTAATCAGAGCCTTGGACAATAGAACAAGAAGCCATTTCTACAAGTCAGTAGTGTCCTTTGCATCATTCCCAGAATTCGTTTTGTTGCCCTCGCAATTTTGGCAATTGTGTCTCCTAAATTTCAGATCCTTATCCACTATCACTTCAAGATCTTATTCCCTCCACCTCCAATATCCCCCAAGAGTAAATTCTACATACCATCTTTGTTTCCCAAATTTTAAAACCTTACATTTTGCAACATTGAACTGGCATCCCATTCCTGTGCCCATTCACTAAATCTATTCAAGTCTTCTTGTAAGGCCACAAGATAGACTCTTCATAGTTCATCCCAACTTTACATAATCTGCAAACTGAATATCCTGATCCAAATCTATGTCAATATTATTAAGATACAGGTTAAACAGCACTGTCCCTAAAACAGACCTAAGACATGCCACTAGTGATTTTCCTCTTCCAGGATATTGCTTCCCAATATACTACTTTCAGAATTTCAAGCTACTTCAATAGACAGTGAAATAAATGACTAACATTATGTCACAAAATGTTGATTCCTTGCACAAACATTTGCTTCAGATTTCTCATGACATTCACATAGATTTGCTAATTCACTCTTTCATTATACAATTCCGGTGACAGTTCAAATGAGAGCGAGCACGCACTTTTTTGGCAGATGAAGTGGGGATGAGATTCTAAACAATGAATTATTTTGTAGTGATAATAATGGACCAAACCTGTTTCATTTGACTAGTCAAGTACTTGGCATGGAATGCATGCACACTTTACAAAACCAAATGCAGTAACGATTTAGCCGACTTGCTCCAGATCTTATTCAATCTGTTTAACAACTTTCTACACATCAAAAATAGATTTCCAACTACTCACTTCACAATCACAAATATTTTCACCATTTATTGTCTTCTACTAGTTTCACTATAATCCTTGTAACCAATAAATTTGAAACAATATTTTCATGAATCAAAAATTTAGTTACTGTGTGCTGTTTGGCAAACTTTTAAAGACTCATTTGTGTGTGATATGAAAATATGAAAAACTGTACATCACCTAAATACTAAACCATGGCAGAGTATGACAGAATGAAGACTTAAGGCCACTCATTCCTTTCAAAAGACCTTTTATTATTACTACATTACACCTCTTAAAGACTCACAGAAGGGCCCTCTACTCCACTTTATACACTCCCATCTCCCTTATTACCATTTAAGTCAGGGGTGGGATACCCCTCGCCCACGGGCAAAATTTCGCCCCTTTGCTGATGTACTCTTATGTACATGTAAATAAAATTTGATAATTTAAATTTATTATTACACATTTTCCAAAATTAAGAGAACACAATCCAAAATCAACAAGTAAGTATGTTGATGAGTGCCAAAGTGTTTTGAATCAATTTCAAATGAGATTTGAATATATAAAAAAAATCAAAGAACTGAGTTACAAATATTTGACACATCTTTTGATATATGCCCTGAGGAAGCTTTCGATACCTTGTGATTAGAGTTGATTGATTTTCAGTGTGATAACACTGAGATCAAAATATAGTAACTTGCCTATATTGGGCTTTTACAAATCTATTGATTCTGAGAAATTCCCTTCTTTAAAAAATAACGGATTGAAAATAGCTTCTCAATTTTCTATTACTTATCAATGGGAGATTTTTTTTTCAAAATTAAGTCTGGCAAAAAATTGCCTTCGTACAAGACTCACTGATGGAAATCTCGCCAATTAACTATGAGTGGCCATCTCATCAAGTGCGTCAATATTTCTAAGCTTTCACAAAAAAAAGCAGTTTTAGCCTTCTCACTAAAAAGTTTAAGATTGTTATAATTATGTCTACTCAATTGTAATTAAAAGATACCATATCAGATGAAAATGTTGCACATTTACTTATTGAGATATATATTGCACACTACATACACTATATAAGAGTTAAAATTTTCCAGTCACCCGTGGAAGTTTTTAAATTAGCAATTTTCGCCCTTGATACTAAAAAAGGTTCCCCACCCCCGATTTAAGTCTTTAATTACAATAGGACACTACCATCAACCACCACCAACAGTATTTTTTGTCCATAAATTGCACGTGTTCTCATGGCCGATTTGCTTATAACCAGGGATGAAAAACCCAAGTTTCAAGAAAAACCACTACTTCCACTATTTCTGCAAGATCCGCTAATTTTCAATTGAAAAAGCCCATATAAGATTACTCTTGTTATAAGAAGAATTAAACTTGTCTTTTTCAATCAAAGGGCATGATGTTCCACTGTTCTTCCAACTGCACTATAGAGGCATCTTTGTATAATAGAGATCTTTTATACAAACATATGATCACATCAGGTCAGAGAGCTGGATCATGAGACAAGAAATCAAGTGATAAAGAAGGGAGTAAGAAATATCAAGGCAATAATTCCAAACCAAGAGAAAACTACTTACATTCTATTTGAACTTAGTTTGACATAAAGTTATTCTCTGCCAGAGTGGTTATTCCCATCTACATTGTCTCCTAGGAATGCCAATCATGTCTTATTAGACCAGTTCTGCAAAATGAAACCCTGTAGTTCCAAAGTTAAGTTATGCAGCAACAGAACCATAGATTCATGTCCTAGATGAGATGTGAATCCAAGTCTTCTTACCCAAAAGGACATTGTCATTATCAACTGATGCTCTCACAATGCTACAGACATTAATTTTATCAATTTCCTGATATGTGCCCTCAAAGGTTATTCAGGCAACTATGACAGCACTACATGATTAAATTTAAAATATCTTCTACCAACAATTTTGCTTAAATTAGCATATTACTTGTCAGTACTCCAATATTGTCCTATCTAAAAATTCATTCATCTAAGCCACTTCAGACTAAATCAAACTAGATGTTGATTTTCTCTGGTCTCTTTCCTGGCAGCAAAGATTTGTTTTGATAACCTTTTCTCTCCCATTCTGTTTAAGTGGTCATACCACCTTAGATTAGCACTGCTTACACATTCTTGAATGCTAACAATGTCAATTTCTTTTCTAATATCTTTATTTTTAATATGATGCTACTAATGATACCACAGTTCCCTCTAATTTCCCAGAACCCTCATATCTATAGTCTGATCAAGTACTTTATTTCTAACCCAAATCTCAGATCCATAACTTAAAACTGGTTTAAACACTGTTGTGAATACTACTAGTTTGGTGTTTTGGCTAAATTTGTCTTATTTCACAAATTTATTTAACTGGATCTCCACCATGCCAACTTTGCTTATTCTGTTGTGTATTTCAAATTTAATTGACCATCTTCACTTAAAACTGCCTAAATAGCCAAAATATTTTACTTCTATAGGTTTTCCATTGAGAATGCAGCTGAAGTTTGATGTTCCTGCCTATCTATATTGTTTTGGTCTTTTTATTGCCGATTTTCACAAATTTATTACAGCTGTTATACAAATTTAGAGAATCCTAGATACCGTCGCTGGATGTTTTGAGGAATACATCATTTGCATAAAGTAAAAGATGTTAAGTTTGATATCTCCAATTCTAACAGATATTAATGCCACTTTCCTCCATAATACAATCTATATACATGAGGAATAAGAGTAAAGACAATATGCATCCACCTTCCAACAACTTCAAATGGAAAAAGGATGCTAGTTTAGAATACAAGCATACAGAAGACTTGAAATAAAAATGATCACCATTTAGGTTTAAGGAAGATAAATGAATTTTCCTGTCTTAATCAGGGGCAGCTTGTCTATAAGGGATGGGCCCCACCTATATTTGTATAACTAGCCCAATAATTGTAGTTTTAAAAAATGTTTCTTGTAATTATTATTTTTTGATCTATTTCCAACACGTTTTATTGTTTAATAAAAAAATTACTGTAGTATTTTGTGGCAATATTGAATAATGCGACTTAGTACGGTCTCTGGGGCCAGTCACGGCTAGCCCTATTTCATAGGTGTAGAACAGAGGGCATGTATAAGGCACATGCACTAGCAAGCGATTCTTTATTGTGAAGCACGTGCACTAGCAAGCGTGTTTGTTTACCGAGCACAACGCTTATTTTTGGGGGCCTGTTTAGTCTGACCTAATCACTGTGTTTGTATGTAAATAGCGCATGATTCTTTTATTGTTTTTAGTGTGTTTAATTATTGTTGTCGTTTTTTGTATCTTTATTTTTTTCAATGCCTGTCTTTATTGAAAACCTATTATTATGTTTTGATCATGTCACTATATATATATATATATATATATATATATATATATATATATATATATATATATATATATATAATACAGAGGCTGTTCAATAAGTAATAAGACTATATTTATACAGAAAACAGATTACCTTTAATCATCATCATTTACATGGTCTGCGATCCTCCTTGATAATTGCTGCTGTGTTGATCATTGTCTCTGATAGATGTTGAAGGTCTTCTCTCACGTTCAAGATCTTCCACATTGTCTTTTTCAAAGTAACTACCGTGAGACGCGATGCATTTGTCCCAACGTTGTGTCCACTTCTTAAAACACACGTGAAAGTCCATTTTTCGAGAATTCTTTCAAAACCCCTCTGCAGCTTTTACACATGCTTTGTTGCTTTCGAAATGGCAGCCTCTTAGTGGTTTCTTGAGCTGAGGAAACAGCCAGAAATCGCACAGTGCAAGATCAGGACTGTATGGAGGGTGTGGTAGGATATCTATGTTGTTCTTCTGCAAAACATCCACTACACCCCAGCAATATGTGGTCTTGCATTATCGTGGTGCAATAAGAAACCCTTCTTCAGCAATGGACGCTTCCTTTTGACGTACTGTACCATTGCCCGTAAAACATCCACATAGAATGAGCCATTTACAGTATTCCCGGGTTCTACAGTGTGTTGGTAAACAATGCCTTCGTAGTCAAAAAAACATTATGGTCATAACTTTACTAGCCGATTTTACAGTTTTTGCTTTCTTGGGGGTAGGCGAAGACAGATGCTTCCATTCACTGCTTTGTTGTTTCATTGTAGGGTCATGGTGATACAACCAAGCTTCATCTGCTGTAAAGATGTGTTTTAAGAAGTTGTCACCTTCTTGTTCCAGTCTTTCTTTCCATTCTGTGCACACATCCACTCAATGCTGCATTTGCTCCGGTGTCAAAAGTTTGGGAATCCATCGGGCGCAAACGTTTCAGTCCTAAATGTTCAGCCATGATTGAGTGAACACTTCCCACAGAAATATTCAGGACAACATGCAGCTGGCGTACTGTAATTCTGCGATCCTCCTTGATGATAATTGCTGCTGTATTGATCATTGTCTCTGTGATAATTGCTTGATAGATTATTTTAAAGTAGCTTGATTCTCAAAGTTTAGATTTTGAAGCAAATAGATTTACATTTTTGGAAACATTACTGCCAATAAATTCTAATACTGAGATTCTCAGATTAACTGGTATTGGACTCTACTTTCCAACTGTGACATTACTGTGCTGTAGTGTACATTAACCATCTATATCTAAAGGTGAGATGTGTTTCATTGAAAAGTGAGAAACCACTGCCCTGCTTATTAGAGATCGTGAGGGAAGACGTCGAAGGTCTTCCGTCACGTTCAAGACCTTCCACATTTTGTCTTCCTTAAAAGTTTTATGCCAGCGAAAAACACTTGCCTACGACATTGCTTCATCGTGGAAAGCTTCTCATATCATGTTAAAAGTGTCTGATGCCGATTTTTGCAAACGCACACAAAATTTAATCGCATAATGCTGTTCCGAGGACACTTCCATTTCGACGACTGGTCACGGCTCGCAGGCGCACCGAAACAAGCTTGTGTTTAGTCATGTGACACTCTGGCATATACGCCTTCTATCAACCTCTTTTGTTAATACAAACAGCAACATTTCTTTATTCCACGGAAATTAATATTGTGATGAGTGGTTTCGCGACAGTAAAATTAGTCTTATTACTTGTTGAACAGCCTTGTACATAATATGTATTACATATTATGTTTACTTTGTAAAAAAATAAAATTTATGATTTTTCTTTGACTTTCATGTGTTTATATTTATGGGTTCTATTAGTCAATCTTAGTTAAACAATTTTAACTTTTTAAAAATTGTATTTTCTCTGAAGTTTCGACATTGATTTATAAAATAGAATATAACGTTTTTTTTTTAACACTTGAAATATTTGCAGGCAGCCAGCTGGAGTCAAACCAGCGTCTTTAGATTTTGTGTACACTGCTCTAGTCCATGGAGCTTTTATTTGCATTCACTCCAAAGCATCTGTACAATTGGGATAAATATATATAGTCCGTTGAGCTATGCCCACATCTGCAAATCTTACGAGTTTGTTATTAATACGTTGAGCCCGTATATGTTACGTCCTAACAATTTTAAAAATTAATAGCTCAATGCATCAGTGGATTCTGACTAAACATTATTGTAATAGAAATAATAACTATAAATCAATAATAGAACCCACTATATAAATATAAAAAATTAAGTTGTTTTAGGCCCCTGGCCCCACCTGTTTCTGTTGTCCAGCCTCCACTGGTCTTAATAAATTTTACATCAAACCACCTTCTGGTACTTCAATTAATTTCATATTGTTGATATAATCAAATTATCATGTTATGAATGAAACTGTTTTGTTTCATTTTTGATGATAGTATTAGCAAGAAGTAAAAATGGAACCCATATCCATTATGCAAACCATAATATCCAGCATCAATATATAAAATAATTATGTATTAAATAAAACAACTGATAATCTGAATACACATGCAAGATTCTTTCAAATGGATATAGATATCTACAACCCCTTTCTCAAAGCAATTAGCTGTAGAAAATACTATTTCTATGAACTATATTCCTGGATATAAGTTGAAGGAGAGAATTAACGACTGCAATGAGAGAGTTTTCTTTGATGTTTTTACAGATTACTATTTGATGATTACACAATCATAAGCTATATCACTATATCTCAACTGGTGTAGAAATCAAAGTATGCAATGCATACTTTCAAAGCAAATGCTTAACTGAATAAGAAACATTAATATATAAATACACACACAGTAAAACCCTTTTTTCACACTGTTCAGGAGACTGATGAAAAAAAGTGTAAATAGCAGGAAATGTAAAAAAAAACATTAAAAAAGGCTAAAATATGACTTACTAGTATGTGAGTCTACCTACTCAATTACAAAATTTAATAACTGAAAATAAATGAATTTACAATTACAGTACTTACATTTATCTATTTAAAAAATCTTTAATTGTTGATTGTTTTTGCTTTTCGTTATTTATTTTATTTTTGACATTGCGCCAGATTGCTTGCCTTGAGTTCAATGCTTGACCTGTTTTTTACTATCATGTTCAAACTGGACACTGAAAGTTCAAGATCTTTTGCTAAATGCACACATGTTCCGGCATGCCAATCTACATGTCGCAGAATTGCCATCTTTTCTTCTACCAAAATACATTTTGTCTTTTTTCTCCATGTTACTAACATGGATAATCCACCATCACAACTTGAAAGCAACTTTTACATGCTAAATTACGTAGCAGAAATTCTGCAATATCAATTCTTACTGTGATTGAAAAATCATGGTATCGTTCATCACATTACTGCTGCAAGCGTGCAGGTCACCGTAATGGCGGAAGCAAAACTACAGCCGAAAGCAACACCATCTGGGAACAGAAATAGATTCAAAAATTAGTATTGCCAGCAGAGAAAAAAGTGCAAATCATGGAAATAACGTCCACATCAAGTTGTTAATGGCGAGAAAATGTAAAAAACGGGGTTTTACTGTATACATAAATGAAAATGACATGCCATAATGAATATTTACAAATATGTTATCCAAATTTCTAAATTCCCAAAAAAAAAAAAAAAAAACTGGCAGAAACATTTTGAAAGCAATAATCCCACCTTTGAGTATGTACATCCATAGAAACCTTTCTGCTAATTTCTATAGAAATTGGTGTAGCAATCCATTACTTTAAAACATTAGTATGTTCTGCTAATGAAGGAGAGCCACCTTGGCAGTGCCTTAATTCCAAGTTATGCCAACGATGTTCTCAAGTTCAAGTTGGAGTTCTGCAATATACTAAGTCTTCATACATGTTGAGTCACTACTGCAAGATGAGGTGGTTGCACTCAAAAGATTTAAGTCAATACCATAAAATGCCACAAACCAATTACAGAATCAACTTCCACTAATGGACTTAGTTCAGTATATCTTGTTCTATGCTAAACTTTCTCATTAAAAAGGATGTTGCAAAATTTTCCATAAAATGTATGACATGATTTTTGCATTGCTACTATACTTATCTCAAAGCATAGATTCTCTGGTGTTTAATAGAGGTGAGCATCAGTACTATTTGGTCACTTATGTTCAATAGCACCTGAATTTTCAGTTCTATAGGACACTACCAATTGTGCACATGGCAAACTATTATAGAGTAATATGTCCACTTTTCACAAATGAAAAGTATCGCTCCCTTACTCTTATGCTAAGTATACATTATCAAAATTTCCACGCAAATTGAGTATCTCTTTTATTAGCTACAACATGCATACTGGCATTCACATACATATTCCTGCATTCTATGACAGGATATATCAGATTTTCAAACTATTAGAACCTTATATCCTGTTTTCCTTCCCCACAAAAAAAAAACTCCCACCATTCCTGAGCATGAATGTCAGTGGCTCATTAACAGATGTAATGAACAAAAGGAAATTTCATGGGAACCTCCACGAATCCTGCAGAACCCAGTTTATTAGTATTCAATGAATAAATGCTATACAACGAGAAGTGAATTACTGATAGAATAATCAAATTATTCCTGGATCACAAGAAAAATCAGTCATTCAAAAGGAATCATTTGAGTGCTGAAACTGCTCATTTTGCAATCCAGTTTTTCACAAATGAATTGAAGTTCATTTTAATGAACAATCACTTCTCCCTCCAAGTATATCTGCTCTAACCAGCATGCTGTGTGTTCATATACCTGCCATGGACGTGGCCTATTCAGAGGAATAGGCCATAGTGATATATGCATGAACTTCCAAACATTCAGAATTTTTAAAAGTCAGTTTAGTTGAATTGTTCCAACTATGTTACCAAATCCTTTGACAAAAACGCTACACTAGTAATTCTTAATTAGTGCAATCAGTCTTTTCATTACAAAGATCTGAAAGACCAAATAACTTTAGTATGAAATACTTTAGCATTTTTGTTAATATTTCTTTTTGATAGGTTTGAAGGTATTTGAAAAGAAGCCTTACATTATCTGAAGAATATCCTTAGATCTGGATATTGTTTACTTTTCAAGCTAATGTCCATAGGACATTTTCAGATATCCTGCATATAACTGTAATAGAAATGGTTCATCTCACTTTGTTATCCAATCCCTGGAAACCTATTACTCCCATACATAGGTTTTAATAAAACCTTTAGCATAATACATTAATACTGAGGGTAAGGTAAGGATTTCTTTAATTTTATGCATGTTTCATATTTTCTTACATAGTCTAGAAACTGTTTTCTGACCAAGGTGAAAAACTTTGTCAAACCACTTTAGATTTCTCATATATAGGGTAGTGGTCTCACACCAGATGAAATTCATCTCCCACCTGTCTGTTGATTGCAGAGTAGATATACCAACCACTGGCACTTAGTAAATGACTTCATGCTTCACGATCATTGATATACCCTGATGAACACTGTTGTATGATGTCAGGGAGTCGCCTTTAATTTTCCATTACAATATCCATGAACAAAAGGCATGTAAATATACTCTAATTAGTCAATATTCTCATCACTGATACTTATTAACAAGTACAAAACAAGTTCTCACCTATCTACATATCAATATGTACATATTGAAAAGTGCATTGTCGGTGCATTGATGGGAAGCACTGAATAAAACACCAATGTAAATATATTTTTTGATTAATAAAGTTTTAAAGAAAGCATCAACCAATTATATTTTCTTTAAAAATAAGCCAGTGAACAATTGGCTGAAGTCTGACATTTTATTAAGAGACCTCCAGGGAGTCACTCATCGAGGGAGGCCACACACACACACACACGTAATCATACTTAATCTTTAATTCATTCACACTGCTTACACTCACAACATCCAAAGGCAATCCATTCCAATCACACACCACGCTCTGAGAGAAAAATCTAACCCTCATACCCTTCTTGACGACCTTCATTCTCAGCTTTCATGGATGCCCTCACGTCCTTTCCCCCACCCTCCATAAACTGAAAAATTCTATCAATTTTGTATGAAGTGAACCTTCAAAAGAATTTTGTATATGGTTATTACAGTTAACTCATAACAATGAATATAGCAAGTGAAGTTGCAAGTTTATGTTTCTATGAGCAAGGCAATCTTGCATCTTAAGACAGTCTCTTAATATCTTCTGTATATGCAATTTAATACCAAGAATCAGCTGTCGAATCTTTATGTCAATCTCAACAATAAATCCAAGGCTGGTTGTGACACCCATTTTGAGTACTATTTTCATGCCATTTCAGCAAGCTGAGAGTCACAAAACACTTCTTTCAGAGATTATATTAATCACCAAAAAAAAATACATTATGAACATCAAGACAGATTTTACAAAAAGCATGTAAAGAATCTGCAAAATAAAAAGTTATTGGAAGCCAAGGTCTTCACAAGGAAACAATACTTATTTGGCAACATCCAGAAATGAAAGTAAAATGCTGTAGACCCAACTATTACAACCTAACTCCTTGAAAAACCATCATTAAGCAAACCATAAAAAAATGAACCCTAATTTCTTAAGGGAATACTGACTGAACTCCGAGAGCTCAGAACAGAGGAATGTAAAAAATGATACATGTAAAGAACCATAGTTCAGTAAGCGTGAAGAAGAAAGCTATCAGCTTATGTTATTTGTGACTTATTTTGTAAAGCATAGCACAATTGCATTCGTACCACAAATGGAGCGAGGCCTTTTTTAAAATTAAAAAGCCCTGCTCTAGAGACCAAACATGGAACGTTTTCAAGCAGCTTCAGATCTCTAATAAGCAGGGCAGTGGTTTCTCACTTCTCAATGAAACACATTCCACCTTTAGATATAGACAGTTAATGTAAACTACAGCACAGTGATGTCACAGTTGGAAAGTAGAGTCCAATACCAATTAATCTGAGAATCTCAGTATTAGAATTTATTGGCAGTAATGTTTCCAAAAATGTAAATCTATTTGCTTCAAAATCTAAACTTTGAGAATCAAGCTACTTTAAAATAATCTATCAAGCAATTATTAATAAAAGAAATCTAAAAGGAACAAACTAATATGAAGAAATGCAATGACTTAGAGTCCAGAAATGCAACTGAGGTTAAGTCACCTAAAGTATTGTGTACAAAAGTATCCTAACACTGAACATGTGGTGAATTTCAGTTATGCAACTCTCCCAAGTTATTACAAAAAAAAAAAAAAAAAAAAAAAAAAAAACTCGAAGAAATTAACATAAATGCCTATAATAACAAGTTAAGGGGTAGAATTCAAAAATGAATTTATAATCAGAATAACATCTGATATTTCATCAGCATTATGTAACATTTTATTTCAGTGAAATGTTAAAATGCCCCACAACCAGGATATTAAATTTATGCATATCAATTCTCGGTCAAGAGCCAAGAATTGATATGCATTGAAAACACTACTACTCCCTCATCACATCTCCACCCACATCCCCCTACTGTATTACAATAAATTTTAACTTGCTATAAACAGAAGTTAAAAAATAAAGTAGCACTCTGTTATAGATGGAAACAACTATCAGAATAAGCGATCTCTCCACTGAATTAAAAATGCAATGGCTTCATGTAACTAGCAGCCAAAGAATGCTTACTTGACTTTTGAATTACTAATCAAATATCAACGAAATTTAAAAGAAATTTTATTAGTAAAAAAGAACTACGTGAAACTAGCGTTTGCTCGTAATGTAAGGTTGTTCGTTTAAGCAGATTTCAATATCGACAGTCCAGAAACAAAACTTTGCATCCCCCCCCCGCCAAGTCCAATCCAAATCCAATGAGTGGAATAATCACCATTCACATGTACACGTTCAAAATTTAAATATTTTAACATGCAAACGAAGAACGTGCAGTTCGATTTTATACCACGCAAAAAAAAAAAAAAAAAAAAAATCCAATTATAATGTAGAATCAAAATAAAATTTATGAATGTCGATACATCTGTCTGGCAAATGTTTAAACTTCTGACTCAGCTGTTTAACCATAAATGATTTAAAACTATTCCTAAACATTTCGGCGATTATTTTAACAGCTTTGTAGCATTTTACTAATATTTTTCTCAAATCACTCAGTATCATAATCTTGAACTAAATAGCATTTAAAAAGAAACTGCATGCACTAAAAAAAAAAAAAAAAAAATTACCTTTCCGCTACACAAATGAGTAATACAAATTTGCAACATGGTAAGCACATTTCCTCACTTGCATGTCTAAAGTACAAAATAGGTATTTGATTTTTTTTCTGAAGTAAATACACAATTTAATCCAACCTTCGCCTACATGCATGATGCAACTCAAATTAATAACTACCTAGGGAAAAAAAATTAAGCATGCCTCATACACTAATACTGAATTTACCGGGGGGGGGGGGTGTAAAATTAACTATATCCTCGTCACAACACCTACATGAGATGATTTGCTCAGATTTGTTAAAATAAATGGGGGGGGAGAAAAAACATCCAAAACAAAGTAGGATTTTACCAAAGTAGTTGCGAGTTTAGAAAATGCCTTTTGTCAAAAATAAACGGACCAAGACATTCACGCTAATGAAGAAACAACAATAGAAAAGAAATTCCACATACGTGTCAAAAATTAATGTCAAGTAGTTGAGAAAAATAAGAAAAACAAAATTAAGCCTACCTGAAGTCCAGCTCTAGCTGAGCGCGAAACGGCTTTTGCCTTTGCTTTTCCTGAATCTTTACCAGCTTTTCCGCCCGCCTAAAATTAAATTAAGAATACATTTAAAACTAGCGCATAACAGAAAACAGCTAGACATTCATCGTTTAACAAGCATAATATTTCAATTGAAATATTGAAATATCCAAAAATTAAACATTATTGAAACATACCATCACTAAAGAAACCCTTTGTCAGCCAACTTCACGACTAATCAAGACGACAAATGCTACTCTGCGCGCCTAAAACCGTTACAACCTCACGTGATATAAACGACCAATAACATTTCCACCAAACGGCGCGAAATTAATATCGTAATATTGCACCACCAGAGCTCTTGTAAACATACGCAATTTTCTCTGCCTAGCTGAGAACATAAGCCCAATACATAATTAGCACTTCAGAAAAAAAAAAAAAAATTATGTTAATACGATATGAAAATCAGAATCAATAATACAAATCAAACTCTAACCACATACATGTAAAACCATATTATGAACATTAAACTTTCATATATCTGTTTCAAGGATTGGCAAAATGCAATATTTAAGATTTACAATTATTAATTATATGAAGAGTCAAAGGCTTCAATTCGGCGACATTAACTAAGTTAAGGGATATTACGTCCCATATTGTTTCATAGCCGAATAAGAAACTATATAAAGTTCGGCGAGTCCAAGCGTAAGCAATTACCTGGATAGTGCAACATCTGACCCATTTGGTAGTGCTACACTGAGGCAACTCATAGTAAGGGTGGATCAAGCTCCAATCACTATTCTTGGTATTTACCCATAATGTCAAACCCAACTCCTAGGAGCTGTATTACTGTTCCTTCTCTCATAATGTAGAGAGAAGAAACAGTACATTTTAATACAGAATGATTAAACTCATTCGCCATCAGGACGTTGTGAGTTCTTGCCTCCGTGGAGGTCTTATAATAATAACTACTTATTACAATCCATTCCACTCATTCACTACTCTCCATGCAAAACATCTTGTTTGCTCACCGTAACAACCAGACTCTTTTACAACTACAAGGGGTGACCTCCTGTCCTCTCTCTAGGAGTTCTGTATTGAAAACTTTCTTTGGTGCAATCGTAAACTACAAACTAAACTCTGCAACCCATTAACCTATCGTCATAAGAAGCATTACGCTGATCTGTCATCTACTTTGTCACACGTCTCTGAATCCACTCCACTAACAAATGATCCTCAAGAATCCTGATGATCAAATCTGTGCACAATACTCATTATGAAGCAGAATCCTAACTTTACAAAGAGGGATTATAAACTATCCATATTTAGTTGTCAATGTGTTCTTTAACGTCCAATATGCCATCACATAATATATAGGCTGACCATATGTACCGTTTTGAACGGAATGGAACGGTGGATTTGTTATTCAATGCCAGTGGTTGAAATTTCGTATTTTTTAAAGTCATCATCATCATGCGTATCAAGGATTTAGGCTTAGCATGGCCTGTTCCAGCCTTAGTCATCGTTTAAAAGGAGGTCCTGGTTTTCTTTTTTCCTATGGCTTGTACTTTAAGGTTTGTTTTGGTAACTATCCATTTTCATTCTTTGAACGTGTTCCATCCATTTATGTTTATATTTTTTAATTTTTTCTATTACTAGTGCTTGGTTTAATTCTTTCATAATTTCCTCGTTTCTTTTGTGATCAAATAGGGTATACCTTGAAGTTTTTCTCATAAACTACATTTCTGCTGTTGTTAATCTTTGTTTGTCATTTTGTTTTATTGTCCAGATTTCCCTTCCATACATCAAGATTGGTAGGGCTAATGTATTGTATACTTTTAATCTGGTCTGTTTTTGAACTAGGATTGGTTTAAATATAGAGTTAATTACAAATGTTATTTTTAAATATTTTACAATTTTTACGTTTATATCGTTTTCATTTTCATATGTGATCATACATCCTAGGTAGTTAAATGAATTCACCTGTTCTAAGATCTTGTTATATATTACTATTTTAGTTCTTGATGGATCTTCTCCTTTAAAGACCATAGTTTTTGATTTTTCTATTGATATTATCATACCATAAACTTTGGCTATTTCATTTAGATCTAAAATAGCTTTCTGAAAGTTATCTTCAGAATTTGCAATTATTATTTGGTCGTCGGCAAAAAGGAGAGTCTTTACGTTCACTGTAGGAGAAAGTTTAATTCCTAGATTTAAATTTTTATTCCATTTTATTATTATTTCATTTAAATAAATATCAAAAAGAGTTGCTGAGAGGAGACATCCCTGTCGGACCCCTTGGTTTATCTCTCTCGTATATGATAGTTCGTGATTTAATCTTATTTGTATTTGATTATTTTCATATATACTTGTGATAGCTTTTAGGATATTATTTGGTATTTGTCTTTCTTTTAATATGCTAAATAATATGTTTCTTTTAACTTTATCAAATGCTTTTTCAAACTCAATAAATGCAATATGTGTTTCTAAATTGTATTCTCTTCTTTTTTTCTATCATTAATTTTAGGCAAAAGGCCGGGTCTATACATGATCGTCCTTTTCTAAATCCATTCTGTACTTCTAAAATAAAGTTTTCGGAATATTTCATTAGTTTGCTATTTAAGATTCTGCTATATATTTTGTAACAGGAATTTAGTATACTGATACCTCTATATTTTTTAGGGTCATCTCTATTACCTTTTTTAAATATAGGAATCCCAATTGCTTTTTTCCATTCTATTGGGGGGGGGGAAATACCAGTTGAATAAATTTTATTTAAAAATAATAAGAGTCTTTCTTTGAATCTTGTTCCTGCATATTTATATAGTTCTGAACCTAGCTTATCTTCTCCAGGTGATTTTCCATTTCTTGTTTCTTTCAGGCTGATTTCTAATTCTCTTAATTATTACCTTTTCATTTCCTTTAATTGTTTGCCAGTTGAATTTTTTAAAATATTTGTCTGTCCACAATTCTGTGTATTAATTTAGAAATTCTTGTAATTTCAATTCGGTGTTTAATTTTATGTTTTCTTTGGTATCTGCATTAAGTGTTTCAAAATCTTGTATACATTGGGTCCTATTTTATATAAATCATGTTCTAAATTAGAAATAAATTTGTTCCATGATTCTCTATGTCTTTTTCTGACTTCTCTTTTAGCTATGGCTCTTAATCTTTTATATTATATTTCATCTTCTAATCTTTTACTTTTTAACCATTTGTGATAAGCCTCTTTTTTCATTTTGATTATTTCTTTGATTGTATCACGCATATCTTCAGTTTTTTCCTATTATTGAATTTTTTGGTCTTTCCTAAGCTTTCATTTGCTGCTGCATTTAGTATCGATTTTATATTACGCCATTCTATTTCTATTTCTTCATTTTGTTTTATTTTATCTAGATATTGGTTAATTATTTGTTCATATAGCCATTGTACATTTGTGTCATTCAATAGCCTAGTTTTATAAACAAATGTTTCAAATTTTCTTTCTATTCTTGTTACTTGTAGCCATTTGGGTGGTAATCTTAATTTTATTTTAACAAGGAAGTGGTCACTGCTTATTTCATATCCTCTATGAACTCTAGCATCTAGTGAAAATTTTGATGTCTTCTCATTTAATATAAAATAATCTAATATTGATTTCCATCCTCTTGCTGCCAAAATATATTTATATATGTCTTTATATTTATAGAAGGAATTCATTATCTTTAGGTTATTATAAACTACAAAGTCAATCAATTTTTTACTATTCATGTTTAGAGTATGTTCTCCATATATTCCTATATTATTATTAATTTTCGTGTTTCCAATTCTTGCATTTAAGTCTCCTGCTAAAATTGTGTAATCATTTTTATTTATTTTATTATATATGTTTGTAGCTGATTGTAAAAATTAATATTATCCTGTTCTCTTCCTTCTTCTGGGGCATGTAAACCAATTATTGTTAAATAGCTTCTATCTATTTTTAATCCAGCTTCTATTATCTTCCTTCTTCTGGGGCATGTGAACCACTTATTGTTAAATAGCTTCTATCTATTTTTATTTCAGCTTCTATTATTCTTTCATTCGTAATTTATAACGTTTTAACTGTTTTGAAAGGGAGTTATTAATCCAAATCATGACTCCTGCTTGTGCTCTTTGGTCTCTGTGAACTCCATTGTATATCACATTAAAATTTTTGGTTACAAGTAGAATTATATTCTCCATGTCATAGGGACTAGTCTGATGATGGAATAGTTCAGTGGTAGGGCTGCTACCTTAAGGATTCTGAACTAGCCTTCTTCCGAATTTAAACCCATAGGAGGAATAGGGTATACTGAAGGGAGAAAGAGTAGATTATAGAATAATTATAGGAAGATTTATAGAGAGGGCATGGTTGTAAGGCCACAAATAAAAAGGCCTCATGACCCTCGAGTACTCTAATAGCTTAAATGTCATAAAATAAGAAGAGTTAGCTGATAAAGCCTTATGGGAAAGATTTAAGTATGTGGATCTTTCTCAAAGTAGAAGAAAAAGAGGATAGATCCAGCTAGGGGTACATGGGAGTTCCACTTCCCTTACTTAGATGATGGCCCTGTTGTCAACGAGCTCTTATTCAGTATAGTCGGACCACCCCACCATGCACACGCGCACACACACACACACACACACACACACACACACACACACACACACACACACACACACACACACACACACACACACACACATGGTGGGCTTCCCTATCTGCCAGCCACAGGACGTGCTCTCTAGGGGTTACAGCCCTCCCCGGATAGATTTTTTAAAGCGTAAAGTTTTATCTTTTAAAGCTTTCAGTCTATCCTAGCAATGTCAAAGAGACGAAGCACCAGTTTTAATGACGATCTCCAGAAAGAAGTAAAATTTATTAAACTGGACATGCTGTGCAGTGATGAAACAAAAGTGGTATGCCAACATTGTAATGTCCATTTTTCCGTTGCATATGAAGGCAGAAGCGACAGCTACATGTGCATAGCCAGAAACATAAGAATGCTGAAAACACGGCTTCAGTTTTAAAAAAAAAAAACACATTAGCTCGTTTATAGTGAGACGTGATGGTGATAGCGAAAGTCATAAAATTGCATCAAGTGAAGCTCTTGTTGCTTGTCACACTATGGGTCACGGCCAAAGTTTTCGCGCAAATGACTGCTTGTCGATTGATCAATAAAATTTATGAACCAAAATTTTTTTCAGCACGTACCAAATCAGAAGCAATAATTACCAAACGTTTTATCACCATACATGTTGGGCAAAGTAAAGCTTTTTTTATCGTCTTACTTTTCCATGAACACGGAATATTACATAACCCCCGTCCCGTTTTCGCCATCCAGATGTCCCGTTTTTATCTCAAGGAAATATGGTCAGCCTAATAATATACGAACGTGCAATCTATCCTCGGAATTTCAAATCGTTGTCTACCATCACTCCAAAATCCCTAGTTTAAACTCATTCACCGTCATGGCACTCTGAGTCATTGACTTATGGAATTGCCTTTACTGAAACTTCGTTGGTATATATATCAGTTATCTTCTCCATAAATGTTTTTAATCTGTTTACTTTAAAATAGCAGTAAATATTGTATATGTCGTATATAACGGGGAAATATCTATATAATTAGCACAAACTGTTCATTATTTTTCTTATGTATCAGACTCTTCCTCCATTCTTCCGGCATTTCTTCTTTCTTCCATACGGTTAAACTCGATCCATACATTCAGTCTTATAGTTTCTTACTCCTGCTTTCAATACCTCTGCAGAGATATTATCTACACCAGAGGTTTGGTGCACATAAGTGAATGTAGTATATCATGAAGCGCTTGCCTTGGTGATAGCTCTACAGAATGGACTTCTTCAATAGTAGCTGATGAACAACTTTGAGCTGCAGGGGTGATTGTTTTTTTAGTAATTCATTTATACACTGTCTATCCAAGGAATATTTAGTTGAAACAGCATGTGATAGAAAGGCTGTCAGACTTTTGGATCTTCTTATAGCAGCAGAAGACATATTCATGAATAAAATGTCGACTCCGCCTCCGATCGGGAAACGTATCCATGGAGTCTTATTCACGGTAGATTGCCGAACACATGAAACTCTCAATGAAGAAAAAAATTATATGGAACTAAAAAGTTTATGATTAGAACAAATACAGATGGTCGCTTGGAGCACTGCCACGCCATATAACATTACAAGATAACATTGCGAGTCTTGCATGGAAAATGGTCAGGGATTCTATGAGAAAGCCAGCATCACACTGCATATCCACTGTAGGAACATACACCAAGTGCAGAATAAGTCAATGAGTATGGATATGAAGAATGAGATGCGAAAATAGAAAACATGTGGTGGAAATATAAACAAGAATGCGATGAATATCTCGTAAATAGTACACAATGCAAGCGAGAGCGGTGTGTGTTAAGGTAAAAAGACAAAATCAGATTAATTGGAGAAAATTAGCTAAGCATGCCGAAGTGAATTCAAAAGAGTTTTTTGAATTTTTTGTGTTGTTGTTTACGTTATATAGCAAGTAAGAGGAAGAATGACTATGGAAGGATGCGTTTATCAACGCCAATGGTGAGAAAGTAGCAGAAGCAAAGAAATAGTTGACTTCCTGGGTAATTACATTGAAAAGGTGTATAATCCAGGTGAAGACTTTGCAATTAATGATATAACAGAAGCTGATCCGAGAAGTGATGTTGCCTAACTGAAGATGCTGATCATATTGAAAACTATCAATGTGACGGCAAGAATGGCATTGGATGGTATTTCATCCATTTGCTATGACAATGAGCAAGAGAACTGAGAGTACCTGTGACGAAATTATTTAATCAAAGTATCAGCTCTCGCAAAGTTCTGAGGAAGTGGAAAGAGAGCAAAATAGTTCCATTACTTGAAGGTGTTCCAAGAGACGAGTAGAAAATTACAGACAGAGTAGTATTTCATGAGTGGCAGTTAAAATATTGTAAAAGGTAAAAATCAGTAATTGGTAGATAGAAATATGGTACTGTCTTGGGAAAGCATGGTTTTGTAAAAGGTGGATCTTAATTAGTAATTTATTTATATTTTATAATAAGTGACAGTTGAATTGGATAAAGCAAATAGATACACGATAATACTACTGACTTTCGCAAAGGCATTGGGCAGAATACTGCATGAAAAAATGCAACATAAATTGAAGCAAATGGGAATGGACATAAAGCGGGAAACTTGGACAGAAGGATGGCTGAGTGCCAGACGTGAAAGGGTGTTGTTTGGTGGAATGGAATAAAGGTGGAGGAGGATGACTTGTAAAGTGCTCCAGGGCTCCGTACTAGAGTCACTCTTTAATTTGTATATGCATGATATAGGAAAAGATTAAAGAAAGGAGATTCTGTTGTTTCCTGACAATTCGAAAATCGGAAGGGGAATAATCACAAAGCTGATATGGATATCCTACAGGATTATTTAAACAAATTGTCAGTTTGATCAAGGGAAAATTAGTTCATTAATGATATAGGGAAGGATCTAAGAGGAACAGTTCATTTGTTCTCTGATCATGCAAAGTTGGGCAGGGCAATAGTGAATGCAGAAGATGTTAAAATCTTACGGGACGAATTGGATAGATTGGAGTTCTGGGCTAAGGGGAAGGGATATTAATTTAATGTGATAAAATGTAAGGTTATGCATTTTGTGGTGAAAAGATTAGCAGCAGTATACCACATTGGTGGAACTGTACTCCAGGAGATTGATGAGGCCAGGGACTTGGGAGTGTTGGTGGATAGGGAGAGAGGGCACATTGCAAAAGTAGCTAAATCAGCTCATCAACTCACTTGGTTGTTGAAAAATACTTTGACGAACAGAGACAAGCAAGTTATTGTACCTCTGTACCAAGCTTTGATAAGACCTCATCTCGACTACTGTGGCCAGATTTGGTCACCTCTGTTCCTTCTTGATGGGGAGGAGGTGGAGCGGATCCAGAGGCGAGTGACTAAGATGATAGCAGGTCTATGGAATGAACTATATGAGAACGGGTTGAAGATTTGTGGGTTGCAGAAACTAGTTGATAGGCGGAAAAGGGGGAGATATGATTGAGACATTCAAATTGCTAAAGGTTTTCTACAGGATTAATTTAGAGGATATTTTTGAGATCAGGAGTGGTGGTGGTGGGAGAACTAGGGGACACCTATGGAAGCTGGGCAAGAGTATGGTTAGCAAGGGTGTTACAGCTGGATTCATTACTTTTAGAGTGATAAATGAGTGGAATAAGCTGCCAGAGTGTGTTGTGGGGGCTATGACGGTGAGTGAGTTAAAGGCAAGGTATGATAGATACTGTGAGAATGTCGTATAGTTGTGTGGTCATGATATTTAGGGCCTCCCTCGATGAGTCGGAGGACTCCCTGGAGTCGCCCATAATAATAATAATAATAATAATAATAATTATAATAATAATAAAAATGGTGGTCCATTTGATGTTGCAAAATGAAAGGTATTCAACATTTGGGTGAAAAGAATACATACTTTGGTATGATATATACACTGATGAGAAAGTAGTTACGGACACGATAGCGTCAGTAACAAACATCATAGCTCAACCTTAATATGACATAAGACCACCTTTCGCTGCGATGACTGCGGCAATCTTAAGGAGCATATTTTCACCGATAAGAACGGCATTCACTTATCCCGATGGTCTAGTTTATCATACAGGTGCTCTATATGGTTGAAATCACGGCTCTGTGGAGGCTAGTCAAGTGCGGTGACATTTATGTCCACAGACATTGCAGACATAAAACAGCCTTATGACAAAGTGCATTGTCTTGCTGAAAGAAAGAATAGTTAGTTCCGTAGAAAAAACACAAAGTGGGAGTCATTGCATTGTACAGCATGTTGAGGTACCTCTCGGAGCTCAATGTTCGTGGCACGACAAACAGAGGTCCGAGGCCAAACCAGGAAAAAAAAGAATGCACCATCATTGGATCATCATCATTCCTACAATTTATATCGGCTGCAAACACCCAGCTCGTTACATGGTACGATGCGCCTTTCCCGTGAAGGTATCTCTTGTCTTCTTTCCAAGTAGTATATCTCTCCGCAGGTGTATAAATTTAATTTCCTTCCTGCCGAGTAAGTTCTCTCTCTCTCTTTCTTCCAATCTATATCTCCATAGTTGAAGTTCCCTATAATACTGCCCTAACTGTACTAATTTGCTGACGCATGTTCTTCCATATCATCACTGGATTCCCCTGAACTATAGCAGCAACCATCTGTACTTTTTTGTGTTATTGGTTTTGATCACAGCAGACTGCCTCAAATGAACAGCTATCCTTCCGCTTATCTCCGTTCCTTTTTTGACTGCAATTAATCTGTTATCATGAATAGTATACCTCCCCCATCATATCGTATCTGATGATACTAAGCTCATCATATTCTCTCTGTAATTACATCATCTACTGTTAGCCAAGGCTCACTAATGCCTATAACCTTTGGCGAAGTTGCACTAATGCCAAACCTCCTCTTCTTTCTCTATCTCTTTTTCCTGATACTTTCTGGCATTAGTGTATAAAAATTGTAGCATCTCTTTAGGCCCTAACCTCCTTTACTTCCTGAAATGACTGTCCTATAGTCATTTCAGGAAGTAAAGAGGCTATATTCCATAGAAAAATCTGAGTTGTTACTTTTCAGATATCCCTAATATTTTTTATCTCTAAAGAGATACCAGTTACTCGAAATTATTACATATTGGCATTATTTTGTAAGAGTGTGCGACTATTTCTATCTATAATTGTATGAAAATACGTTTGAGATAGAGAGGAGCAGAACTTATATTGAACTCTTTGAGATGGAGTGAAAAAGTCTCAAGTAGTGTCATTCATGTGGGAATACCATCAAGAAACTGAACTTTGCAGTTTTGAATATGAAATATGGTTAATATTATTTATTTAACTATAAAATATATCTAGATATAATTAAAAGTAAATTAGCACATGGGCCGAGGAAATTATCGGAGAAGAACAATGTGGCTCTAAGAAAGGAAAATCCTGCACAGATCCCATATTTACTCTCAAACAAATTATAGAAAAAAGAATATAAATTAACATGCCAACATAAATATGGCCTTCCTAGATTATGAGAAAGCATATGATCAAATCAACAGAACATAATTAATCAATATACTATATGAATTGAAAGCTCCACCTCAAACCACGAAAGCATACAATTTTCATACAATTATACAATAGCAAATATAATTGAGGAAAGCTAAATTAAAATTAGTAATGAAACAACAGAAAAAATTAAAACCAATAGAGGTCTCATTCAAGGAAGTGAATTATCATCAATACTCTTCAATATAAATGCGGAAAAATTTCAAGAGAATGGAGGAAAAACAAAATCATTGGAATTAAAATAGGAAATAAAAAATTAACCAGCCTTTTGAATACTGACGATCAAGTTATTTTTGCTGAAAATGAAGACCAATTATAGAAAATTCTGTACGTATTGAACAAAACAATTGAACAGTATGACATGAAAATCTCAATAAAAAAAACGAAATCCATAGCATTTCAAGGTAAAGAAATTAAAAGATGCAAACTAGTCTTCCACAACAAAGTAATAGAGCAAATGAACAAATTTAAATATCTAGGAAATTACATAAGCCAGAATGGAGAAATTGATATTGCATATAAAAAGTAAAAATTTCTAGCAGTGATTGGAGCTTTGAATAGACACTTCAGTAAACAGATGTCTAGAACAACCCAAATAAAACTATACAAAATAATATCCAAACCAATTCTGAAATATGGCAGTGAGACTTGGACTTGGGGAGAACGAGATAAAAGACAAGTGAAAGCTGCAGAAAAGAAGCTCCTAAGACCGCTTGCAGGCCATAAGAGAATAGACAAGATAAGAAATGAAGAAACAAGGAAACAGTTATCCATAATTAGCGTAACAGAAACCATCACAAACTATAGAAAGAACTGGAAAAACAACATAGAAAGAATGAATGAGGACAGATGGTCAAATATTGCTTGGAAATATAAACCAAAGGGACTCCTATCAAGATGATGACTCAGGAGAAGATGGGCAGAAGACTTTTTAAACCTTTGAAACGTTACAGGCAAACAATTGCCAAGGACGGTAAGTCAAGAAGAAGAAGATTATTTATTTAATAATATTATTGATGCTATATATTAAAATAATTTCTACTTAATTCACGCAGTAAACAGCTGCTAACGCCTTTTTCTGTATAGTGAGTAAGCGAGGCTGTTTTAGCCCTATCTAACTTTTGGAGACTCAGTTGGCAGTTCAATCTCTACCGGTAGCACATGCAAGGCCGTATTCATGGGTGTGCGAACTGTGCGGTTGCACAGGGCCCCCGCAAAGCGCAAAAAAATTGAAAAAAGAAAATCAATACATTTTTTAATCATTATATAAATTAATTTTTGTAATTATCAAAATCAGATATAAAAATATTATATAGAAAAATATATGTACTGTATATATTGAATTGCCTCCGTAGCGCAATTGGAAGAACGACGGTACATTGCGCCCTTCGATTGGAATAGGCCTAAGTTCGATTCTCGTCGCGACGGAAGGAATCTTTATCTGGTCGATTTCAATTCGAAGGTGAGTTAGCCGATCTCATACGGAGGTAGCAGGGTTTTTTCTCCCGGAAACTCGGGTTTTTCATCCCGCATACATACAAATCGGCCCTTCAGAACACACGCAATTTACAGACAAAAATTACTAGTTGTGGTGGTGTTGGAGGTGGGCGGTAGATGGCGTTGATGGAGATGATTCGTAGTAGCGGCTAGGTGTAGAGACAGTTGTAGATGTCCTCCCGTGATGAGTCTTCGGACTCCTTGGAGGTATCAGGAATAATAATAATAATAATAATAATAATAATAATTTTAAAACCAAGTGTTGTTGTTACAGTAAGCGAAATAAGATCGTAGCGCTAGAGCGGTAGTATTTGAAACTACTCTAAGATATATAACAATATCGTACATCATAGTGTTAAACAGGGAAAAGTGCATTTTAAAACAGGTGTTTTTAATAATTTTAAGGAGTTTTTTTTTATTTTAGTTTATGATTTTATGAACAAGTAGGTATATACACGTACTGTCATGGCAATTATTTTATGTGTCATTACTTGCAAAACATCTTGAAAAATATATTTTGTAAACTGGATTTAGGTTATCTGACATTAGAATTTTTCTTCAATAGCAGTTTTCAATCTATATTAGATTTATTTATTTATATATTTTATTTATCAGGTAAGTAATTTTGTTTTAATTTATTAACTTATTTTATAATTAAATCTATCGTATTTAATTCTAGAGTGACTATTCGTGAGAGAAATTATTATGGAAGAAAATACCCAAGTGGGCATGAAAATCGAAAGCGAAGACAAGAAAAACGAGCGGCCGAGGAACGTCAAAGAAATTCACTGTTTAAATTTATGAAGTTGAACTCATATATTTGTTCAGAGATATCAGTTGGTAACGGTAGTTCTGAAATAACTACAAACAGTTCTTCGACTTCAACATTAATTAATAATGAGAGGTCTGAAATACTCAAAGGAAGCGGAGAACATGACGCATTTGGTCAAACAAGGAGTATTGAAGATCCTAAAACTGAGACACCAGAGGAAGGTGAACTATTTACTATTGATAATCCAGCAACATGGCCCAAAATTTTGAACAACGCAACACTAACATGAATTGTACAACGTGCTCCACCGTCTCCTCCCACTGAAAATGATTTTCCAAAAGATGACAACAAGAGGTGTTTTTTCACAGCTCTCTATGTTAGGATAATTGCAAATGGAGAGAAGCAAAACAGAAGATGGCTTGTATATTCCAACTCTATTTTTTGTTTTTGTTGCAAATTATTTTCTTCTGATGATAATTTTTTATCTAATAATGGCTTTTCTGACTAGCGACATGTAAGTGAAAGATTAAAGTCGCACGAACGAAATCTAGTGCACATGAAATGCATATATTCATGGACACAAATGGAATGTAATTTAAAAAGTCACAATACAATTGATCAGGCAAATCAAAATGTCATAAAATTTGAAGCAGAACGGTTAAGAAATGTTTTAAGACGAATAGTAGCAGCAATTCTTTATTTATCCGAACATAATTTAGCTTTTAGAAGTAATTTTGATACTTTGTGCACAGCCCATAATGGTAATTTTTTGGAATCATAGAATTAATTGCAGAATTTGATCCACTTTTAAAAGATCATTTAATGCGATGTTCGGGAAAAAAAATTATAGGTAAGAAACAAAATTCGTATCTATTACCCATTGTGCAAAATGGATTAATTGTTGATATGGGAACCAAAATTCAACAAAATATTGTAAATAAAGGCAATAAATAAAGGCAAAGTACTATTCAATAACTGGATTGTACTCCTGATGTCAGTCATCAGGAGCAAATTTCAGTAATTTTAAAATGTTTACATATATTTGAAGCAGATATTGAAATTCGTGAACACTTTTTGACGTTTTTAACAACTAATGACACTACTGTAAAGGTATATATGAAAATATAAAATCACTTTTGAATAAATTAAATCTTAAATTGTCAGATTGTAGAGGGCAGGGGTATGATAACGGAGCAAATATGAAAATAGTATATAAGGGAGGCCATGCTTACATTTTAAATGAAAACGAAAAGGCATTTTATACTCCTTGCGCCTGTCATAATTTAAATTTCATTTTAGGGGGTGTCGCAAAATCATCAATTATAGCAATACATTTTTTAATGTTATACAAAAAATATATACATTATTTGCTGCCTCAACCTAACGTCGGGACATATTAAAGAAATTTGTTAAACAATTAACTCCAAAACCGTTGTGTGATACAAGATGGGAATGTAGAATAGAATCAGTTAGAGCTGTACGTTTTCAAATTCCAGAATTTTTAAATGCACTAAAAGAATTATTTAAAACTGCATCAGATAATACTTATCAAAGTAGAAGTGGTTTTAATATATGAACAAATAGATTCATTTGAGTTTATACTAAGCCTTGTAACTTAGTATGAGCTTCTGTCAAAAGTTAATTTAATAAGTAAAGTATTACAAAATGCAAAAATTCCCATAGACGTAGCAACTAAGAATATTAAAGAGTTAGTGCAGTACTTTGAAGAGCAGAGAATATCAGGATTTGATAGTCGTTTTGAGATTGCTAAAGAGCTGTCAAATCTATTAGAAATATTATTGTTATTATTATTATTATTATTATTATTATTATTATTATTTTAACGGTGTCTCCATGGAGTCAAAAGACTCATCGCGGGAGACCCGACATTGACACACTAACCATTATTTACACAATACCTGTCATACCTCTTCTTAAATTCATTCACAGTTAAAGCATTCACAACCAGTTCTGGCAAAGCATTCCACCCATTCACAACCCTCCAAGTAAAAAATCTAGTCCTAACACCCTTGTTAACCACACTCTTACACAATCTCCAGGGATGGCCCCTCGTTCTCTCACATCCTGTATTGGTCTTAAGAATATCATCAGTATCAATCCTGTAAAATCCCTTTAACAATTTAAATACCTCTATCATATCTCCTCTCCTACGTCTATCAGCTAGTTTTTGGAGCCCACAGATCATCAATCTATCCTCATAGGGAACATCCCACAGACCTGCAACAATCTTTGTAACCCGCCTCTGAATCCTCTCTACCACTTCCGCCTCACCAAGAAATCCTGGCGACCAGATCTGTGCACAATAGTCCAAATTAAAATAGAAATTAAATTTAAAGAAAGTCGAGTACGTCGAAGAAAAGTATTTTTTGATTATGAAATTCCTGATCTGATGAATCACACATAGGTGATAACAAAGATAATTTTAGGAAAAATTTCTTTTTTTGTAATTTTTAGATACTGCTCTACAATCTGTCAAAAAAATATTTGAATTGTATGAAATTCACCAAAAATCATTTGGATTTCTTTATGATATGAAATTAATAAGAAAAATGAGAAAATGAATTCAACTTTTGCTGCAAATAGCAGTATCAAAAATTAAATACAGATATTGATGAATCTGAATTTTACAATGAATTAATTATTTTTAGAAATATTATTACAGAAGATGCACCCATTAATATTTTAAAATTCATAATTGTAAATAATTTGTCGGATATTTATCCAAATATTACTACGACATTTAAAATATTATTGACCAGTCCAGTTACGGTCGCATCAGCAGAAAGGTCATTTTCCAAATTAAAATTACTAAAATCCTATTTGCGATCTTCTATGTCTCAAGTCCCTGGCAATAATATCTATAGAGCATGAAATTACAAAGAATTTTATTTTTGATAGCGTTATAAATGATTTTATTGATAAGCGCATTAGGTTAAATAAAATTTAATATATTAATATTTCTTTTAAATCTTATAAGTTGTTATACATATATTTCATTCTTTATAGTAAAAATGGATATTTTTTTCATATTTGCATATTATTTTTTAAATTATTAAATAAATCATTGTTCTGGCGTATTTATATGATAATGTGTACTTACATAATAAAATAATATATCATGTACATACAAACACATTTATTTTTTAACTAATTTTTCCCTTTACTTAAATTGATGCTAAAGAGCATACTTGTTTATTTATGTGCATAAATATTTTCATATTTGATTTAATTAATTAATTAACAAGATATTCTTCCATTTAAAATTTCCATAAACGTTACAAACTTTCAGGGGAACCGCTTTTTCATTTCGCACAGGGCCCCGCAAAATGTAGAAACGGGTTTGAGCACATCAGACATAGCTGGCCCAAGGCTATGACTAAGTAGCCAGCATTGATTATACGGTCAACAAGTGCAGCCATCTTGTGGTCCCTGACCTTAACATAATATTTTTAATATCTGAATAGTGTGGGCTCTATGTTGATTTTCTTGAGTTTATGGGACAAAACACCCGAGTATAAAGGAGGAAAAACTTGCTTGCCCGTGGCAGAGATCGACTACCTCGGGAACCGGTCGAAAAAAGGCCTAGTAACTTTTTGGAGACTGAGGGAGGAACTTTAATCCCCACGGGAGGCCAATTAGAGATAGTTGGCTCAAGACTATCACTGACATTATGAGGCATCCGGTGAAGAGGGGATAACAAGTGCCGCCATCTCGTGGTCCCTAATCCTAAAATCTTTATTGGCTGAGATAGTATTGGTTCTACTTTCGATTTTCTTGAAGTTTACGGAACGCAAAACTCAGGTCTCCGAGATAAAAAAAAAACCTCCTGCCCAGAGATCAACTAACTCGGGAGCCGGCCAAAGAAAGACTTAGGGATGTTCCACTAGTTGGCAACTAGATATATACTTAGGTCTTCCTTCGGGCGATCAAGGGCCGTGGAGTGCAAATGCCACCACCACTGAGCTACAAAGGCTCTCCAGCAGTAGTAGACAATGTTTATATATATATAAAAAAATATTCTTCTCACATTTCAAGATGGGAAATTATCATTATTTCCAATACAGTAGTATATCCCGCGGGAGTATATACAATTATCGGGTCTCCCGCGATGAGTCTTTTGACTCCATGGAGGCACCTTATATATAATAATAATAATAATAATAATAATAATAATAATAATATCCTTCAACAGAACAATAAATAAGAATAAAGGTCAACATCTATTTTGGCCATAGACTATTATCGAACGAAGCAACAGATATATTACGAATTATAAGTATAGATGGCGTGAGGCTGCTGGCATGGTAAATTACGCTGTCCCGAACGATTACAGCATCGGAAAGAGCAAATATGGACGGGAATAAGGATGAAAGTGAGAGATGTATACAATTAGCACAAAAATATATAAATGATGGTCAGCATGAGAGAGCCTTAAAATTTCTATATAAAGCCGAAAAACTTTACCCTTCGCAGCGAGCGAGAGGTAGGCTTATTTTTGTTTTTCAACGAAAGGATACGCAATAGTTACAAGGATATGATCAATAATTTCTACATATTGCTCGTTTATTAAAGTCCATCTACTTATCTCTGCTTACTGCATGCTGACTAGGGGACTAGTTACAAATTAATATTTTCAAGGCATATGGCGTTGCATGATGCATGTGTGCAAGGTATTAATGCTTTGGCAACGCACATTACGAAATACTGGTACGAGGTTGAACTTTCTTTAGACTTTAGTAGTATAAGGATTATAATCCACTGAATCTCATTCTTTTAAGCATTCAATTTTTTCACCTATAGGTATTGTAGTTTTTGAACCCAAACAGTATTTTATTTTCACATTATACGATTTGTAGTTTTTATCACTCATAATATTATTAATGAAATTAATTCCCCCCAAAACTTTTTTTTTTTGAAATACCATAATTAAGAAGAATTAAGTCATAACATTTATAGCAATGCATCATACAGTGGTATTATTTTCTTCTTTTCTATGGAGTAACAAAACTCCCAGGAGGCCACATTTTTTGCATACCACAATCAAAGCAAGGTATATGAATTATGCCTTGCTTTGATTACACTTAGCACTGGTGCACCTACCAGTTCAGCAGCACATCCCATTCAATCATCACTCTTACTTTATCTTACTTTAAAGTAAAAAATCTTAGTAAAAGTAAATCTTAGTAAATTTTAGTAAAAAATCTCACTTTCTTCTTCTTGCAATCCTTGCACAGCTTTCAGGAGGTTTCTGTTTCTGCAACATTATCCTATGTAGTCATTTGCTTGTTTCTATCTGACAGGCTTCTCTCGCCAACTTATCTAATTTGTGCCCTTCCTCCTCATCATTGTCTCCTAACTGTCAAGTTTTGCAATGCACATTCCACAGTCTTGAAACAGTCTGGACTTTTTCTAACATTTCCTTATCATCCAGATATCCTGGTGACTAATATGAATTTAGAAATCTTAAATGAGGCCTTTTATAGTGACACTACACCTTGTCTCTATTTGTCACTAGTCTTTGCATTATCACATAAGTTTTCTGATTAATCTTTATAACTTTTACATTGTGCCCCTGAATTCAACTTACTATCCGCCAGCATGCCCAGATTCCTTGTCTCTTGCAGCGGAATTCCTCAACTGCCATAAATGACATCAGATATTACTCTCCTCCAATTTATTTAGCATCATCAGCAAACAGTTGAATAGCTCCTCTTAAACCTTGAAACTAAATCATCAGTGTTACTCGGAAAAGAACTTACACTGTGATGCGCTGCTTGTTGCCTTTCATTTTCAAGACATTGCTCTTCCATTCACAACTTGCTTCTATCAGCCATCCATTGCCGGCAAAGGTTGGTTGATCGGTAGAGCCTCTGCTACTAATGGCTCAGTTAAGTAAGTTTGAGTGCTGTTAGTAGTGGGAAGGGGACCAATCGTTCGATGCTGTCAAATTGCAAGTCATTCTATCAAGTAGTTTGTTTTATACAGCTGTCTGAAACAAAAGTATTGTCTGTATCCCTTTGAAATGGATAAAATTAAGTATCGTGCGGTTATAAAAATTTTTGCAAAAGAAATTCAATCGAAGTTCATAAAGTTTATAGGCACTCTTCTCCTTCGTTTTTGAAAATTAAGAAATGGGCTGCCAAGTTTAAATGTGGCCGTACCAGCCTTGAAGATGATCCACGTGAAGGATGTACAAAAAGTATAACAACACCAGAAATCATTGATCAAGTTCATGTTATGGTATTGGATGACTGGTGAGTGAAATTTCTGAGACTATATGCATTGCAAAAGAATGTGTAGGATATATTTTGATGAAGAATTGCAAATGAAAAAGCTTTGTGCAAAATGGGTGCTGCAATTGCTCACAGCAGATCAAAAATGAACTCGCATGAAAATCTCTGAACAGTGCTTGGAGTGTTTTAACAAGAATAAAACTGATTTTGTGTGTCAATTTATTACTATGGATGAGACTTGGATTCACCATTACACACCAGAATCCAAACAGCAGTCAAAACAGTGGACAGAAGCCAGGTGTTCAGTGCCAAAGAAAACAAAGTTGGTTCTATCAGCAGGAAAGGTCATGGCATCGGTGTTTTGGGAGGCTTAAGGCATTTTGTTTATTAATTATCTTGAAAAGGGTAAAACAATAACCAGGGAATATTATTCAGACCTTTTAACCAAACTAGATGAAAAAATTCTTGAGAAAGATCTAATTTGCAGAAGAAAAAAAAGCATCTTTCATCAGGACAATGCACTTGCTCACAAAGATGTTTTGGCAATGCGAAAATTAAGGGATCTGCACTATGAATTGTTGGAACATCCACCATATTCCCTAGATTTAGCTCTCTCTGACTTCTATCTCTTCCCAAAACTAAAATTCTTCCCTGCTGGTCAGCGTTTTTCTTTGAATCAAGAGGTGATTGCAGCTGTATAGGGGTATTTTGCAGATCTTACTGAGAACCACTACAGAGCGGGATAATGGCACTGAAGCATTGCTGGAATAAATGTATTAGTCTTAAGGGAGATTATGTTGAAAAATAAAAAATAAATTTGAAATTATAAATTTGTTTTTTCATTGTTAGGCCAAGAACTTTTCAGACCACCCTCGTATTATAAAACTTTATCCTATTATTTCTGCCATATGGTAAAAATAATAGACTAAGTAACAAGAAAACAACAGAAAAAGAATGCCATTTGCAAACTGTGGCATTAAAAAGAATGTGCTATAGGATCCATATAGATAATGAATAACAGAGGGGATAATGTATATACATCCAGTAGTGCACTCAGGATTTAATCTTGGGGAGGGGGGCCAAGTTGAGTAGATGATGTGAGAATACACACTACGCATCGCATATGACCTATGACTGAGCATCTGCAGTGATCAACGCAACATAAAAAATAAAAGAATTTTAATTAAGAAAAGAATTTTGGAAAATTTTCTAGTGCTTTTTTCCCCCTTTGGGGGGAAGGACCCCTTGGCCCCCCCCAAAGGGGAAAAATTTAAACTATCTACCTGTACCTCCTTCAATTCTACTGCTGACTTACAACTCATATAAAGACTAAGTATTGTTTGATATAATGTCCCGTCGACACCATGTAACTGTAGTGTTTTGAATAGCTTTTCTCTTGGCACCTTGTCATATGCCTTTTCCAGATCTGCAATACTTATATACAGATCTTTGTTATGTTCCCATGATTTCTCAACTATTTGTCGTAAAGTGAAAATCTGATCCTAACAGCCTTCATTTGGCCTGAATCCAGCTTGTTTTTCACCAAGCTTCCCTTTCACAATCCTTCTCAGCCATTTCTCAATTGCCAGCAAAGGTTGATCGATTGGTAGAGCCTCTACTACTAATGGCTCACGCAAAAAGTTAAGCAAGTTTGAGCACGGTTAGTAGTTGGAAGGGGTTAAATCGTTCGATGTTGTTGGTACACTCTCCCTCAATAAGTCTTTGGACTCCCTGGAGGTGTCACATAATAATAATACTTGCATGAATCTTACCAGGAACACTCAGTAGAAAAATACTTCCGTAATTCTCACATTCAGGTTTATTTCCCTTTTTTTCTATGGGTACTATGAGAGCTCTACTTCTTTCATCTGGAATGCATCCCTTTGTCCAGGCCTTGTGAAGTATGCAGTGCAGCTACTGTAATACTTTTATACTTCCATACTTGAGTATTTCTGGTCAAATATCTACTCCAGCTGCCTTTCCACATTTCAGGCTTTTGATGGCTTTTTCTACTTCAAGTATGGATATGTATTCCTGATTGCATGCCTATTGTGTATTTTTTACTACTGTGCTGTCACTGATTGTTTCCTTTAATAATTTTTCAAAGTAATTACTCCATACATCAAGGATATCTTTTTCTCCAGTTTTCATGTCACATTTATCATCTCTCTCTCCTTTTACAGCACTCTTTCCTCCATTTCTAAGTTTCTTCAACAATCTCCAGAATATCTTGCCACCTTCTTGATATTTATTTTGTATATTTTTACCAACGTCTTCCCATGACTTCTGTTTTAGCTAGTTTTACACTGTGTTTAGCCTTCTTACATTTGTTTCTGTATTCTGTAAGAGCACAAACACTCATTTGCCAGGAACTTTTGATATGCTTTCTTCTTTTTCTTCACTGCCTCTTTAACTTCCTGTGTCCATCATGGAGTTCTGATTTTTCTATCCTTACAGACAACCTCACCACATGCCTCTGGCTGAATCAACCAGTGTTTTCTTCAGGGCTTGCTACCGAATCTCCAAGGTTTGGTTCCTGTTCTCAAACTCTTTCATTTTTTCTTCAATAATGTTTGTGTATTTTAGTCTACAGTTCACATCTGAGAGCTGCTCAGCTTTTATTTGCTTTAAAACTTTCTTACATGTTCTTTTCGTTATGAAATTCAATTTTATCCTGCTCAAGATTAAATGGCGATCACTTCCAATTTCAAATCCTCTGTACAATCTAGTATCCTCCACCAGCGAGAAAACATCACTATCAACATCCTTTCTTTTAGGCTTACACGGTGATCTGAATGCATTTTTGAAAATTATGGAGACAACTACCGTGTTTGAATAAAAACTTTAGTTTACTTTAGTTATAGTAAACTAAAGTTTTTATTCAAATATGGTAGTTGTCTCCATAATTTTCAAAAATGCATCTCAACAATAACATAGTCAGTGAGACTTATTCCTGGCCTCTTTTCTCCATGTGAATTTGTGCACATTTTTATTTTAGATAACATAATGTACCTTAAAATCACTATTTGCATTCTCAACACACTCATGCATATTCCATCCATTCATCCATCACTTTTCATGCCAAGAAACCTTCTACTAACCCTACTCTGTGATGCAATGTCAAGGGATGTTCCTTGTTCTTCCAACTTTTTGGAAATACCAGCTTATGTCTTAATCATATCAACCTCAGTCATCCTGTCCTTTCTCACAATCTGTTTTCATAGGCAACATTCAAACGTCCTGGTAATTTCTTTATTAATCACCTACCCTATCTAAACATTTTTCATCTCCTCAAAATTCTAGTGACCAGAAGTGTTCTAATCAGGGTATTGTACAATTGAACCAACACGTATGCTTATCTTTCCTGGTCAGTATCTTTCATGCTATTGCAACAATGTACTGGGTTCTCTTTGCCACCTTTATAATGTGTCTCCCCCAACTTAAATTTCTTATCCCTCCCCCCCCACACCACCACCACAAGATCTTTTGCTTTTACCACTGGTGCAGTGGAATACACACAGACTCTTAGGTTTTTAAATATGAAAATTTAAAATCTTGCATTTGCCACATTACACAGTTATCCCTACCTAGATGCTGATTAGACAAAATAAAAGAGGACCTGAAATCCAAATCACAACAAGCGACACCAAACTGGACAGAATTGTTTGGACTCTCTTGGGACAGACAGAAGTGGAAAGAGTTCATTCGGTCTCATCATCATCCACATAGATGATGGAAGAGAGAAGAAGAAAAAAAAGATGCTGATTTTCCACCTTCCTGAAATCTTCCTGAAGAGATGCTAATTATTACTATTCTTAATAACTATCCCAGCTTTTCAACTTCTGCAAAAAACTGAATATCCCATTGTAGTCCATTCACAGTATCATTAACTTAGATTTGAATAGTGATGACTTCACTACTAATTCCTGTGAAACCTCCGCTAGACACCTTCCTCCTTAATACTACTATCACAAATCTGAATATCCATCAGATAACCATTTCAGTCTACTATCTCATTATTATAATAATAATAATCGTTGAAAGTTTATTTTTCACTTGGTTAGACTATAATAAATTTAGTTTAATCCTTTATCCAAGTGTGAGCAAACAAAGTTTGTGCCTGAAAATATCTTCAGGACTGGGGTAAGGTAGTACAACACCTTTGGTCCACCTTTGCTACGAGTTGACTGGTGTTGTACTACCAATTGTGAGCAAACTTTGTTTGCTCACAATTGGATAAAGAATTAAACTAAATTTATTATAATAATAATAATCATCATTATTATTATTATTATTACTACTATTATTATCTGACTTCCATGGAATCAAGAAACTCATTGCAGGAGGTCCCTACTCTCTCTCTCTCTTGCAAAATGATCATCGACCCATACTTTAAGCCCATTCACAGTTTCCATGCTCACTACACTTTCAGGCAATGCATTCCACTCACTAATATCACTCTCCATGCAAAAAAAAACAACACCTTTTTCTCACTCCCCTGCCCACATCCTCCTTATACTGCTTTCAGGGATAGTCTGTAGTTCTGCCATTGCCTCTCTCTACTCTGTGAAATATCTCCTCCACATTAATCTAGCAATCCTTCACCGAACTTATGTGTCTCAATCATATTTCCTCTTCTATTCACAAGGCTCTGCAGTTTGCATTTCCCTCGATCTTGCCTTATATCTCACATTTCACATTCACTGACTTAGTAAACCTTCTCAGGATCTTCTCAAATACATCATCATCTTGAAAACAGGTGACAAAATCTGTGCACAGTAGTTCATATGTGGCCTGCTCAAAACCTTATATAAGGGAACTATTAACCTCTTTGCTTCTGAATGTCAATGTCCTCATCATTATTGCCATAATCCTTTATGATGTTTTTATAATTTTAGCAATGTGATCCCTAAATTAAGTCTCTGTCCACCATCACTCCCAGATCTCTCATCTCTTCCACCTCCTTCAAAATTTCACCATTAATAGTATACTCTGCATCCCAGCCTTGCCTACCAAATTTCAAGACTTTGCACTTTGCAACATTAATTGATCATTTACCCATTCACATAGTCTGTTCAGATCCTCCTGCAATGCTACAACATCTGTTCCACTTCTTCTAGTTCTTCCCAACTTTACAGCATCAATAAACAGCTGAATATCTCCAGTTAAGCTGGTCCCAATGTCATTAACATATAATTTGAACAATAATAGTCCCAAAACAGTTCTTGTATCGCTCCACTAGTGACCGTCCTTTTTTTGGGAATACCACTCCTCCATACACAACCTGATGATACCTGTTTGATAGCCAATCAGCTATCCAACTCACCAGTATGTTATCAAATCTAATCTATATCAATTTATCTACTAGCTTGTCATGTGGCTGTCTATCAGAGACCTTTGAAAAATCTAAGTACAACACAGTATATGCATCTCCTTTATCAAGTGAATTTGTCACCTTGTTGTAATACATAAGCAGATTGCAAAAACATAACTTCTCCCTAACAAATGCATGTTGACCATTAGAAAGAATACTGCCATTATCAACTCATTTCTGAATCCTAGTTCTCACCTCTAACACATTAAATTATAGGCCAATCCAGACACATGGATTGGCCTGTACTCTGTGCAGCGGAATAATTGCAAGACTTGTTAAACTGATGTGCTAAAGGTGCCATAATTCCCTGGTGCATTCCCTCAGGGCATGTGACAATATACTGTCGTCTACTGCTTTATTAACATCAAGTATACTTAACCACCATATACTAGCCTTCATGTGTATATGCATTCTTAATTACATGGATGTGAAGTGTCCATTGAAGTCAGTATAACATTTGTATATTATAGAAATAATATGGATATAAAGCATATATTTTTGATATATTTTATCTGGGTAGTTAATTCCTCATATACCTCCTGCTCATTCACCATCAGTCCCTCCTCCACCATACACTCTGCACTCCACCTTCTTATGATGTTGCCTTTATGAGGATGAAATACACTGATAAACTGATCATTACATAATTTAACTATATTCTCTGCAATTTATAGTGCTGATGATGATGACTGTTCCTTATTGATGGAACTGTTCTTCAGCTGGATGAGAGTTAAACTCTAGGGTGGGATGATTAATGGTTGACTGGTCTGAAGTTCAAATGACACATTGCAGGTGTTGCAAAGACGACATGTCACGTTGCTGTTGTTGTTGATAAAGAGACAGTCACCTCCTTATCCCTATTCATTAGTGTGCTCTTTACCACTGATGCTTTATACAGTTGTTGGATTAGGCATTAATTGTATAAAGCAGCAGTCGGCAAATGGTGGGCCGCTTGCTTCTCAAACGTGCATTTTTGGTGGCCCATAAAAGGTGGACGTACTTACATGGCATGTGGCCCGTATGTTGAATTATTCAGTGATGTATTTAGTATGATGAATTAATCAGTTTCGCAAAGAAGACAATAGTCGCATTTGGAAGCACATACATTTGCGAACAAGCATTTTCTGCCATGAGTTTTTAGAAAAAAACAGATTTTCTTCTCGACTGATGAACATTTGCATGCTTCGATTCGAATTTGCACCTCAGGTTTTAAAGTGGTTCTAGATAATTTGGCTAAAGGAAAACAATCACAAAAGTCACACACAAAAGACGCACAAAATATGTGCGTCTCCATTAAGCAGGGAGACGCACATATTTGATGCATAAACTATGTTACTTTGTTTTTAAGTGAGATAATTTTTCGTTGAGTTTTATTTTCATGCTTGTTTCATATCTCGTACTTTAAATATTTCTGTGTATTTTAAGATTGATATAATGAAAATTGATAACTTAAGTATTTTTTAACTCACTATTTTCTCTTAATTAAACTCTTGCGGCCCAATCCTTAAAAATAAAAGTTTAATGTGGCCCGCAAGTCTGAAAAGGTTGCTGACCCCTGGTATAAAGCATCAGTGGTAAGGAGCACACTAATGAATAGAGTGCCTATCCAGGAATGACAGCCATTCTTGATACTGTCTTAGCACTAATCTCTACAGAGTTTTTGCTTCACAAATAGATAATTGATAGTTGACTGGTCTACCATCAATCATCTATTGATGGTAAAAAAACTAGGTGACTAAAAACTCTGTCATAAGTGCTAAGACAGTATCAGGAATGGCTGTCATTCTTGGATAGGCAGAAAAGAAGTAACATGATAGAGAATGTTTAAATTGGTGAGGGGATTTTACCAGCTTAATACAGAAGGGATTACACACAGAGCAGAAAATAGAGAGAGAGAGAGGATGAGGGACTATCTGAGGAAGTTGTAGTGGAGGAGGAGGAACTTTTTTTTTTTCTTTTTTTTATGTGGAGAGTTGTGAGTGGAATACATGACCAAAATGTGTTTTGAATGCCATGAGTGAGTTAATAAAGACTCACTATGATGGATATGTTTGCTTGCTGAGTGAGACCTTCCATGATGAGTCTCTTGACTTTGGAGTTTTGTTATAATAATAATAAGAAGAATTTGATAATAAAATATACCATGGTGTGTGTGTAGATTTCAGGTACTTATGTAGAAGGCAAAATATATTAAAAATCGAGAGATCTTTAGGTCTTGAACTTTTCTAATAAGGAGTCTACTACTATTTGGATTTTCATCCATTTGCTATATTATTACTATTAAAACTAATACTAATACTCATTAATCACAAAATATTTATGATTTATTGTTTGTCTTATTATTGTGTGTCTCTCCCACCAGTTGGAGAGAGTGACCATATGGTGTTGACTTGGAAAATGAATAGACATGCAGGAGTATCAAAGAGACGGGAACTTATGTGGAATTATAAGGCAGGTGATTATAATAGTCTTAGACGTCAACTTCGGGAAGTTTCATGGAGGGAGGAATTGGAAGGCCGGGATATCACCAGTGCGTGGGAAATTGTGAAAGAATATTTGTTATCAGCAATGGTAAGTTGTATACCACGAGTGAAGAAGAGGATGCAATTTGGAGTAAAGTGGATGACAAACAATATTAAACAGGAATTGCATGCGAAAAAGAGGCTATGGAAGAGATATAAGGAGACAGGTGAAGAGATGCATGAGGAATATAAGACACAGGCCAGAAGAGTGACTCGTGTGGTAAGGAAAGCGAAACTGGAATATGAGAGGAGATTGGCCCTAAGATCCAAAGAAAATCCTAAGGAATTTTTTAGCTATGTGGCCAGTAGGAGGAGAAATGACTGTGGAAGAATGATATTGTGGGATAAAAATGAGAATAGAGTGACTGATGCAGAGGACATAGTGGAATTGTTCAATGAACACTTTATTGGAGTATTTCATCCTAGAGGAGTCAGTTTTAATGCTAGAGGGATAGGACTGGTACGAGGTCTGGAGGTACAGGAGGAGAGTGTGTTTCAGATACTGAGTACTCTGGATGTCAGTAAAGCTGTGGGACTGGATGGTATTTCGCCACGAGTTTTGAGAGAATGTGCTAGGGAATTGACAGTACCTTTAACGTGGCTTTTCAATGAAAGTCTGGCTTTGGCAAAGGTGCCCAGGGAATGGAAGGAAGGTAAGATAGTGCCATTGCATAAGGGTGGTAACAGACTGGAAGTGTCTAATTATAGGCCAGTCTGTGTGTCATCAGTAGTTGTTAAGATCTTGGAGAAAGTAGTGAGGGACCGTGTACAGCATTGGGCAGATGAGGGTAATGTTATCTGTGAGAATCAACATGGATTTGCGAAAGGACGCTCTTGTTTTAGCAATATGCTAGCCTTTTATAATAAAGTTACAAGAACATTAGATGAGGGAAAGGCATATACTGCAATTTTCTTAGACTTGGCGAAGGCATTTGACAGGGTGCCACATGATAAGCTGATATTTAAGTTGCAGCACATGGGTCTGGATGTCAGATTGGTCAACTGGATTCAGGATTGGCTGTCTGATAGGTATCAGAGAGTTGTGTATGGTGGAGCAGTTTCCAGGAGGCAGAGGGTTACAAGTGGGGTCCCACAGGGCTCAGTACTAGGACCTATATTGTTTAACCTTTATATCAATGACATAGCCAGTGGATTGCAGGGGGATATTCAGTTGTTTGCAGATGATGCGAAGCTGGGAAGGATTATTAGTAATAGTGCAGATGTGGTAGCCCTGCAAGAGGATTTAAATAAGCTAGATAGATGGGCAAATGAATGGGGGATCAGTTTAATGCAGCAAAATGTAAGGTCTTGAGGTTTGGGAAACATCGATGGGATGCTGCATACTCTATGGGAGGAGTTATACCGGAGGAAGTAGGGGAGACAAGAGATCTGGGGTTGATGATTGATAGAAACCTGAAGTTTAGGGGACATATTGCAAAGGTGGTGAAGGTAACACAGAGGATTGCTGCTATTATGAGAAGGACACTGACCTGCAGAGATAAGAGGGTTATCATTCCGTTGTATAAGTCTCTGATCAGACCACACTTGGACTATTGTTCTCAGATTTGGTCTCCAGGATTTGAAGGGGATAAATTAACTGTGGAAAGGATACAAAGACGGATGACAAAGATGGTTTCAGGACTGTACAAGGATAGTTATGAGGATCGGCTGAGAGAATGTGGACTGCAGAGTTTGGTGGATAGAAGAAGGAGAGGTGATATGATTGAGACTTTTAAACTGTTGAGAGGTGGTTACAGGGTTGACACTGGGGAGTTCTTTCGCTTGGTTGATCAGCGGGAAGGAGTGATGACAAGAGGCCATCCCTGGAAGTTATGAAAGGAAACTGTGAGCAAGAGGGTGAGGAGTGGTTTCTTTGTGTGGAGGGTGGTTGAGCCGTGGAATGCATTGCCTGATGGAGTGGTGGGAGCGAGAACGGTCAGTGAGTTTAAAGAGTGGTATGATGGACTTTGTGTTTCTCAGGGGGGGGGGACCTACCCTCAGTGAGTCTTGACAGACTTTATGTCTTAGGAAGGACCTCCCTCGATGAGTCTTTTGACTCCTTGGAGGCCTGAATAATAATAATAATAATAATTGTACAAAGCTGAAACTTTACATGCCCATGATATAACATCTGCCATGCAATAAATGGTTTACGAGTACCTTTTGTGAAATAATGGGGCTATTGGCTATGTGCCTTTCATGATGTGATGTGATGTCATGCCTGCCAACCATATTGCTGTTCTGATCTTTTCTTTGTCATAAAATAGATCCTTGTAGGGTTCTTCTTTCAATTTCATAATAAAGTAATTGCACAGGCTCATGTCTGGCGAGTATCATGCAAATCCTAGTATCTGAATTCAGTTCCAGATGCAAATGACATTCAGTGAAGTTATGCTCACTAATACAACTTTAGGAAATGTAATGCCATATAATGCTATGCACTATAATGGCAATTTTAAGAATAAGATGCCAACACAGGTGATATAATAACTAAAAATAATTTATTAGTTCCTATATTTTGCCAAAATCAAATTGGCATCATCAGAGAACAATATATGCAAGTAAAGATATGTGCACATGGGCACTACTTTAGTAAGAAAAACTAATGCAAAGAAATAATACCAGTCTTGAAATCCTAAATTGCACTGCCTGGTGGGATTGATTGTGCATTCTTGACAATTAGTGTGATGGCGTGAGATTAAGTGCTTCCCAGACTTGAGGCAGGTATATATATCCAAACTTATTCAGGTTATGATTGTTTTTAGGCAGATGATTCAAGAAACAGTTCTTATTACTTGTATTTTCTCTTGTGAAGTAAGGTGTCCTTCCAGGAAATTTATGGTAGGTATCCAAGACATAATGTGCAGGTCATGAGCAGCCATAATGGTTAGTACTGGATGTTGTCTTTGCGTTCAGAGATTCTGATGTTGGCAGCCCAGGCTGTTTGGCCATAGTTGGAGCTTACCATGCATTTCCCTGGTGTCTACCAAGTGCAGCTTCACTGCACTTGGTAGACACCAGGCAAATGCATGGAAATGGAGTAGCTAGTCTTTAAAGAGCAGATAAGAGATATCAATTTTTTGTGACCTGAAGGTGGCCACTAGATTATATTTCTTCAGGATTTTTACTACTTCTCAATATACCACAGATGTATGAGGTGATACTTTACTGTATTCTGTTTGGGAGAGGAGAAATTTGTGAATATGAGATATCAATGTGTGTGTGTGTGTGTGTGTGTGAGAGAGAGAGAGAGAGAGAAAAACAGTTTTCAGTAAACAGAGAATGCCAGGCATTCATCTGGTTGGTATGTATCTAGGCATGCTGTTGTTGTTTTCTTTTTCTAAAGTGAATTGGATCCTCAGATGTGGGCTATTCAAGTGTGTTAAAAAATATCCATTCAGTATATCTTGGGCCATATGGCCAAATAGAGAATATATTGTCTCAATAGGTTTTGTGTGGAGCAGAGTTTAGCCTTCTCTGTAGATATCTCAAAAAGAAAAAAAAAGACAGGATCGAGAAAGCGCAAATTCTGTGACTCTGTTCTCAGTTTTCTTTACTGAACAAAATATTATTATTATTATTATTATTTGACCTCCATGGAGTCAAAGGGCTCATCATAGGTATTGTATACTCTCATAACAAAAGATCATTGAGCTGTGCTTTGAACCCATTCACAGTTTCCACACTAGCCACACTTTCAACAACGCATTCCACTCATCAATCACTCTCCATGCAAAAAACCTGCTTCTTGCTCCCTTGTTCACACCCTCTTTATACAGCTTCCATGGATGGCCTCGGGTTCTATCCTTACCTCCCTCTACTCTATGAAATATCTTCTCCACATTAATCTGGTAACAACTCCTAACCAACTTATATCTCAATCATATCCCCCTCTTCTATGAGGGAGGAAGGTCTGGAAAATTTTGATAAACACTTAGAACAAAAATGATATTAAAGCAACTGATATAACCATAAGAAAGAACATGCGAATATATAAGAACATAAATTACCTTCATAACTCTGCAACTAGTATGTTCTTTCTTGTGGTTATATTAGTTGCTTTAATATAATTTTGTTCTATGTGTTTATCAGAACTTTCCAACCCCCCCCCCCCCTGTTTTCACAAGGCTTTGTAAGTTGCATTCCTTGAATTTCTCCTAGTATCTGATTCAGTAGACCTAACACTAACTTATTAAACCTTTGCTTAGATCTTTTCCAATACATCCCTTTCTGAAAACCAGGTGACCAAATCTGCACACATTAGCCCATATGTGGCCTGATCAAAGCCTTATACAAAAGAACCATAACCTCTTTGCTTCGGCATGTGTCCTCCTCATTATTGCCATAATCTATTACAATGTTCTCACAAATTTTGCAATGTGACCCCTAAACTTCAAGTCTCTGACCACCTTCACTCTTCCCAGATCTCTCATATTCTCCATCTCCTTCAGAATTTCTCCATTAATAGTATACTCTGCATCCCAACCTTGCCTACCATATTTCAAGACCTTGCACTTTGCAACATTAGCTGATCATTTTCCCACTCATATAATCTCTTCAGATCCTCCTGCAAGCCACAATATCTGCTCTACTTCCTTTCCAATTTTGCATCACTGGTGAACAGCTGCACATTTCCAGTTGTCGGTCCCAATATCGTTAACATACAATTAAAACGACAATGGTTCCAAAACAGATCCTTGTGTCACTCCACTAGTGACCGTCCTCTTTTGGGATACCTTTCCTCTATATACAACCTGCTGATGCCTATCTGATAGCCAATCAGCTACCCATCTCACCAGTATGTTATCCAATCTCATCTACTTCAATTTAGCTACTAGATTGTCATGTGGCAGTCTATCAAAGACCTTCGAAAAATCCAAGTACACCACTGCATATTTATCTCCTTTGAATTTGTCACCTTATTGTAATTTTGTTTATTGTACATAAACAGATAGCTGAGACATGACCTCTCCCAACAAACCTGTGCTGACCATCATAAAGAATACTGCTATTATCAAACCACTTCTGAATCCTAGTGAATTGTTAATACCTTAACAACAATCCTAGACACACGGATTGGCCTATAATTTGTGGCTTTAGTGCATCCCCCCCCACTCTTTATGAAGTGGAACAATTTTCTCTACTGTTGCAAGACATGTTAAATAGTTGTGGCAAAGGTACCATTAATTCTATAGGCCTTTCCCTCAAGACACATGGTGATATACTGTCAAATCTTATTGCCTTATCAACATCATGTTTACATAATTCCTCATACGCTTCCTGCTCATTCACCATCAGTTTCTTCTCTGCCATACCCTCTATACTCCAGCTTCTCCTGATGTTGCCTTCGCAAAGATGAAATACACCGATAAACTGATCATTGAATAATTCAAATATATCCTTTGCATTGGTTACCAACTAACAGCCAGTGTCATCAATTAGCATCCTCCTTTAGTCATTTTTCCTTTTACTTGCCATATATCAAAAGAATTCAGTAGGATTTTTCTTAGCTTGATTGGCTAATTTCTTCTCATACTGCACTTTTGCTGCCTTTACCAACTGATTTGCTTTCCTGGCCTGCTCTTTGTACTCTTCACGCAACTGATCATTACCAACATTCATCTTTTGTTGCCTTGCCTCCACAGTGCCTTCCAGATTTCATGCTTAATCTTTTCATTCACCTATTTTACACTCACCTTGTCTAGCCTTTTCACCTTTAAAATACATTCACAAATTGCTGCTGTTAAATAGTTCTTGATCAATTCCCATGCAGTATCTCTATCCTTCCCACTCAACTCCTCTTTCCATGCTATAACACCCAGTTGTGTCCTAAACTTTCCATAATCACCAGCCTTGTAGTTCCATATATATCCCTTCTTTATAGAAGTTCTTATGTGACTGGCTGCTGCCTAGGTGATCACTTCATGTTCACTCTCTCTCTCTCTCCAGTGGGTGGGAGGGGGAATTAGATACTCCATTCACAGTCACATCCTCTGATTATATAACCATATTTAAAACTTAACCATCGTGTGCCCTCCTTTATGTACCGCCTAAGATTGTTGCCCCTTAAGAACTTGAGAAATTCATTCTCGAGTTGCCTGTGCATTTCTTTGTCTCCACCACCTACATTCCGTGGCCTGTAGCGACACCCCACCAAATATCTTATTCTATCAACCCTCACTTCACTCTATATTGATTCAAAACCTCTGCCACTTTTTTCTACTTGTATCTCAACCTTGCCAGACATAATTCCCCTGCTATCATCACTAGCACTCCCCCCCCCCCTCTCTTCTTGCTTTTCCTATCTTCACGAAAAACATCATATCCCACCATTTCTATTCCTGTCAAGATATCATTCTCTTCTAACCATGTTTCACTTATTTCAACTATTTTCAGGCACATAAACTCAATCACTGTAACAATTATTTCATTTCCCTTATTTCAGACCCTGGCATTCGTAAATAAACATAATTCATTTCTTGGTCTATAACCAGTCCTATTCATGCTGTCCCTTGTGTGTGATTTCTCTTCGCCTGTTCTTGCCTGCTTATCTTCTACCCTACATAGCCTTCAAACTCAACCTCCCCTATGTATTGTGCTGGCCATTCCATTCCTATGCTGACCATCCACATACATGCCATCATTACCACTTTCAGAATCCACTCTTCTTAAACTGTGTTTCCCTATTAAACTATACTCCATTCATAACCACATCAGTCTTGTCTCGTCCACTCTCCTGTTCATTCACATCATATTTGACTTCCACTGATACCTTGTTTACATCACTCATTATATTTCCAATAGCAATTCCCAGATGACTCACTCCAAAACTATTCAGATGCTGCCCATTGCTCTTATACCCGAGTTCTTGCTGAACTAATTGAAATAGCCTGAGTTCTTGTTGAACTGAAACAAGGCTGAGATATTAGGAGGAAATTTAGCCTGCATTACAAAGGTGTCTAAGTGGGATATTAGTGGATAAGGCAGAAATATCAAAACTGGTCGTTAAGTCAGTCTTGTAGAAAGTGGGATATGAGGATTTGTGTATTTTACTGGTGGTGTTTTTTTTTTATTATTATTTTTTTATTAATAGGTGTTGCTAGTATTCTGAGAGAGAACACTAAGTCTTTGGCTAATTTATAAATAGTTGAATTAATGGCATCAATAATTGGGCGCAATGGCCCATTCTCTTGATGGATTTTAAGTATCCTGTATCGGGGGGGGGGTCAAATTATATGGATTTAATTAATTGTGAATTCTACAGTGACATTTTTGAGTATCCTGAATACTTTTGATCTGAATGTTAGTAGGATCACAGTACAAAAAAAAGTTAAGTAGACGGATCCTTTAGCAGAGTAAACAGGTCAGCTAGCACATGTAATTAGTGTATTATCCTAATCCGCTTTTATTACTTTTTTTTGTTATTCTTTAATTCTCATAATCCCTTACATTTGCATCAAAGAGTTTGCTTTTAGGGGATTGTTTGCTTCAATTAGGACATTTGCCACTTCTAGTCTAATATTATTAGCCACATGGGTGGGGAGGCTGTAGATTCGTCACTCAAGTTGTATCATGAATTTGTTAGTAGGTATTTTCCTAGAGAGGGGGGGGAGCAAAGTTATGGCTGCAACACAGAGCACTAATGGCTTCTGCTCTGGAGTAGTAGAGTAAATGACCATTGGAAAACACTAAAGGTTTTTTTTTTTTGAAAACCCTATGATGTTTTCTAGTAATAATTTTGACTCGAAATCAGAATCCCGACTGCTGAAACATTACTGGCATCTAAAAGGATTGTCCAAATAATAATTACACAAATATAAAAGTTACACATGAAAAGGTAACTATCCTACTGAAGGAAGTCCACTCATCTTTTGGGCTATGATTCTATTAACATTTAGTTTAAAAAGCATTCGCATACCTCTCAAAATTGTCATTGGCCTGTTGGAGTCACAAATAAATTAAAGCATTGCAATTTCTGGATCCCCTCATCTATGGAAAATATGGGCTACCTAAAATCTACAAACAGAAATAATTATTTTAGTTATTTCATCATCTATATTGTCATCTTATTTGTAAAATTGACATTATCAGTAACAATCAATGTATACCTACACACCAAAATCACTCTGTGTATTATGGCTTTTCATTTGCTTTTCGAATGAGTAAATCAACTTTTTTTAATACTTGCTAAACGATTGACATTCAGCACAGTGCTCTCATTTGCTCACGCAGACTATTTCACCAACATTAAGCATTGCAATATTGCAGATAAGTATTCAATAATCATAAATTTTTCTAATTCATTAAACATTTCACTGATTTCATTGTCAGAAAAGCTGCAAATTTCAAGTGAAAATGTAAGTTATAAAGCATATATATATATATATATTTTTTTTTTTAATTATTTTTTTTATTTAGGTATTTTACTTTTGTGTATATAATAAAATTTATTTTTTATCTAATAAATTTGCATTAACTTAATTTCAATAAGCTAGATGGATTATACACATTTCATACTTCATTTAGATTTGATTGAATTGTTGGAAAAGTTGAGCAGTTCAACTAATTACAAGACAGATTCTCAGCAACAAGCCAATAATATTCATAATGAACAGAAGAAAAGCCCTAACATTCACAGGAGGACATCAGCAAATGCTAGAAATGAATCCTCAAATGCAGCTGAAGAACCAAAACAGGAATATACGCAAGAACAGTTGGAGGCAGTTCAACGGTAAGATGTAACTTGGGTTCTTTATAATTTGTAATATGCAATCATTTATAGGCATTATAGTACACCAAGACAAGAGGTCGAAGGACCTACAAGCATATCCAGTGTTTTTTTTGGACAGTATGCAACAGTACAGTATATTAACAGTGACATATGACATACTGATCTGGTATGGTTTTAATTTTCAACTTTTCCTGCTAGCAAAGATTGTGCACGGCACCTGTTGTTTTACCAAACAAGTGCTGAGCAGATCAGTACCATGTGTGAGGTGTAGATGAGGACAAGATAGAAGTTTATTGACTTTTGAAGAGTTGCAGGTTGTAATTTGGGAATATTTTACGAGAAAGGCTGTTCCAGAGGACAGACAGAGGTAAACAGAATTGAAGAGGAGAATCAGGTTCAGTGTGTTTGCAGTTGCACAGTAAAGGGATGCTGAACAGGTGCTGCAGAAAGTAGAGGAATGATGGTTGCCAGTTCAGCAAAGCAATAACCATTTAAGTACCTGTAGAATGAACACAATGCTGAAAAGCTGCATCTGTGAGATATAGGTTGAGGTGAATCTGTAAGAGAGAGTTCATTTATGAGCCAAGTTGCTCCCTTACAGATTCACCTCAACCTATATCTCACAGATGCAGCTTTTCAACATTGTGTTCATTCTACAGGTACTTTAATGGTTATTGCTTTGCTGAACTGGCAACTATCATTCCTCTACACAAGTGCACCACCTCAAAAATACATGTGAACAATATTCTAAACACAGACAGATTTGGGAGTTGTATATAGTTAAGAGTTGGTTGGGTGTAAAATAGCATCTTGAACAAAAGAGAATGCCCGCTTTTTTGGATGCTGAGAAAACTGTTGTTGTTGTGATGTGTTTATGCCAGGAGAGACTGGAGATAAACATTAGTCCAAGTAGAGATCTGATCTTGTCTGGTCATTTGTGCATCACTGAGGGTAAGGGTAAGAATTTCTTTTGCAAGAAAAAAGGCAAGACTGTGTTTTGATAGCATTTAATGTGACAAGATTGTTCCTGCTCCATTGAAGGATAGTATGGAGATCAGTGTTTAAGACATTAGTTTTAGATGGTGTTGTAGTCTGGGATGTCAGAGTATTGCATCATTAGTCAAATAAATACGACGAATGGAGAGTACTATCATCTGCAAAGCTATGGATAGGATTAGTTGTGATTGAGAATAGGTGATAAGACAGAGCCTTGAGGCACTCCAGCATTGGTGGGGAAGCTCAAAGAGAGGGAGCCACCTACCATGACTCACAGAGAATTACCAGAAATAAAGCTAGCTGCCTAATTACAGAGAGTGGCAGGAGAATAGAGAAAGTTAATTTTGCCAGACACCCCACCCTGTGGGCACCTGTTTATGGTGGAGGTGACCTCCCAGTGATAGTATACTGGCCCTTTTCCTCTTTTTTCATTACTTTACTTCCCATAGTCATTGCTTTACTTCTCCTGAGTCCTTTTTTACTATCCTTTCTTCCAGACCACCATCACTGGGAATCCAATGCCCTACCACCATGTTTGCCTTGCGGTACAACCTGTGGACATCTTGAAAGGGGATCCTGTTAGTCTTGCACTACTTTGGCCACTGCTTCTGGACGGGCAGTCCTGAATGGCCCACCAGGATCAGTCAGCTAGTGAGCTTGTCTGTAAGGGTCAATGGTGTTGCAGTAAGTCTTTCATACCATGATCCAGGATTGGGATTTAAGACTTGTTGTGGTGCTGGTATAGCATCTGGGATAGCCCTGGCATTCCCCTCCTGAGCACAGTCATTGCTTGCCAGTCAGTGGGCATCCATGTGTGGCTCCATGGTGGGTGGGGATATCTGGCACTGAACCAAAAACTCCTTGAGCATGAATTATTCATCCTCAAATGTTTCAGGGGGCCTAATAAAGTTCCAACAATGATACCTTAGATACAGTGTTAACAGAAGCACAAAACAAAGATATATGATACTAGTATAAATGTACCTGTGTTTTTGATTATCCACACTACAGGTGAAAAGCTAATATGGAAAATGTCACATTTCTTTATTCAAAAGGGTTTAGGAGGACTGGTAGGATTTCCTAAACTGTTTAGAAATTACGTTCTGGTGATATCCTTGCGGAAGCAATATTCCGAGAAATTGCTGGGCGCAACATCATTGGGTGGAATACCAATTACTCCTTTCCTCATAAAACACTCAATTGAATTCCTATAGAGGAGTGATATCAGAATGGGATCTCCTTGAAGTTCTTGATGAGGAGATATGTTCAGAGCTTAAAGATCAGAGAGTGACGGGTGTGAGGTGCATCCTAATATTCAGGAATGGTTACCTGTTTCCAACCAGGAACATCATCCTTACTTTTGATACACCTAAGCCTTCAAAATCTGTAAAAGCAGGGTATCTCAATTGTCCTGTTAGAGTGTACATTCCTAATCTGCTAAGATCCTTTAGATGTCAGAAATATGAGCGTGCCCAAACTGCCGTCATGGCTCTACCACCTCTGTCCGATGTGATAGTAAAGAGCATGATAACAGATCTTTCTCTGCAAAAAAAAGCTAAATGTGTCAATTGTCAGAGAGATCATCTAGCTTACTCTCATGCATGTCAGAAGTGGAAAGATGAAAAAGAAATACAAAAAATTAAAACAGAAAAAAAACATCCTATCAGGATGCAAAAAGAAAACTAGCCGCCAACACAACTGCTCTGAGATTCTCATATGCTGAGAAGGTAACAATTAAGAAAATATCACCAGCAACTCAAACTTATGTCTATATTCTACTATGTGATAATTTCCCCATAACTGAATTTTATGATCATGAGTGCTTCTTTGTTGAGTGCATCAGTCACATGACCTAGGCTCTTACTCTTGCAACAACTCCAAAAATAGTTCCATTTGATGAGAATCCACTTGTCAAAGAAATTATGGCAAAGATATCACTTAAAGATAAACCACCAGATATCCCAACAGAAAAAATGGATACTTCGGTATCTACTGATAGTAAATTAAATTTGCCAACTGACTCTAACACATAAGTGCATTTAATATTTTACCACAGGAAGCAATGGACACTGGCCATCCATTCTTCCCAAAAACGGTTGATAAATATACTTGACAAAGGTAATACCTCAACCTCCCAATAACCAGAAAAGTCTATAAAGCCAAAACAATAGGAAAATTTTTACAATGGAACTGTCACAAGTTTTACCAGAATATCGATGATATCAAGATTTTGTTGTAAAAACAGAACTTTTCTATTTCTGTCTACAGGAAACATACTTAAGACCCAATGAGGACAACTGGTGGTGGTCCTGCTCATGGAGGAGCAGCTATCCCCTAATGGGCAATCATACTCCTTTCCATCATGTCCAGTTTAATTACTGCTCTGGAAGCAGTAGCAGTTAGCTTATTCATGGGATTTCTTATTATAGTATGTTCTATTTATTTACCACTGAGTGCTGAGTTAAATGAAATCAATCTTGATAACCTTATCTTGCAACTACCTAAACCCATACTTCTTATGGGTGAATTTAATGGTCACAATACTTTGTAGGGTAGTGCCAACACAAATAGACTAGGTTGAATTATTAAAATAATCCTTGACAATAATGACTTCTCCCTTTTGATTAATAGACCTAATGCTTTCTTCCATATGCCTATATGCTCATATTCTGCAATTGATCTTACAATCTGCTCCTCTTTCATTCTTCCATTGTTCATGTGGAACATCGAAGAGAACATATATGGAGTCATTCACTTCCCTGTTTTCTTTGCACAGTGTCTTTATAGGAACCTTGTTCACCCAATGGATGCCTATATGGAAAATGGACTAGACTCACTGGAACACTTTTTCTCATCTATCAAAATTTAATGCTGATGATGTCAGACAAACACCTGTCAATGAAGCAGTAACGTATATAACAGAGTGCATCATCCAGGTAGCAACAGCCTCCATCCCGATTTCCACTCTATCCAAAGCCTTGGTGGAACCCAGAATGAAGAATGCCTGACAGCCAAAAAAGATAAACACAGAGTATGGGATATATTTCATAGTTACTCCTCCACATCAAACTTAATAGCTTTTAAGCATGCTCAAGCCAAAGCACGTTATGTGAGACGTCAGAGTCAAAAACAATCTTGGATCCAATTTACAACATCAATCAGTCAAACAACTAGTGCAAAAACTGTATGGGATAAAATCCAGATGATGAAGGGTAGATACAGAACACATCAGCTGTGTCTACCTTGGAACATAATGGATATATCATTGCTGATCCTAAAGCTATTGCAGACACTTTGGGCAAAAACTTTGCCAGAATCTCAGCAACATCCTCATACTCCTGTGAAATTTTACTACTAAAAGATCAACAAGAGAAATAACGATTAAGCTTCTGTAGCAATGACATAGTGCCATATAACAAACCTTTCATTAAAGAGGAACTCAAAAGAGCTCTTTTGCTATCTCATCCTAGTGCAGTAGGTCCCGATGATATCCAGTATGAGATGATAAAGCACTTCCCATCATCTTCTATGAATATCCTACTCTTATTATGTAATAGAATATTTACAGAGGAAGAGTTGTTTCCAGACTCTTGGCATAAGTCAATTATCATTGCTATCCCAAAACCAGGTAAGGCTCCAACACAGGCTAATAATTATCGCCCAATCTCTCTGACTTGCTGTCTATGTAATGTCTTGGAAAAAATGGTAAATACAAGGCTCCTCTGGTACCTAAAAAGCAACAAACTTCTTTCCAACATACAATGTGGCTTTTGTAAACACCAATCAACCTTGGACTGTTTGATTTGCTTAGAAACATGCATAAGAGATGCTTTTCGGAAACAAAAACATGTGGCTTCAGTGTTCTTCGACATGGAAAAGCTTATAACACAACCTGGAGATATGGTATATTAAAAGACCTTTTCAATCTAGGTCTGAGGGGACACTTCCCATTTTTATTAAAAACCTTCTTTCCAGCTGAGTCTTCCAAGTCATAGTGGGAAATTCATTATCTCAGCCATATTACCAAGAAGAGGGTGTTCCTCAAGCTCTGTCTTAAGTGTGACCCTCTTCACTGTTAAAGTGAACTCAATCACTGACCAGCTTCCTCCTACAATAAGCAATTGCCTTTATGTCGATGACTACACAATTTCATTCTTGCAATATGAGGATCATTGAAAGGCAACTTCAACAAGCAATCAATTGAGTCGCTTCCTGGGCTCATTATCATGGATTCAAGCTTTAGGCTGAGAAGACCATCAGTGTGCATTTCTGCTGAAAATGCACCTTTCATCCTGATCCTGATTTAAGAATGGAACAAACTAATATTCCAGTAGCACAAGAGGCCAAATTTCTGGGACTTATCTTTCACAGAAAATTAACATTCTCTACACACATTCATCATTTTTGGGAAAAGTGCAAAAAAACATTGAATATCATCTGCACCCTGTCCTCTACTAATGAGTTCTGATTGAAGTTCTTTAGTATGCATTTATGATGCACTTGCGTGCTCAAAACTTGATTATGGATCCCAGGCTTTTAGTTCTGCAAGTAGGATGAGCACACTCCAGTGGTTGGACCCTATCCATCATCTGGCATCCAGATGATGGATAGGGTCACCAGATATCCATCTAGTGCTTATTGTACATCACCCATTCAAAGTCTTTATGTAGAATCAAATGAACTTCCTTTATCACTCAGACGAAAATATTTGTCATTCAACTCGTCATCATATGTTACTCTTTCGCACAGGCCTACACGTTTTACCACTTATGCTTCCGTAACCAATAATCCCACGGAATAGGTTTGTTGCTCCTTATTCCCAGTGGTATCCCATGTCTGTCGAAGCGTGTGTTCACAGGGCCGGTTTGCATGCTTTGTGGGAGGAAAGATCCCAGGATAAACTGGGGAAAAAACCCTGCTCTCCACACCCAAGACCGGCTAACTTGGCTATGGCTGAGGAAGATCCTTGAGCTTCTCATGTCTCCAACTGGAATCGAACCCAGGACACTCCTTCCCCAGGCATATGGTTGTTGCGAAGCACACAGCCAGTAGGCTAACCGCATGGACAATCATTCAACTATGGTCTAAAAATGAAGTCCCTTCCTGATTACCCTACATCACAAGGCTCGATGTCATACTCAGACTGCCATTCGTCCTTTTGGTATGCACATCAAAAAAGCTATTGAAACTATAGGCATTAACAACACTACCTGTACGAAACAAAATAGCATACCCCCCCCCCCAGCATGCTTACACCCCCATCTTGCAACCTCTCACTCAGTCAACTACAGAAGTCTCATACACTCCATCTGTTTACTTTCAACTGTTTAATGTCCATAGAACAGTTCACTCTGATTTCTTGCCCATCTATATGCTTCAAGATCAGAGATCTCAGTTGGCAGTGCTGAAGTGTTTCCCAATATCACGATCTCCAACCAGATCTCGTCCAATTACAGTAATTATACAACAGAGTTGCATGCCATTCAGCTTGTACTTATAAAAGAAAACTCTTACCAAAAGTGTAATTTATACAGACTCTCTAAGCTCTTTGCAGGCTATCTCTTCTCTGGTGTATAATCCACACCCAGTGCTTGGTGAGGTGTTACAGCTGTTATACAAAATAAAGATCCTTAATTTTGATGTTCAGTTTTGCTGGATTCCCAGCCACATCAGAAGTAAGGGAAATGACATCACAGATGCGACTGCTAGATCAGCTCATTTTTTCTCATCATCTTGTTTGACCTTTCCATACACTGACTACACACAAATTACAAAATCAAAGTTAAAAGCCCAATGTCAGCACTCCTGGCAGGAAGCACTAACCAATAAATTCCATGAGATTAAACCAGAAATTAGGCACTGGCAGTCTAGTCAATGTAGGAACAGGAGAGATAAGTAGTTCTAGCTAGGCGCTGCATTGGCTACAGTCATCTGATTCACTCATGAGGAATGCAATTCACTGTTGAGGAATACAACACTTGTCTCACCATTAATCATATTCTGGTGGAAACTTCACATAAGAAAGGAATAGCATCTTGACTCATCTGGCTGAACCCTATACTCAGACAAATGTTGTTGGAATCAGACAAATTGTATGATGTTTTTAAATTTCTACAAAAAATCAACCTGTACAAGCACATTTGACTGTAATTTTATCTATAAGTATATCCCACATCACTCAATTTTGTACATACACATAATCTTATTACTTATCCTTGACTATTTATGTACTGTTACAACTTTGCTGTAATTTTGCTCATATGTAGATACCACATTGTTCAATTAAACTTGAGTACATATATATTATTTAATAAATCACCTCAGCTATTTATATATTGCTGTAACCTCCAACCTTGTGTACCTGTGACCTTAGATGTCACTTTATTTATATGCAAATGCTAACTGCTTAATTTGATTTTTGACATACAATTGTACATTTTTACTATATGCATCCCAAGATGCCTTCCAACCTCTAGTTCTAGTATAACTATCAAGAGAGCATGCAACCTCCCATTGGTAGATCCAAAGTTTCAAGACCGATATCTCCATTCATTTGCCTTACTTTAGCTTATTCAGACTCTTCTGAAGAACCACAATATCAATGATGTTGCTAATAGCCGTCTCAAGTTTCACATCATCTGCTAACATCATCGTCCTGTAATTCAGTGACAGTATCATTGTCATAATGTTGGAATAGTCCCACTACCAGATCTTGTGGAACCCCATGTATAAGTTTCCTCCCTGATACTGCTCTCTCTCATACACAACTCTGATATCTATCAGAAAGTTGTCTTATCCAGTCCACTAATCTAACATCTAAATCCATAAGTTGCAACTTATATTGCCAAGAAATTATATTTTTTTAATCCTTTATTCAAGTGTAAGAAAACAAATTTTGCATGGGAAGTATCTTCCTGACTAGGTACTGATGACTTCTTATGAAATGCCTTCTATTCCATAATGCAAAACACACTCAGTTTCATACATGCATGCTACTATACATTTTGGGGGGGGAAGTGTCACTATCCAGAGAAATTTCAACCTTTATTGAGATCTCATCAGTAGGAGCCAGACCCAGGAAGATTCAGAGGTTGAATTAAGGCAGAATTTATATACGAAGGTAGTCTGAAAAGTCTCAGCCTCGACCATAGATGGCAACACTATCAGTAAGTTTTTTTTTATATAAGTTGGTACATCTGTCATAAGCATCCATGTGAAATTGCAAATCATTCTATCAAGTAGTTTGTTTTATACAGCTGTCTGAAGCAAAAGTGTTGTCCGTATCCCTTGAAATGGATAAAATTGAATATTGTGCAGTTATAAAATTCTTTGTAAATGGAGGTTTAAAGCCAAAAGAAATTCATTTGAAGTTCATAAAAGTTTACGGGCACTCTTCTCCTTTGTTTTCGACAATTAAGAAATGGACTGCCGAGTTTAAACTTGACCATACCAGCATTGAAGATGATCCACGTGAAGGATGTCCAGAAAGTGTAACAACACCAGAAATCATTGATCAAGTACACGATATGGGTGGATGACCAGTGAGTCAAAGTTCATGAAATTGCTGAGACTATAGGCATTTCAAAAAAGAACGTATAGGATATATTTTGCATGAAGAATTGCAAATAAAAAAGCTTTGTGCAAGATGGGTGATGCGCTTGTTCACAGCAGATCAAAAACGCACTTTCATGAAAATCTCTGAACAGTGCTTGGAGCATTTTAACGAGAATAAAACTAATTTTGTGTGTCGATTTATTACTATAGATGAGACTTGGATTCACCATTAAACACCACAATCCAAACAGCAGTCAAAACAGTGGACAGAAGTCGGTTATCTCAGCAGGAAAGGTCATGTCATCGGTGTTTTAAGATGTTAAAGGCATTTTGTGTATTAATTATCTTGAAAAGGGTAAAATAATAACCAGGGAATATTATTCCAATCCTTTAACCAGACTAGACGAAAAAATTCTTGAGAAAAGATCTGATTTGGAGAAGAAAAAAAATCATCTTTCATCAGGACAATGCACTTGCCCAGAAAGGTGTTTTGGCAAGAAAAAATTAAGGGATCTGCACCATGAATTGATGGAACATCTACCCTCTTCTCCCAGATTTGGCTCCCTCAGACTTCTTCCCAAAACTTAAAACTCTTCGTTGCTGGTCAGTGTTTTTCTTCGAATCAAGAGGTGATTGCAGCTGTAGTGGGGTATTTTGCAGATCTTACTGAGAACCACTACAGGGATGGGATAATGGCGCTGAAGCATTGCTGGAATAAATTTATTTATTTAGCATTTGGCTAAGAAGAATACGTGCATATGCTACCACACACACAAAAAACCATGTAAAAGAATACAGTAGTGTGAAGTGACACTGTAATCATATATATACATATAAAAATATACAGATAAGCATAAAATTAAAACTGAATATTTAAGTTTGACAGCTAGTCAACAGCATCAGTAGAAACTGTTATAAAGTCAGTTACAGGTTCCATGAAGGCTCTGTGAGGATTAAATGTGATATGCTGTATAGTTTGCTTATCCTTACCACAGTCACAAGATGAGTTCGGTCTTATTCCTCAAGTAAATAAGGAAGCTCCGCACCTACCATGGTTGGTGCGAACCCTATTTAGGGAGGTACATATTTTTCGAGTTAGGTTGAACCCTGATGGAGGGCTGTTTGGGTTAAAGACAGTCTTCCAGATTACCAGGGCTTTGGCAGTCCATTCCTTCTGCCATGCTATTGTTGCATCATAGCCCTCAGTGGCAAGTTGTTGTGCTGTTATAATAGGTGGGTGTTTTGACAAGCCTCTGTGATGTAAAGCTGTCAATATCAGATTGTATAGGAAGCAGTGGGTTCCGGAAAATTTTGTTATATTCGCGAATCAGGTTGTCTTGGCATTGTAGTTGTGGCGGTTGTATGTGGCTCAGAACTAGTAGCCAATATAATGGAGTTGTCTTTATTGTTCCAGAAATGATACACGTTGTCTGATTCAACACAGTATCAATTAATTTAATGTGTGCATGTTCAGCCAGACTGCTGAGCAGTATTCAGCAGTTGAGTAGACAAGACCTAGAGCAGATGTCCTCAATGTGGGAGTACAAGCCCCCCAAGTTGTTCCAGCAAGTTTATGCAGTATGCTATTTCTAGTTCAGAGTTTGGCAGCAATATTTGAGAGATGTCTGTTAAAGAAGAGGGTTCTGTCCAGATACTTTGGATTAAAATTATGCAGTAGTATCTGGACAGAACCCTCTTCTTTAACAGACATCTCTCAAATATTGCTGCCAAACTCAGAACTAGAAATAACATTCTGCATAAACTTGCCGGAACAACCTGGGGGCTTGTGCTCCCACATTAACGACATCTGCTCTAGGCCTGGTCTACTTAACTGCAGAATACTGCTCAGCTGTCTGGCTGAACATGCACACATTAAATTAATTGATGCTGTGAATTAATTGATGCCATGCTGTAGAAAGTATTTTTACCCTTGCCTTTAATACAAAACATCATACATCCCCTTCTTGGAGATGTGTTTTGGCATTAAGGGTAAATATTAAGATTAGTGATCAGAGCTTGCTCCACTTCTACCACGAGTTGCCTTGGTCTTGCACTACCTGTGGGATCAGCTAGTCTTGCATATATTGCAGGCGCAAACTTGGCATTTTGTCTGTTTGCTTACTTGGAAAAAATGGAGTAAAACCAGGTTTAAAATTGCTTGATGCCATGCTATTATTCGAATGGAAACAGCATGTTTCAGTCTTGGAATAAGACTCGGAATAAGATGCCACTTCTCACACTAGTTAGTATGTGCTCTATAGTACAGAAGTTCTGGTGTTGGAATGTGATGCATAAATCATCAGCATATGCAAATTTTGTGGACATTGTCCTTGGAAGGTCAGAAATATACAAATTGAAAAGAAGAGGGGGCCAGAACTGACCCTTGTGGGAGTCCATTATTAAGTGTTCTTGGTTTACTCATATCATCATCTAGAACTATGCGTATTGTTCTATTAGATAGTGTTGATCAGATGGGTCATTTTTTTTACATTTCAGTATTTTAAGGAAATCTGCCTCACAATCACCATCTCGTTTTCTTCCAGTTCCCTCATTTCTTCATCTAACACGTTCCAGAACTTATCTTTCTCCTCTGCTGTACAGCCAACTTGCGGGACATATACACATAATATGACCACCCGCTCTTCTCCAAGACCCAATTTCATTCGCATGATCCTGTTGTTCCTTCTACCCACTTCCAGTACTTCGCACATCATTCTTCCACACACCACAATTCCTACACCATTTCTTCCCTCATTATTCCCTCTAGAGTAGAACAATTTATATCCATCTCCCAGTTCCTTTGCCTTTCTCCCCTTCCACCTTGTCTCCTACACACACAAAATGTCCAACTTCCTCATCATGTCTGCCACCTCTCTTCCCCTTCCAGTCATGCTTCCAACATTCAGTGTTCCCACTCGCAACATCCTCTCCACCTGCTGGGCTCGCTTCTTTAACCGCACCTGCCCTTGATGCGGTAGCCCTCGTCCACTTCTTGCAGCTGTAGGGCGATGTGGTTGCGTGTCGCTTAAGGGGTACGCTCTAGCCCTTATATCATTTTCTCTTTGACTCATATCATTGTTAGAGCTGGCAGTGAAGTTTTACGACCAGATGCCCTTCCTGACATCAACCCTCGCCATTTATCTGGGCTTGGGACTGGCACCTATTGAGGCTAGCTTGCCTCCTTTGGTGGCTGCATAAGACGAAATGACTTAGCAAGATAGGAAAGATTCACCCCTAGCCCTCGAATACTCTAATAGCATCAGGGGGAAGGAGCAAGGAGAGGAGAAAGAAGCAAAGAAAGAAGGGGAGGGAACAGTCTACAGAATAATATAACAGATGTATATTACATGAAGTAAGACATGGTCCAGCATCTGGTACCTTGGGTTTGCCATGCCTGTACTCACTAAAGTGAGCCCTTGAGGTCAATTTGTGAGGTAGATCAAAGATGCTGAAGGAAGAGTATTATGGAGGGATGTGGACATAAGAAACAGATGGAGAATATACTTTGAGGGACTTTTGAATGAGGAAAATGCAAGGACTCGCAGAGAAGATGGGCAGCCTTCTGAGGGGATTGTGCAGAACATCAGTAGAGTGGAAGTGACGGAGGCCATGAAGAGGATGAGGAATGGAAAATCGGTGGGCCCCAACAGGATTCCAGTGGAGGCATGGAAGGCACTGGGGAAAGAGGGAAATTGACCTGCTGTGGGACCTGTTCGTGAAAGTTTGCCAACAGGAAAATATACCCGAGGAATGGAGGGAGAGTACTCTTGTCCCCATCTGCAAGGGTAAAGGGGATGCACAAGACTGTAAAAATTACAGAGGAATAAAGTTGATGTCCCTCACAATGAAAATCCTAGAAAGGGTTCTTGATGAAAGATTGAGGAAGGAGGTGGAGGTTGCAAAGGAACAATTTGGCTTCATGCCTGGTAGATCAACAACAGATGCTATCTTTGGGTTACGGCAGATGATGGAAAAGTTTCGAGAGAAACAACGGGAGCTACATCTGGCATTTATTGATCTGGAGAAAGCATACGATAGAGTGCCAAGGCAAGAAGTCTGGAGGTGTCTGAGAGAGAAGAAGGTTCCGGAGAAATATGTCAGGTTGGTGTGGGAGATGTACAGAAATGTGAAGACAAGTGTTCGGACCTGTCTGGGACAGACAGAAAGTTTTCAAGTAAACAGTTGGCTTGCATCAAGGGTCAGCATTAAGTCTTTCTGTTTAACATTGTGATGGAGGAGGTGAGAGAAGATGTGCCTTGGACAATGTTGTATGCAGATGACATCTTGCTGTGTGCAGATTCAAGAGAAGAAGCGGGAACTAAACTGGAAAGATGGAGAAAAGTAATGGAAGAGAGAGAGAGGTATGAGACTGAGCAGAAGTAAGACAGAGTATATGTGTTGCACAGTGGGCAGCGGCCAGGAGACAGATCTGGAGCTGGAAGGAAATGTCATCAGGAAGGTGAGGGACTTTAGATACTTAGGTTCAACAGTGGAAGAAGATGGAGGAGCTGAGAAGGAAGTAGGATGCAGGATACAAGCAGATTGGAGGAACTGGAGAGAGATGGCTGGAGTGTTATGTGATAAGAGGGTGCCGATCAATCTGAAAGGCAAAATCTATAGGACAGTAGTGAGGCCAGCTATGACATATGCTATAGAAACTGTGGCCCTGAGGAAAACTAACATCAGCAAGATGGAAGTAGCAGAGATGAGAATGCTTAGGTGGATGTGCGGTGCGACCAGAAAGGATCGTCTGAGAAATGACTATATGAGGGGAACAGTGAAAGTTATGAACTTAGGAGCGAAGATACAGGAGGCAAGGTTGAGATGGTTTGGTGATGTGATGAGGAGGGAGGACGAATATGTGGGAAGAAGGGTCATGCAGATGGATGTGCAAGGAAGGAGGAAGCGTGGGCAGCCAAAGAAGAGATGGAGGAAGCTGGTAGAAGAGGACTTGAGGATGAAGAACTCGGATATGGTGACAACCCAAGACAGGAGGATGTGGAGGAGACTCATCATCAACAGTGATCCCACTTAAGTGGGAGAAGCTGCAGAAGAAGAAGAAGAAGTATTTTAAGGAACTTTTAGATCATGCCATTCCTCCATACAGTGTCATATGCAACATTTTTCGAAACTAGATTCTATATGAGCTGTTAGGGCCAAAACTTGATTTTCGCAGTTGCATCTGGGCCTGAAACCAGCCTATTCATGAGGGAGAGTGTCTGTAATAATGGTACTAATTCTGTTGTAAATAAGTCTTTCTAGTAACTTAAGACAGACACTGAGCAGTGCTATAGGTCTATAGCTTTCAAGTTTATCAACGGGCTTTCCAGGTTTCAGGATGGCTATTATCTTTGATTTTTCAAATTCTGCTGGTAATCTACCATTCCGTAGAATATTAGAAAAACAATTTTGTCAGCCATTCCACTGTATTTGGTCCAGAGTTTTTTAAAAACTCAGGGTGAATATTATCAAATCCAGGCACTTTACCAGTTATCACTCCCTGGATTGCAGCTAGAAGTTCTTTGGTGAATGGATTCGATAGTGTTTCAGAACAACCTTCTTTAAGTCTGGTCAATTCCTTCCTAATTATTTTAGTGTGGGTTTTTTCTGATTTAGCTCTGGACAAATTCACTATCTGATTGGCAATCCAGTTGGCACTAACAGCAGTTTTTGCATTGGGGCAATGGGAATTACCACCCAACTTTTTAAAGAGACTCCATGCCTTCCTGCTTGAATGTTTAAAGATTGACACCATTGTCAATCCATTTGTTCTTTCTAGCTTCATTTAAGCTGTCAATAAGATCATCTTATTTTGTTTATTTTGTTCTTAAAATCACTCATAATGATCTTGTTTAAACTTAACAAACTAATTTTCTTAAACATTACTCACTTATTACCCTTTGTATTCCATAACCTAAGCAACATCCAACTGCTAAATATGTATGTTAGAACTAGTTTTTTGCTGGGAGAGTAGTGAATGAGTGAAATAGGTTATCGGTCTTTTGTGGGTGCCATGACTGAATAAGTTCAAAGCAAAGTATGATAGATACTGCACAAATGTTGGATAATACTTGGCATATTGTTTAGAGTCCAAGTCTTCTCACTACATGGAGTCCTTGGACTCATCGAGTCCAAGGACTCCATGTAGTGAGAAGCTCATAATAACAATAAATAATCTGTCCTTTCCACCTCTACTTCATGCTATATACTCTGAAAGCTATCAGTGTCATTTTTTTCCCAAATTCTCTATCTTTAAACTCCCTACCCTGCCAAAATAATCTGTATACTCATCCATTTGTATTCCTGTCAGGATATCTTCCTCTTTCAACAAAGTTTTGCTAATATCAACAATCATGAACAGACTGAGTCAATTGATGCCACAACTTATTTCCTTTAATCCTTACATTCCTAAAAAACCCTGACTTTATAAATGGAACACCATACACTGGAGAAAGTGCTGCTCGATGGAAGTAGTTATCGATGCATGCAAGAGATCAGAAGCAAAAGATGAAGTGAAAAATCAGGAGAGTGGTAGAGTGGTATTGAAGAGACAGAAGTGCTTGGCAGTGAAAACAATAAATAGTGTGAGAGGATCAGGGAAATGGCAGGAGCTCAGGTGAACAGAGAGACATGGCATAGGGAGTGAATGTGTGTATGGAGTTGTAGTATATTGCGATGTGGGTGGGGAAGTTGAGACTGAACAGATATATGTGGTAAGCAGTGATAAAGGCAATTTGGCAAGGGCAGGTGTGATGGGGAAATCACAACCAACGTGGCTTGGATAGGACTAGTTATAGATCTAAAAATGAACTGCTGTGTTTGTTTTCAAATGCTAGAAGTATCAGAAATAAGGGAGATGAAAAGGTTTCACTGATTGAGTTTATTCCCCCCAAAATCATTGGAATAAGTGAAACATGGTTGAAATGAAGATGTTATCTTAACAGAGATAGAAATGGAAGGATACAATATTTTTCACTAGGATAGAAAGGACAAGAAGGGAGAGCGAGTGCTGCTGATGATTGCAGGGGAATTACTTCCACATAAGGTAGATATGAAAGAGGGAAATTGTGGAAATGGTTATGAGGCAGTGTGGTGTAACATAGAGGTTGACAGGAAGGCATATTTATTGGATGTTGCTATTGCCCTGGACATGTCGAGGATGGTGATGAAGAAATGTATAAACAACTTGGATTAGTGAACAAAGGAAGGGTAATTATTATGGGTGATTTTAATTATGGTAAATTGGTATAGATTGGAATGAAGAGATAGCATTTAGGAATAAAGAAAATGAATTTTGCAAGTTCTTGAGAGAACTATCTCAGGCAGCACATAAAGGAGGGCACTCAAGGATCGAGCGTTTTAATCTGATCATTTCATCAGAAGATGTGATTGTGATGACAAGCTTAGGGAGGCACCTTGGAGCTATAGCATGGAACGAGGAGTTGGGCGGTAAGGAAATAAATGCTGCTTGGGAACTGAAAAAGAAATACATAACAGCATCAATGTGTGAATGTATTTCTAAGGCCAAAAGGCTGAATAAAATAAGTGTAAAATGAATGAATGAGGAGCTTTTAAGCATGAAATCTGGAAGAAGGTGGTACTTTGGAGGCAGTACAAGATGAATAATGATGATAATCAGTTACATGAAGAGTGTAAAGAACAAACTAGGAGTGTGACTCGGTTAGTAAGGAAAACAAAAGTGCAGTATGAGCAGAAATTGGTGTATCAGGCAAAAAAAAAAAAAAAAACCCTAGAGTTTTTTTAGATATGTGGCAAATAGAAGGAAGAATGATCATGGTAAAGATGATATTGATGGATGAAAATAGTAGAATGGTAACTGCTGCAGAAGAAATTGTTGAGGTATTCAGTGATCAATTTATAAGGATATTTCATCCTCATAGGGTAGAATCATGAGAAACTTAAGTGTAGAAGACATAGGAGAACATGGCTTAATTGTGAGATCAGGAGGTATTTGAGGAAATAAATAAACTTGATGTCAATAAGGTGATAGGATTGGATGACATATCACCACGTGTCTTAAAAAAGGGAATTGCTACTGCCAATTCCAGGGAATTGGCAGTAGCATTGGCATGTCTGTTTAATAAGAGTTATAACAGCACAGGTACCAAGGGTGTGGAAGGATGGTAAAATTGTTTCACTGCGTAAAGGTGATAAGGCTGTAGCTTCAAATTATAGCCCAATCTGTATATCTGGAGTTGGGATGAAGGTACTGAAGAGATTGCTGAGAAGTTGGATACAGAAATGGGTTGGTACCCTCATGGGAATACCACAGTATTCTTTGTGGTCATCAGCATGGGTTTGTTAAAGGGACATCATGTTTTACTAACTTACTTATGTACTATAACAAAGTGACAAATACCTTGGATAGGGAAGATGCATATACAGTGGTGTACTTGGATTTTGCAAAAGTGTTTGATAGACTGCCACATGACAAACTGTTAAATAAATTGAAATGGATAGGATTGGATAACAGACTTCTGAGTTGGGTCAGTGACTGGCTGTCAGATAGGTATCAGAAAGTTGCATATGGGGGCGTGCAGTATCCCAAAAGAGGAAGGTCACTAGTGGTGTGCCACATGGGTCAGTTTTGGGAACATTGTTGTTCAATTTGTATGTTAATGATGTTGGGATTGGTTTAATTTAACTAGTGATATGCAGCTGTTTGCAGTTAATGCAAAATTGGGGAGAGCAATGCAGAGTCAAGCAGATGTTATGGCCTTACAGGAGGACTTAAATAGATTTCATGAATGGGCAGATAAGTGGAACTGTCAGTTCAATGTTGCAAAGTGTAAGGTTTTGAGATTCGTTAAGCAATGATGGGATGCAAAGTATTCACTTAGTGGGGAAACTTTAAAAGGAAGTAGAGGAGATGAAAAATCTGGGAGTGATGGTGGACAAAGACCCTAAATTGAGGGGCCACATTGCACAAGTTGTGAAGACATCATATTGGATAATGGCAATGATGTGGAGGACACTGACAAGCAGAAATAGAGGGTATGATGCCATTGTATAAGGCCTTGATTAGGCCTCATGGATTACTGTGCACGGATTTGGTCACTGGGTTTTCATGGTGACGAGGATATGTTGGGGAGGGTCCAGAGAAGATTCACAAAGGTGGTCAGTGGTCTTTGAAATGTGAAGTACAAGGACAGATTGTGAGAATGTATGTTGCAAGGCTTCGTGAATAGGAGGAAGAAAGGGGGGAGATATAATTGAGACATATAAACTAGTCAGGGGTTGTTATCAGATTGACATGGAAGAGATTTTTCATAGATGGGAGGGGCAGGGGTAGAACAAGAAGCCATTGCTGGAAGCTGTATAAGGAGGGTGTGCGCAGAGGAGTGAGGAGAACGGATTTGGTCACTGGGTTTTCATGGTGACAAGGATATGTTGGAGAGGGTCCAGAGAAGATTCACAAAGGTGGTCAGTGGTCTTTGGAATGTGAAGTACGAGGATAGATTGCAAGAATGTATGTTGCAAGGCTTCATGAATAGGAGGAAGAAAGGGGGGTATGATTGAGACATATAAGCTAGTCAGAGGTTGTTATTAGATTGACATGGAAGAGATTTTTCATAGATGGGAGGGGCAGGGATAGAACAAAAAGCCATTGCTGGAAGCTGTAAAGGAGGGTGTGAGCAGAGGAGTGAGGAGAAGGTTCTTTGCATGGAGAATGGTTGGTGAGTGAATGCATTGCCTTAGTGTGCTGTGAATGTAGACACAGGTTCTCTAGGCTGCCCACTATAGTTGCATAGACTGTCCTTCACAAGAAAAAATCAAGTGAAGTAATTTCTGGTGATCGTGATTGCCAGGGAATCAGCCCTACATGTCTGATCCACTTGTGAGGGAAGATCCTGTCAAGAGTTGCACAGACCTCCAAATACCAGTGTGGTGTGGCACCATTCTGTTGAAAGAGGATGTGTGGTTGCAAGTCTTCAAGTTGTGGAAAGATGGAATTTTCCAGCATGTCGAGGTAAATCATTCTGTTGATATTGCTTTCTGTGAAAAAAAATGGGCCAATGATTGTGTTTCAACAAAACTTCAACATCCCTGATTTTTCATTTCATCTTTTGCTTCTGATCTCTTGCATGCATCAATAACTGTATACTTCCATCAAGCAGCACTTTCTCCAGTGCACAGTCTTCCATTTATAAAGTCAGGGTTTTTCAGGAATGTGAGGAATAAAGAAAATAAGTTGTGGCATCAATTGACTCAGTCTGTTCATGATTGTTGGTATTAGCAAAACTTTGCTGAAAGAGGAAGATATCCTGACAGGAATACAAATGGATGAGTATACAGATTATTTTGGCAGGGTAGGGAGTGATGGAGGAAAAATTTCTGGATGAAAGTTGTACAGTTTCTAGAACGTACAACTTTCTAACTGCTTAATATTACATGCTGCTAAAAAATAATGAGAAAATAAGAAGAGTGAGATTGGAGGGTAGAAAATGAATCCTAAGAGAAATAGAACAGAACAATGGATAAATCAGGAAAGCATTACAAACAATATGTGAGCTTAATACTAAATACATCTCAAACTATACATAACAAACAAGTAGGAAATAACTGCTTACAATCATAAGAAAGGTACATTTTGTAATAGCATTCTTGTATATGATACCATTCATTATTACAACAGTTAAACCTAGAGTCATTTTAGACCAAATTAAAATAACTTGAAAAATGCCAGCATTATTTACCATTATTAACCACTATTTGTCCATATGGATGATTATATCACCCATTTTATGCTTTTTATCCATGTCATTTTAGTGTTGTCTGACTGTAATTTCAATGTAGATGAACACTCCGCATCCATATTTTTACTGACATGAAAACACATCTTGGGTGTTAGGGTATTTAATTCATGATATGTACCCTCAAGGGGTATGCAGGATGCAGTGATAGTACTGTGTATTTAAACTAACATTATTACTAGCCACCTCTGAACAACTCTCTTCCAAATTAATTTGCTTCTCCCATCTCTTCTTTGAATGATGAGTTCAGTCCTTGCTTAGAGGGTTTACATGTATTTCTAATGCATCTGCTTCCTGTTCCTTTACTGCATCAATTGTTGTTTTTCTCCAATTTTGTCAGCTTATACATGTCAGCCTTCTAACACGGTACCAACTGCATTCATCTAAATAATGTTTATCTCTTTTTCAAGGTTTAATATCACCAAAACATCAATGTCAAAACATTGAAATCATAAAAAGGTTTTTATTAAGTGGCTTATATTTCGTTTGGATTTTAAACCAGCATCTTCAGAGCATAACTGTTTGTTATAGTGTGCCAGCAACCAATAACAGACTAAAGAACTCTTAGTTAATTTGGTACTCTCTCTTATCTATAGCAGTTTTTACAGTTGGATTGATGTTGGTATACTTGTTTAAGTTCGACAAGTATTTCTTAGTGATTGTAAACTCTGAAAATAGTCTCTCTCTGACTTATACATAATGACTTTTGTATGGTGCATTGGTTTTCCTTCATCTGATCCTGCTTGTTTAAAGTGTGGTCTGCTATTGACTTGCCATGATGGTAGCAAATGTATTTCCATTATCTTCCTGTCTGTCTGTCCATAGTAGGCTATATTACGTTCACATGGGATTTTATATACTCCAGGATATGATGAAGTTTGGTCCTCAAGTGGATCACAGTTGCTACTTTGAAGTGCAGTTTGAATATGGAGTGAAAAAGGTTATATTTCTGTAGTATTTCAGATGTGTCCTTGATATATGTGCCAGCCTGGTTGGCCGAGTGGTTAGCATATCCGCTCTCCAGCCAAAAGCTGCAGGTTTGAATCCTGCTGTGGGCATGGATGTTTGTGATTGTCTGTGAAAATACTAATGGTGGTGGTGGTCGGCGATGGTGTAGATGATGAAGGTAGTTGTGGTTGGCGGAGACAGAGAGTTGTAGAGTAGGTGTCCTCCCTCGATGAGTCTTTGGACTCCCTGGAGGTGTTGCGTAATAATAATAATATATGGGATAGGAATAGTGGTGTTTTGGCCTTATGTGTTTGGGAAGGGAAAGGTGTGGGGAGAACATTTTTTGTAGGAGCTGTAGTCATTGGTCAATACATGGCAAAGGTAGTTGAATTCTGTTGCAAGAGCTGCATCACTAAAAGAAATAGCCTTCACTCTATTAGTTATTATTTTGAACATCCCATACTGTTGAGCTGGATGATGGTGTGATTTTATGTGCAAGTTTCTTCTAGTGTGTGTGTGTGTGTGTGTGGGTGGGTGTGTGTGTGTTGATTTTCTGTAAATAGAAAAAAAGTTAGAAACTATCTGAAAGACATGCGACTAGTGTATCAAGGAGGAGGATACAATTATTTTATTATTTTTCTATTGTTGGCCATTTAGATGAATTAAAAAAGAATCTAAAGTACCTTGTCCATGTGGACACATGCATTATCCACATAGTGCAGCCATACTAAAGGTTTAAGAGTAGCTGTGCTAAGTGCTTTGTTCTCAATGCTCCATATAAAAATTAGCCAAAGGAGGAAACTGTCCATTGCAGTACCATTAGTTGGTTTGTGGATTTTTCCTTGCCAATTAAATAGCTCACATACATAGTAAATTTGAATAATTCAAGCTTGTTGGGGGGAGGGGTTTGGCTTTATTAAATCAAATGTCTTTTTCATGGTACATTATTAAACAAAAATATGTGATGTTAAAACTAACTATGAATTTTTTGAAATTTTGAGGTTGGGATTTTTTTACTAAAGATTTGAAATTAACAGAATTTTTTATAAAAAATTTTATAAAGATATAGTGGGATCATGAATTATTGTTATTATCCTAAGATCCCATGGAGTCAAAGACACATCTAGGAGGTTCCTGTGTCATACACATAGTTCATCATACCTTGCCTTAAACACATCCGAATTCTCTGCAGACACCACACTTTCAGGCAATGCATTTCAATCATTCACAACTCTCCACAAGTTCCATCAGGAGTGGGATTCGAACCAATGCCCATATTTGTGGATCAGAATTCACAGTTGCATTGTTATGAAAAGTTCAGCCTTGAGTCTGGTGCCTTAGACTGCTCAGCTGTCCTGACACAATTTATAATCTGTATCTCAAAAGAAAAAGTTACTTCTTGACTGCCTAAGGAAATCATTAACAAACTAAAATCCATTCATGTTAAATCCCCATATTTATTGGGTGGGGCACAAATTCACAAATCCCATACTCTCCTATTCCTCATAATTGATAATATAGATTTTCCCACTTACAAACTTACCAAATAGTTTGTAAAGTCACTTGTTCTCCTTACAGATAGTTCCCATACTTTTAAGAATACATTCTGTATGGAGAAGCTAGGATGTTTATAATAGCTGATTATTAATTAACTTAAGGAATTCACAACGTACACTAGAATATAAATTAAATTAAACTTTAATATATATTTCCAATATTTCGGCAACGTCATGTTGCCATCTTCAAAGGAACTTAAAATAAAGTCACGTGCATGCAGGCACTACACATAGTAAATGAGGAAGAAGCGAGGAAGCTATTATTTCTCCTAAAAGTCCTGATGGAGCCCCCTAGCGGGCTATGTAGGTTTTCTTGGCCATTGGGCTGAAGGTCTCCTAATGTAAGTCTCCCAAATTTGAGGCAGTCTCATGCAACCAAATTTGTTGAGGTTTGTCATGTTTCTTAGGGCTGAGGCTGATTCCATGAAAAGTCTTTCAAATTTGAACTTGCTATGGTGTATTATTGTGGCTTTCTTCCACCGTATTCTGTGGCATGTATCCAGAGCATGGTCTGCAAGACCAGAGTGGCTATACTGGTGAAAACGGATGTAGTCCTCGTGTTCTGAAATTCTGATATTTGCTGTCCTGCCTGTTTGGCCAAAGTAGGACAGCTTACAGCTGCAAGGGACGTGTTTGGTCTTTAGTGGAGCAGATAAGGGATGCCAATTTTTTATATGGTCTGTAACAAGAGGTCAAGTCATGTTTTTTTAAGATTTTGGTAATTTTCCGAGGTGCCTCGGATGTAGGGAATAGTGATGGATTTGGAGTAATCCTTGTTGTGAGGGAGGGTTGTGGTTTACTGGTTTCAATATTGTTTGAATTTTTTTTTTTGGCAGGTGGGGGGGTAGCTATTGGCTGAGAAAGTGTTGAGGATGTGATTTAGTTCAGTGATTAAGGCATTGTTATTTGAACAGATTAGCGTAGTGGTGTTGTATAGTGTCTTAATAACTCCATATTGTTGTGGAGGGGAGGAATTGTTGGTGAATGTATCTGCCTGTATGGGTGGGTTTTCTTTAAACAGAGAAAACCAAGGTTCCATCAGGCTGGCAGGTGACTAGTGTGTCTAGGAAAAGGAGGCTGTTGTTTTCCTCTTTTTCCAGGGTTTGAGTCTGGGGTGTTTGGTTGTTTAAGTGTGTTAAAAAGGAGAGGAGTGTATCAGAGCCATGTGGCCAAATAGCAAACACATCATCAATGTAGCGAAGCCATATGGTTGGTTTTTGTGGGGCATAGTTTAAGGCTTTCTTTTCAAAAGTTTCCATATAGAAGTTTGCCAAGGGTGGGGAGAGTGGCAAACCCATGGCTGTCCCCTCTACTTGTTTGTAGAATTTTCCCTGCCAAACGAAATAGCCTGAGTTCAATGTGAACTGAAATAGGGCTGAGATATCGGGAGGAAATTTAGCTTGGATTAGAAGGTTTCCTTGAGTGGGAATTTGTGAATAAGGAGGAGACGTCAAAACTGACCATTATGTCAGTATGTTGGAATGTAAGGTTTTCTATGCTGGCTTTGAAGTGGGCTGAGTTTTTTATGTGTGATGGTGTGTTGCCAGTATAGGTGTGAGCACCAAATGTTTAGCTAATTTGTATGTGGGGGAATCAATGTCATCCACTATGGGACATTATGGCACATTATCTTTATGTATTTTTGGGAGTCCATATAAATGGGGGGGGGTATAAAGTTAAATGGTTTTAATTTGTTAATAACTTCTACAGGCCAATAAGTGACCTTCTTAAGGAGCCTATGGAGTTTTCTAATTTGTGAGTTGGTGGGATTGTATTCAATGGGGAGGTAAGTAGCCTGATCTAATAATAGAGCATTAAGCTTATCTGTGTAGTCCGTATGGTTGAGTATTACGGTGGTGTTTCCCTTATCCACTTTGGTGATTACTATTTCTTTGTTTTTCATCATTTCCTGCAGAGCTTTATATTCACTATTGGATATGTTGGTTTTTGGTGATCTTGCTTAGGTGAGAGTACAAGCTACATCCAGTCTAATATTGTTAGTGATGTGGTTCGGAAGGTGGCGGATCCCATGTTCAATCTGGATCATTATATCCTCAGCCGGTATTTTTCTTGGAGCAGTGGGGAAGTTGTGGCCACGTAAAAGAGTGATGAGTGCTGCAAGCTTCAAAGTAACCGAAGAAAGGTTGACTACAGTGTTGGTTGGAAGTTTTGGTTCGGAGGTCGAGTTCTTTTTTAACTTCTCAAATTTCTTGATATGTCGACCCCATATTTTCTCAAATTCTTTATCTGCCGCAGTGCACGAGATGTCATATAAAATTGACCAAAGCTCATGGTTTAATGTATTGGAAAGCTCTTCTTTAAGCGCCTGAATAGCTTTGTTTGCATCAGCTAAGAGAACCCGCATGGTGACAATTTGTTTCCATAACAAAGCATAGCTGGCACGGTTATAAATTTGGAGAGCCTTTTGTGAAAAGAAACGATGCTTAAATTTCACACAATTTGGGATTATCTTATTATCCTGGCAGCGTTTTAGGAAGGTCAGATGATTCAGTTGTCTTGATAACTTCAGCTTCGTTTTATCGTATTCGCAGTCCTTGCGTGCGATGGAATCTCCGTGGATGATAGTAATTCTCGTAGAAAGGCTTATACATTGATTATACATGATTATTAATTAACTTAAGGAATTCACAACGTACACTAGAATATAAATTAAATTAAACTTTAATATGTATTAAAGTTTAATTTAATTTATATTCTATTGTACATTGTGAATTCCTTAAATTAATTAATAATCATGTATAATCCAATGTATAAGCCTTTATACGAGTGTATAATAGCTGTGACATTTAAAAGTCAAAATATTTTACTTGTATAATATCTCTACTTCCCCAGAGTGAGTAGTTGAGCTCTTTTCTTCCTAAATAAGTTTTTCAATATTAGTGGATGGCTGGTCTCCACCTTGAGACCATCACCAGTAGCTGAGATCACAGCCATTTGAGTTGCAGAGAACTGCTGTCACTTCAATGATCCTAAGACTTATATTGTCTGAAATAGTATAAGTTCTTTGGTCAGTTGATTGACCAAACTGATTAAGAGAGAAAGAAAGAAATTTTTTATTTGAAAATTTAGGAACTGACTGAAAAAAAAAAAAGGCCTAGAAAAAAATTCCCTTAGTCAGTGACTAGAATTGAACTATTATAAGTTCGACATGTCCTTCTTCTGGTAAATCTAGTATTATAATACCATTGCCACAAGGCTATACAGTCACCTTCAAGTTATTCTTCCCTGTGTTTCTCTTCCAAGTTTTTCTTATCTTCTTCCCAAGTACGATTCCTGGAACAGTGTAGAAAAAACTCTCTGTAATTTTCATATACAGTTTTAGTTTGTGTACTTTTTATAGACAAGTAGTATATTTTGTCCCCAACATACACATACCAGCCACTGAATTAGAAATCTTTATTTAATATCATGTTGAACTTCCTTTAGCAACTACCAATACTGATCCTCTTCAATTCCCTGCACATGTGAGATATGGGTTGTGAATAGCCTTCATTAAATGCTTCAGTCAATTACTGCATGCAGGAAGTTCTGTTTGTCCATACAAGCTTTCTCTTAGGTTTTTCTGACAGACTATCTCAGGACCACAATTACACCTCTTAGACAAGCAAAATGGGTTATTTTTCCATTGATTAAACATCTAGATATCTCATCTTTTGAGAAACCAGTCAGCTTTGCTGTTTTCAGAATTGTGGCTCCAGCCAGACAGGCACCCACAATAAGCCCATTATCGAACTCTGAAAGATCATTTGCTTTTCCCATTGTGAGCATGTAGTGATGCACGGGACTAAGTATTTGGCATATATGCTGCTTAAGTAATGTTTATGTACATCTGCATAAAGGTTTCTAATAGCTGGCATGTGTATAACAAATAATGAATTATATAAACACATTGCTCCAAAAAAAAATATCACTAATGAAGTAAAGCATGGTGATGGAAATATATGGAAGACCGAAACTAACTTGGTACAGAATGTCAGAAAAAGGAAAGAAGAATGGCTGGTTAGGAGAGCTGGATAGCAGCAGAATTAGTTACACAAGATGGAGGTAATTGGAGAAAATGGATCTCAGCCTTATGTGCCATGGGGGTGTAAAAAGGAAGAATAAATGAGTATATGAGTGCTTCTCCAATCATTTAGAATTTGTCATTTTGATCAGAAAGACCAGTAAATTTAGGATGATATGGTATAGCCAGTGTAAAATATTTATTTTTTTTAATATCAACTGCAATCAGAAAATGTTATGACTTATATCAGTGCCATTTGTGGCTTGCAATGAGGGCAAAAGAATGAATTTGTTAATGTGTTTCTTGAAGAATTGAAAGTCACAGGCATTGATGAAAAATTGGTTAGATAAGTTTAAAGTGAACTGTGTATGGATATTGATTAGCAACTACTTATATTTTACATTTTTGAAGAAATAGTGTGGCCAGTTTGGTGAAACTGCATCCATGAAATAACAACAAAAAGGGCATAAGCAAAGAGAGCATTGTAAAAAATTGATTTTTTAAATGTAGCTCTTGCCCATGTAAGATTTTTTCTGTGTGTGTGTTAATTTTATATATATATACAGGGTGTTCGGGATAAATTTGACAGTTTCGTAAGGAAAAAGAAAATCTTCTTTGTATCTATTAAATTTAATGAATTGACAAAAAAACATTACAGGCAGAGTTAATTACAATACTATCAACAAGATTTACTCAAAATAACCACCATTAGCATCGATCACAGCTTCAATTCTGCTTCGGAACCTCGAACAAGCTGATGCTACAGTCTCCCTGGGAAGGGCCGCAAAAACTGTTTTAATTTTATCCATTAACTGGGCTTTTGTATTACTGGAAGTGCGATTGGTGTCTTTTTCAACTGCGCCCCATACAAAATAATCCATGGGGTTAAGGTCTGGGGAGTTTGGAGGCCAAACATTTGGACTGGTGAAGTCGTAGAAATTTTCAGACAACCATTTTTGACTTTTCCCAGAGGTGTGGCAAGGGACCGAATCCTGCTGCCATACATACGGCCTACCATTGGCTACCCTTGTTATCCAGGGCTTGACTACAGTTAGCAACTCCACGAACAAAGCCCGAATTCCAATGCCAGGGTTCTTCAACACCTGTTCCTGCAGATTTGCGAGGAATTCTGCTGTACGAACGCAATCAGATCGTCTGCTAGGGATCTTTCTTCTTGCTACATCCTCGTAGTCACCATTGCAAGTCTCTAGTTCATGCCTGATTGTTTTTACTGTATTCAGGGAGCATTGGGCAGCAGTCGTAATATCCTTATTTTGATGGCGGGCACGAATCATCATGATACAAGTTATTCTCTTCCATGATTCAGGTGGGTTCCAGCTATCCATCCTTTCTGACATCTTGTATATGAATGAAGAAGGGTCCAAACTTTTAAATGAAGAGAAGTGTGTGTTAATACATGTAACTTACGGAAAAATATAATTAATTATAAATATGTCAAATTTATCCCGAACACCCTGTATATATATATATGATGATTACTGACCAGCATATACAGTGGTATCTTGCTAATCCAAACTAATAAAAACCGTGATCGTTCGGAGTAGCGAAAAGTTCAGATTAGCGAATTTTCTCCCAAGAGACAACAATAAGTAGCGTTTAAGACAAAAGTAATCAGATTCTAATGGTACATCAATTTAATTCTGTAAATAAATGAAGTAACTGATAGAAAAAATGCTAATCTACTGTAATATAAAAATTAAAAAATAATACAGTACACAAGTTTATTTTAGAAAAAAAAAATTAGTTTGTGTGTACCTGTATTGTTGAGGATTCTGATTTAATAAAATTGCATAGTTCAGTACATAGCTTAATTTACATAAAAAATATCACTTTCTTGTACACAACACAAAAAAAAAAAAAAATAAATAAATAAAAATAACACCAAAAAAAAGTTTTTGATTTCTTTGTAAAAAAGTCACTGGTTTTCTTTTGCTTCTTGGAGCTAAACTTTTTTCGAATGCTTCTTCTCGGAGCTGCATTAGTAATAAAATTTTGTGGAATGGCGTATTATTCAGCTTAGCCCATTCTGTACACACATTAAAACTGTCAACTGCCTCGTCATGTTTTACTTTTTTTTTCCTTCGAGTTCTTTATTGTCATCATCGTCTTCTAATTCATTCTGTAGCGTCATATTTATAATTTCAGCATCTGATTTGATTTCGAATTCACTTTCGGTTCTACTTGTAATCCATTCCGTTTGTGAAATTTCAACATATGGATTTATATTTTTAACCAAATTATGCACATTTTTAATTTCTGCATTTTGTGTATCACCGTAGTTATCTTCGTAAATTCTAGAAGGCCACAGTTTTATCCATGACTCTCGACAGCGGTGATTCATGCCGACAATATAGTACATACTGTACAGTATAAAAAAGCAAACGTGAACACACAATAAATCAAAATAGGCCTACAGTGTAACCGTACAATCGACAGTATGAAAAAAAATACTGTACTGTAATAATAATAAAATAAATAATAATGGTTAAAATAATAATTATTAAATAAAAATAATAGTACACAAAATATAATAATACGTAATAAAACCTTTTTTTTTCTTTCAAACCACAGTTCGGATTACTGGAGGTTCGGATTAGCGAGATACTACTGTATATATATTTTTTATTTTTGCATTTGCTCTAGAGACCAAGCATCGAACAAAATTTTTCATGCCTCTTCAGACCTCCAATAAGTGGGGCAGTGGTCTCACACTAGGCAATGAAATCGATCCCTTCCCTAAAGACACCGCATCCATAGAGGGATTATTATTATTATTTCATGACATCTCCAAGGAGTGTGAGGACTCATCAAGGGAGGACACCTACTCTACAGTTCTCCATCTCCACAACTCCATCCACCAACTACACCAAACCTCTACTACCATCATCTACATCAGTGCCATCTACTGCCCACCACCACTACTATTTTTTGTCTAAATGGCATGTTTTTTGAAGGGCCGATTTGTCTATATGCAGGACGAAAAACCCGAGTTTCAGGGAGGATTAGAACCTACAGTGTGTTGGTTGGAGAGCATTTGTACTAACCACTTGGCCAGCCAGGCTGGCAAGGATTATAGGTAATCTGAAAGAGAGAAAATTATCTATGTGGGTAGAAAGATGCATAATGCCTTCCTAACCACATTATTATACAACTTCAGAGATCATCCCTTGTATTGTCATTCTGCGCATCTCATATTGAAAAATCCCTTATACATCTCTCCTATAAAACCCCTTCAGCAACTTCTCAACAGGAGCACTCTACAAACTAGTGACCATTTTGGTCACCTGCTTCTGGATGTTCTCTACCACTTCCTCATCCTCCTCCCCCTACCAAGAAACAGGTGACTAAATCTCTATAGAATAGTCCAGATAGGATGGTATCAATCAAGGCCTTATAAAGGTGAATAATAACTTCCTTATCCCCACATGTTATTGTGTTTCTTAACATTCAAACAATTGTTTTAAAATATAGGGTAGGCCAAAAGTCAGAAAGAGGTCTGAAGTTTTAATAACTTTTTTAATTAATTTTTTAAAATATTTCTTTACAGATTTTATAAAGAAGACCTTGGAGATTAACCATAGAAAAATTCATGACCGAACAATAAACACAAATTGTGAAATTTTACTATCAAAACCAAGGATCAATAATTCTGACCCAATGAGCATATCATTGCCATTACGGTGTGAGAGATTCTCTAAGCAAATCAATGATTAGATGTTTAATTGGTCATTTTGAGGAACAGGGTTCAGTAAGTGACCTTCCACGAACAAGCAGACCACGCTTGGTTAAGAACAAAACCACAGTTGAGCATGTAAGGGAGGGAAAGTGTTGCAGAAGACCAGAGCACATCAACTCGAGATGGTCAGGACAGGTTGGAGTCTCTCGGACGTCACTCCAGCATATTCTAAAAACCTTGAACCTGTTTCTGTATAAAATCTAGTTGGTGCAACAGCTGAAGCTACCAGGTTATGCCCACAGATTTCAACATGCAGTCAGATTTCAAGAATTAGCAAGGGAGAGCCCAAATTTATACACGATGAAGCACTTCATTTGAATGGCTTCATTAACAAACAAAACTGCAGAATTGTTTGGAAAATCCTAGGGCAAATTCACCAAAGGGAATTGCACCGTCTTAAGTGTACGGTCTGGTATGGGGTGATGCTGGAAGAAGTGATCAGACCTTACTTTTTCAAAGACCATGTTGGGAACCCTGTCAATGTTACAGAAGATGAATATTGGTCTATAATCGAAAATTTCTTACTCCCAGCAGTTCAAGATAAACATGACATATGGTTCCAATAGGTCAGAGCGACAGCTCACACAGCAAGGGCCACAATCCAACTGCTCAGGCAAAGTTTTAAGGGAAGAATAATTTCCCACGGTTGAGACATAAGCTGACCACGTGTTCTCCAGATCTGACGACTCCTGATTTCTTTCTATGGGGGCTATCTCAAAGAAAAAGTTTATGGTAACAAGCTTCAGACACTCCACCAACTGAAGAACAATATTCAGGCCGAAATCAGAGCACTGGAACCTGAAACACTAAGAGGTGTCATGAAAAACGCCTTAGAAAGGACAAATTTGTGCAAAAGGACAAATGGATGCCATTTACAAGATTTGATTTTTCACACCTAATGTAAACTTATTTCTTATATATACTGTATATGATGCTATGTATTGTAAATTTAAAACAAAAAATAAAGAAGTTATTAAATATTGAAACCCCTTTGTGACTTTTGGCCCATCATGTATTTAGTCCACTTTTGCAATATTTCTTCTGAACTTCAGCTCTCCATCTACCATCAACCCAGATCCCTAGTGTCATCAATTTTTTGCAGTCTAGTTCCATCTATATAATATACAGCTTATAGTATTTTCATTCCAAAATTAAAATTATACTTTATCGCATTCTTTACCTTGTACTTTGCCACATTCAACTAGCTAGTCACAACATCCTTCTTTCTTAAATTCCCAGTGTATTTTAATCATCCTACAGGGCCTCTACATCAGCAAACAATAGAATATTCTCCCTTAAATCATTCCTGACATTATTAACATGCAGATTAATCTATCACAGTAGCAGCCCAAGTACAGAGCCCTTTGCCACACCACTGGTCACCTGTCTTCTCCTTAATTCCATATCCTATAATACTCTGTAATGTCTGTTCATTAGCCACCCTCTTATTCATGTTACCAACTAAATATCTGTTCTCACTTGCTCTAATTTACTTAATACACATACTGGCCACTGAATTAGAAACCTTTATGTAGATAGATGTACATAAACATCACTTACACAGAGTATATGCGAATACTTGGTCACATGGCCGGGAAAATGGTGGAAGTTGCTGACAAGCTTGCTGAACCACTGCTGAACAGTCCTTGCATGATGGACAGTGGCAATGTCATCCATGGAACAACTATCACCTGCAGGATAAAAAAAAGTCAACATTGCAGGACAGACTTGATTGGCAACAATGGTCAGATATTCCTTGTAAGATACCTTACCCTTCAGCAATATCAGGATACCTGTTCCATACCAATAGAACATGCCCCACAACATGATATTCTCACCAAATTCTGCTTACTGTTGGTACAGAACAAGATATACCATGAGTTGTTGTACCAAATGACTTTTTTCTAGTGTCCAGTCATGGTGTTCCTGACATCACTATACATGAACTTTCCAGTTCTTTGCAGAAATCAGTGGACATATGACCACCAATACTGATCCTCTTCAATTCCTTGTACATAGTTTGGTGTAATACTGGTTGGGAACAGCATTAAATGCTTTGGTCAACTGGTGCACAGGAAATTCTGTTTGTCCATGCAAGCCTTCTCAGACAACAGCGAGAACACACTAGAACGTCGGTACACATTCTAGGCAAGTGTTTAAGAATGCTGCTGGTTAGTAATTATTAACAGTGTTGATCACAAAGGGAAAAATAAAGGATTCAGAGTTCAATAAAGGACTTATTGTGGAGTGCCTGTCTGCTAGAGCCACAATTTTAAAAACAGCAGAGCTAATTTTGATTTCCCAAAAGATGATGTTTAATAAGTGGAAAAATAACGTCAGGAATGAGATCGTTGTTGTCTGAGAAGGCTTGCATGGACAAACAGAATTTCTGGTGCACCAGTTGACCAAAGCATTTAATGCTGTTCCCGACCAGTATTTCACCAAACTATGCACAAGGAATTGAAGAGGATCAGTATTGGTGGTCGCATGCCTATACAGAAGCCACAGATTTCTGCAAAGAACTTGAAAGTTCATGTATAGTGGTGTCAGTAACACCCTGACTGGACACTGGAAGACTGGAAAAAGTCATATTTGTTGTAGTAGGCTGATCCAATGAATAATTGTTTGTACTTGTACTTGCTGCACTGTAATAAAGTGGCCTTTTTCAGTGTATTCTTGCTGATCATGCACCAATACATGATCAGCAAGTCCTGAGTGGCTATATTGATGGAACCAGATGTAGTCCTTGTGTTTGGATATCCTGATACTTTGCTGACTTGCCTGTTTGGCTGTAGTAGGACAGTTTGCAACTGCAAGGGACCTGATATACTCCATGCAGGTCTAGGGGAAGTGGCTGGTCTTTGGTGGAGCAGATAAGAGATGCTAATTTCTTATGTGGTTTGTAATTAGTTGTGAGGTCATATTTGCTTGGGATTTTTTGAGAGTTTTTCAGATGTCCCTCGGATATATGGATGGTGACAGATTTAGAGTAATCTCTGCTATGAAAGGGGTGGTGGTGATGAACTGGTTTTAATATTTTTTGGATTTTTGGGGAGTGGTAGATATTGGCTAAGAAGGTGTTAAAGATATAGTTAAGTTCAGTACTTAGGGCATTTGTTATCTGAACTGATTAATTTTGCCCTATTATATAGAGTTTTTTTATAATCCAATATTTTTGGGAAGGGGTGGTGGTGTGACTGCTGGTGAATGTATCTACCTGTATGTGTAGGCTTTCTGTAAACAGAGAAAGTTTGGGATCTATCAGGCTGGCATGTAATCAGTGTGTCTAGGAAAGGGAGACTGTTGTATTCCTTTTCCAAGGTAAGCTGGATC